>NW_017731638.1:2016907-2026732 GCF_001890085.2 Hipposideros armiger | reverse complement strand
TTTATTCTCCTTTTCATTCTGCTGAATCATAGCCTGTCCATTTCCCATGACAAGTAAGTACAATAGACAAAATCTGCCCTGACAAAATAAGCGACCTTATGAAGTACTTTTCAAAAGATTGTTTACTTTCTAAAGCTTAGGCTATTGAGTCTCACATTAACAATGTGGATATTGAAAATATTTTGATATCTAAAATTCAAGTCATACTCATATTTTCAGAGGCATATCACCAGGTAAAGACAAGTGTATTTTTGTCCCAAACTCCACAACAACAAAACTTTAAAGAGAATTAATGTTGTCTAAATGAACTTGGGGTTTAGATAGAAAATGCAAGTCCTTCTCCCTAAGTCCTGGCTTTGGGACTCGCGCTTTTAATGAGTCCTGTGTGTTTCTATTCACAGCCATGACAGAACTACTTCCATCCATTGCTGGGACCATTGAGTTTCATTAGTCTGATTCCTGGCTATGTCCACTTCCCATGCAGCCTGGGATGGACCAAGAGCTCTCAACTTTCATTCAGCATACACAACCAAAGTATCTCTTACCACTGTGATGACCAAACGAGTGTGCACACATGCACACATCCACCATACACACAACAAACATATAAGTGAACCTTAAAACTCATGAAGCAATGCTACCTTTTCTATGTATAATGCACGTTGATGTTTTTTGTTTTCTTCTATTTTATTCTTTAAATTGGTGAATTTCACAATACACTAAAGGTTGTCTTGCATATTTAAAAATAAAGAAAACCGCTAATATAGAAAATAAAGCCTTGATTTTGGTTTCGAATAGAAGTGGGTTCGAATCCCAGATCCAACAGTTACTTTAGGTAAGTGACTCTGGAAACCTCAGTAGTCTCAACTGTAAAATTTAGAGTAATTACAGAGTCTATCTCAGGTGATTTTTGTAGGGTAAAATGAAGATAAATAGGTGAGAATGGCCATTGTATGAAGACAGTGAACAAATGTTAGATCCAGTCCTTATACTGTAGAGTTAAGGCAGTAACGTTGACTTTTCTAGATTAAAAAAATGTACCAAGTATAGGTAGAATGTAGGAGTCCAAAAAAGGGAAGAAAATAGTATCCTGTGCTTGTGGAAAGAATTAGGGTCTTTTGAGCTACATGTAAGCGAGTCTCAGCCTTAATTTCAGCCTTTGAACAAATGCATCATAACAGCCAAGGGGCTGAGGACTGACTGCTCCCTCCTCCTCCTCCCTTTCAGGAAGTCCTCTGGCTTCAAGGCTCCTCACAGGCTCCTGGCCTGTACCTGGTGAGGTGCCAGCCTCACCCCTTTTCAGTCCTGAGTGTGTATTTCCAGGTCCATCATTAAATGGAGCATGACTGTGGACATGTCATTCATGCTCCGCATGTTGGTTTCATGAACTGAATAATGGGTATAATAACAACTAGTGCATAGGAATGTTATGAGGATCAAAGATGTAATGTGTCCAAAGGGACTAGTACTGAGTCAGAATCATTAGGAGATTATTAGGAGATATTAGTTCCCTAATCCTTCCCCTTTCCCCTAACACCCACACATGCATCCTTACCATAGATTCTCACCCATTAGCCTGCCTAGACAATCAGATTTTTCACAATAGAGATATGAGAATGGCATGGAGCAATGTTCTAGGGTTCACTACTGATGGGTGAAAATTCAGGCCCAGGAAGACTGTCTAGGGACTGTCCAAGTCTGCCACGAAGAAGGTGGATGCTCCTTCAGCACTGTTGGTGCTGCTCAAGCACACATCATAAAGTATATTTTTGCTTGTGTCGTTTCCTTCCTTCCTTCCTTCCTTCCTTCCTTCCTTCCTTCCTTCCTTCCTTCCTTCCTTCCTTCTTTCATGTATGTTTAGAGAAACCAGACGACTGCATCATGGCGGGGAAGCCCAGGCTTCACTACTACAATGGACGAGGTCGAATGGATTCCATCCACTGGCTCCTGGCTGCAGCTGGAGTAGAGGTCAGTTCTGAGTTCTGTCATCTTAAGTGGGATCTAAAATTGACTGTATCATAATACTTTCTCTCAAAGCCAAGAAACTTTTCTTCCTAAGTAACCAGTCAGGAGTTTAGCATTAAAACAAAAACTGTCAATTTTTTTGTTTTGTTTTGTTTTAAAATATTTTTTATTGTGAAATACACATTTTTTAGAATTAGTTTCATCTGTACAACACAGTGCAATAGTTATACTTTTTACCCCTCGAGGTGACAACCCCCCTCCCCCATAAAACTGTCAGTTATTAAGAGATGAACAGATTTGACCTAATATATTATTAAAAATTTCTTCTCAGCAAAGAACATAAACAATCAAAATAACTTTAAGAAACGAATTGAAATTGTGGATCTTATTTGGATTTGGACTTAATTAAACAAACTGTATAATATCATTTGTAATGTTATGCAACATTAGAAATTGGAACATTGATTGAATATTAGGTAATGTTAAACAATTATTGTTGATATTTTAGGCATGATAATGTATTGTGCTTATTTTTTAAATTCTTCTTATGTTTTAGAGGTACAGATTAAAGTATTTAAAGATGAAATATATGATATCTAGAATATGCTTCAAATTATAACCAGAGTGGGAGAGTGAGAGCATAAACAACATTAAAAAGTTGACTTGAGTTGATATTTATTGAAGCTAGGTGATGGGTATAACGAGGAACATTTTCTGTTTATTTTTAGGCACGCTAGAAATTTCCATATTAAAAGATATTAGATATTACAAAATAAATGTAAAGTTAAAGCATAAACCAGAAATATGGGGAAAGCAGGTTGTAAGAAACTTCCTGTTGAAGATTTAATACAACCACTCAGCAATGATTTTGTTGAACACTTTTAAGTGCAGGTTTTGTGGTAGGTCATGGATGAAGTCAGGAGACCTTGTCCCTCAATTAGAGCAGTAAAGGAGAGTTTGGGTGAGGTGCCATTGTGTGACAGGAGCTTCTAGTTTGTTCCCTTCAGCCTCATAATGCTATGTTTATCTCAGCCTTTAATTATACTTCCCTGGTAGGTCATGGATGAAGTCAGGAGACTTTGTCCCTCAATTAGAGCAGTAAAGGAGAGTTTGGGTGAGGTGCCATCGTGTGACAGGAGCTTCTAGTTTGTTCCCTTCAACCTCATAATGCCATGTTTATCTCAGCCTTTAATTATACTTCCCTGATTGCTTTGTTAATGTACGTGGACTTCAGCACAGCCCTTTCTTAGTTTCATGAAGAAACAAATACACTGAAAATACAAATAGTGCCATTCCAGGTTTTTTTCTCCCTATAAACCAATAACCCAAAGTTTTCACTGTGGTCCAGACCTCAGCTTTGAGGTTCAGGGATGTGTTCAGAGCCCCTGGGCAGGAAGAACTCAGCACAGGAGGGGGAGTAGAGGCGATGCTGAGAGCATCCCAGGCTTCCTTTAGTCCATTCCAGTTTGGCTGAAGAGGGTGTGTGAGTCAACGACTTACCAGACTTTTAAATTACTGAATTTAGTTGAACAATAGAGCACCTTTCACCAGCGCACCAATGATAGATTGCTTTAAAAGTAAAAAAAATAAAAAAATAAAAAAAGGAGTTCGTCGACTGGCTCAGTTGGTTAAGAGCATGAGCTCTGAGCAATGAGGTCGCCAGTTTGATTTCGACATGGGCCAGTGATCTGCACCCGAGCTGAGCTGCTGCTGAGCTGCCAACAGGTGGCAGGATGTCTCAGCTGCCTAACAACAAGGTTGCTGGTTCGACATCCACATGGGATGGTGGGCTGCACCCTGCCCCACACCCTCCCAGTCAACGAAGATTGAACATGGCACCTTGAGCTGAGGGGCTGCATTTTGCCAATGGGCGGCTGGATGGCGACTGGACTTGGAGCTGAGCTAGCTGCACCCTCCACAATTAAGATCGAAGGACAACAACTTGGCTGTTCCCCTTTCCCAATTCCCCAACACTGTACCCCATCCCAATTCCCTAACAAAAATCTAAAAAAAAAAAAAATGGATGGTATAATGAAACAGCAGCCATCTTTACTTAATGACAATGAATGTTTATTGAGCCCTTAGTGTGTACTCAGTACTGTTCAAAGGCCTTTGCATACTTTACTGATTTAATCTACACATCAACTTATAACATAGGTACTCTAACTATACCCATTTTATGAATGAGGAGACTGAGACACAGAGATTCAGTAATGTGCTCAAGTTCAAGAAGCCAGTACATGAAAGAGGCGACATTCACATGCAGGCAGTTATATCAGAAACCAAAGTTTCGTTTGTTTGTTAAAATAAAAAATACTAGTTTTCCTTTTCTTAAGTTAGGAATTCCACCTAGTGTGTACCATGTTTTTCCAGAAGAAAGAATTCTGGTTTGAAAGAGTTTAAGGTGTGCAGCAAACAGGACTCATTCCACCTTTAGTGGGCCCATATAGAATGGAGGGATGCAAATGACAGCAGAGGCCTCTGGTGGCAGCATCTTAGGTGGTCATTGGCCCCCATGACATACCCCATGCTGGGGACACATAATGTCTGTCCTGACTCAGGTGGAGAGAAGGGCTTTCCTGACATACTCAAACTCCTTCACTAGAAGGACTTTCCAATTTCTTCTCTTCAATAACACCCCCTCCCAAATCTGGACCTAATTATCTTTGGAGATGAAAACAGGGTGAATTGAACCTCCAAATATGAGCAGTTACGAGCTACAGCCCATGATCTTTGCTTGATGGCTCTAATCCATATGTGCAAATGCCTATGATCGCCCTCCTCTGTGTACCCTGCCAAAGTCAGAAATCTTACCTCCTCCACATTATGCACCAGACACAAGTCATTCGAGGGTTAAAAGTTCCTTCGTGCTCTGGAGTGAATTACAAGAACTCACTTACTGTTTTTGCTTTTTAGTTTGAAGAGAAATTTATAGAAACCCCAGAAGACTTGGAAAAGTTAAGCAATGGTAAGGCAAAGTACTTAAATTCCTCTGATCTAGTAGAAGTCATAGTCGAGGTTTTATACCACACAATGCCCATGTGTATGTATGTATGGCGGGGGTTTGGGGTGGTGAAGAGACAAAAAGTGGGCCGGCCAAGTAGCGCATTGGTTAAGAGCTGGCTTGGGATGCCAGCTCAGAGAGCAGGGCCCTGGTTCGGATCCCACATGGGGGCCAGCGACGCTGTACCCTGTACAGCTAACATGGTGAGCAGCAGCTCGACCTGGAGCTGGGCTTCCATGAGTCGCTGGCGACGGCGTAGGCTACAGTGGGGCTGCAGTGGGCTGCCATAAGCTACTGTGTGTGGCCGGCAGCCAGCATGAGCGGCCAGCAGCCGGTGTGACCTGCCAAGAGCCGCTGTGAGCGGCCGTCCAGAGGCTGACGACCGATCTGCCTCACCCGGGAAGAGCACAATGATAATACCAACATGGGCCAGTGAAGTAACGTCCTCCACAACTAGACTGAAGAACAAAAGGACAGTAAATCTCTGTTCCCCTTCCTCCAATTCCCCAAAAAATCTTAAAAAAAAAATAGAGAGACAAAAAGTGGTTCAAATGTAAGAGATGGGGTTCTTCAAGCTGGTCTTATACTTCACTCAGGCCTGGGAAGGGCTTGGCCTCTCTGAGTACTGCCTAAAGGAGCAATTCATGGTGTCCTTGAATGCCTTCTCTTTGCTTTCTCCTGCTGTTCTGTACTGTGAATGAGCTGTGTCAGTTCAGGACCCCACGCAGCCTTCCTATCCAAGGACACACAGACGTATGCATCAAGGTGACAAGAGTAGAAATAGACCCAGCATTTGCCTCGGGTTATGTTTCATGGGTTATTACATGGTAATATCTTGGCAGTATTACAGCAGGCTAAAACAAAACGTTATTTCCATTGAAATGTTACCAGGTAATAATTTCTTTCTTTCATATCTTTATTTCAACAAACAAAAAGTATTCATCCACAAGACATTTCACTTTTTCTTTTCTTCCTTCAAAAGATGGCAGTTTGATGTTCCAGCAAGTGCCAATGGTCGAAATTGATGGGATGAAGCTGGTACAGAGCAGAGCCATAATCAACTACATTGCCAGCAAATACAACCTCTATGGGAGAGACATAAAGGAGAAAGCCCTGTACGGTATTTTTTCTGGTTTTTTTGCATCAACAATTATTAGGAACAATTTAGATTCTTCACTGAATGAGCAGGATTGTGTCAGGGGCAGCATGACCAAAGCAGCAGGGCTTTGGAGGTGTAGACCGAGGTCTGACACAGCAGAGAGTGATGAGGATGAGGGATTCCACCTGGAGTGGAATCGAGCAAGTGGGGTTTTAGAAGAGGATTCACTCCATGCATATAGCACAGGGAGTGACAGAGGGTTCCAAACACTGATGAACTCTGAAGCCAGGGGGATGTTGCAGTCACCACTCCAGGTGCTCAGTTCTTAGGAGCTGGACACCAGCCAACAGCTAGAGACAAGGGACACGTGTCTGAGTGTCCAGAGGATAAGGCTGGGGCAGAGAAAGATCCAAAACAGCTGATTTTCAAGTTCCAGAAATTACAAGAACAATAACCAGGAACTAACTTATCAGCCAGTTATAACTGGGCCACCTGACAAGGGTTCGCAGAGGTTGGTGCCCAAGATGCTATGGTTATCTCAAGCTTTTTGATGTAGGACTGAAGCAGCAAGATTTATTCAATACAACCATGTCTGGAGGGGTCCTCCTTCTTGTGGTGAGGGGGCCACATGATTGAAATTAAAATCTTGTAGGGAAATGATGGCAGTTGCTCAAAAAGTTAAACATACAGTTACCATGTGTCACCAACTCCACTACTAAGTGTGTACCCAAGACAATCGGAAATACATCCATACTGGCAGTTATTCTTCTCCAGGCCTGTCCGCTCTCCATTCTTGAGAATGTACTGTCCTACTTTAATAAATTCACCGCTTGTTTGGCTAAAAAAACCCCAAAATACATCCATACTAAAACTTCTGCAAAAATGTTCATAACAGCATTATTTTTTTGTAAAAAAAAATGCAAAGAATACAAGTATCCATCATCTGATAAATGGATGAACACAGCATTGTATATCCATCACTGATATATTGTTTGGCCATGAAAAGGGATGAGGTACCAATGCTTGCTGCAACATGGAAAAACTTTGAAAACAACATGGTGCATGAAAGAAACCAGATAACAAAAAATTCCTATCATATAATACCATCACATAAAATGTCGAGAACATTTATATTGATAGAAACAGAAAGTAAATTTGGTTGCCAAGAGCTAGAGGGGACAAAGAATGTGGAATGCTGTGAAAGCATATAGCATTTCTTTTTGGACCATCAAAATATTCTAAAATTAGAGTGTGGTGATGGTACAGAAATCTGTGACCTTATGAGAAATCACAAAATTTTATAGTTGAAAAAAATGACATTATGGTATGTGAATTATATGTCAATAAAGCTTTTATTTAAAAAAAAGTCTCGGGGGTGATCGGTTAGCTTAGTAGGTTAGAGTGTGGTGTTGATAACACCAAGGTTGCTGGTTCGATCCCCACATGGGCCATTGTGAGCTGCGCCCTCCTTAAAAGAGTCTCCCATGCCATTGTAACATGAAAGCAATGTGTAACCAATGACCATGGCTGTTCCCCAATAAAAGCTGGGCTTACAGCAAGCCCGGTTTGAAACACTAAAAACATATCTCCTGGAAGATGCACTGGATGGAACTGTATCAATTCGAGAGATACTTAGGGGGAGTCTTGAGAAGTGCAAACTGGGCCAGAGTTCGCAATCAGTACATTGGGATGGTTGTGGAACCAGGCTCTAGGAGAAATAATTAGAACTACTAATATCAGGCATATCAATGGGCCTGGGAGATGTAACAGGATGAGAGAGGGAGAGGGACATGACCAGGTGGCTGTGCCAGGGATTCTCCCTGGAGATTACTGAGGTGGGAGGTCTTTAGCTCTGTCAATCACACTGAGTTTGTGCACAGAACAAACCACAGCAGTGATGGCTAACCCCAGGTAGTCTCAGTGGTCACTTGCAGTAAGTCCACCAATTCCTCTCTGCCTGTGACTCTGGACAGGTCACAGATGCTCTCAGTCCCCATATCTGGTCATGTGTAAAGCAAAAATTTTAGACATATTTCTACCTTGATATCTACCTTGTTCTAGAATGAAATGTTCAAATTAAGTAAAAATCATAGCTGAATGACTGGCATATAAAAATACATCCAGTGGAAGTGAATTACTTTGCCACCACATGATGATGCCCCATTCGTTTACATTTTTAAACTGTAAAATCTAAGGCAGGAGATGATTCACAATTTCATCATTTTTGTCTTTCAGGATTGATATGTATGCAGAAGGCATGGCAGATTTAAATGAAATGTTCATACTTTTACCACTAAGTTCACCTGATAAAAAAGATGCGGAGATCAACCTTATCATACAGAGAGCAACAAATCGTTATTTCCCTGCCTTTGAAAAAGTAAGTGGGCTGTGCAGAGTTTGGGGGCACTGAGATTAGAGCTCAAAGAAAAATCCTGCCTGGGTGTTCCTGGGACATTGACCTTCCCCTCCAGTGAACCCTGCTAAATACTAATGTAGCAAGCACCCTGACTCTATAGGCATTTCACAAAAATCAGCTGAGGGCAATCGTACCTGTTACACCCAAGTTATTATCTTACACCCAAGTTATAATCTTTCAGCAAAATGTCAGTTTCCTAGGACCCAATCCAGAATTCCCTACTTGAGGGAATTTCATGATCATAGATAGAGTGTGGGCTGTGGGAGGAAGGCTCTGAGAGCCACATGGTGATTGGAGTAGATCCTGCAGAAACCTGTGCATGGGCTTTTCATTCAAGAGGAACCTGATGAAAGCAATTCATCAGAAAATATTCTCGCTACATTCATAGGAGGCATGAGTCCAGCTGCCTGCCTGTCAGGAGAATGCAGTTGTGTTTCAGGGATGCATGGGATGTATCTACACAGAGAAGGGGGCGGTGGGATGGAGAGGAAGACATAGGAAAAGATGTCAAGGAACAAATAATCTGCAAATGTTGTGGACATGGCTCTCAGACAATTGAGGAAAATCATGCAAAATGAAGAAAATAAAGTTCTAACGGTATACACAGTATGTATCTTAATGTTTCTCTCTGAATGCAGAAGAACACTTGAAGCTCAAAACTACCTGAAATCTTATTAAATTAAAATTATGGACCAAATAATGATTGTAAGAGAGAGATACAAGAGGCTTACCTATAAAGAAAAAGATTAACACCAACACACTCATCTTTATAAAGCATTAAATCATTCATTCACTCAGCAAACATGAATTTATTGCTTGTGTGTCAGGTTCTATTCAAGGGGCAAAGAATTTAATAGCAATCTGATCCTACACCCTCCTGGCCTGTGGTGCTGAGATTGGGTTCATTCACTTGATGCAAATCTAGACAGACATTGCAATATACGTACATCTGCACTTTGGAATCAAAGAGCCTCATGATGACATCACTGGAAAATGCATATTACAATAGAGCATTTCATGTTTTATTATATTCATTAATTATGTCCATACCTCAACATTCATATATTGGCTGAAAGGGTGTTTCCCAAAATGTTATTGTCTTTACTCAGTGGTCCCAAATGCGGTTTTTTCTTTATGATTTCCACATTGTTGAAAATATTTTAATAAGTATCACTTAATTTCTCCAATATTTAATTATGAAAAATTCAAACAGAAAAGTTGATAGATATGTGCAATAAACTCATATATATCCACCACCTAGATTCAAAAATCAATATTTTATAATTATATTTGTTTAACCATATATCTCCCCATCTCTATCTGTTCTAATCAAATATTATT
>NW_017731638.1:2012929-2014797 GCF_001890085.2 Hipposideros armiger | reverse complement strand
GGTGGGTGTTTTGTCTCCACTCTGAGTCTGTGCTTTTGTGCGTTGCAGGCCCTGAAAACCAGGATCAGCAACCTTCCTACCGTGAAGAAGTTTCTGCAGCCTGGCAGCACGAGGAAGCCTCCCATAGATGACAAAACTTTAGAAAAGTTAAAGAAGATTTTCAAGATTCCATAAAGCAGGCATGGATGCCCAGCACGTGCAGGACCAATCTTCTCAAGTTCTCCAACAATGAAGCGCTCTTCCGAGATGTAGATCCTGGCTCTTGTGAGAATAGGAAGCTTTTCCGAAGTAATTAAATAATAAACCCCTATGAGCCAAATTAGTTACGATTTATTCTTTTTCATTAAGATCAATATGAAATACAATTTTCAATCTCCTCGTTTTTGTCTTTCTCAAAATTAAAAATTTATAAAAAAGGGACTATAACCTATGAGATCTCCTTCATCTTTCCCAGAATCATCATATAACACCTGTCACATAGTCCGTCAAAGAGTCAAGTGTAGAAATTCATACCTGACATGCACATGTATTCATAGAAAATAGCTACCTTTCTGGGTCATGGCATAAAGAAATGTTCTGTTAGAAGCCACTTTCCTTCTTATAATAAAATGTGTTTTTCTTTTTCTTTTTTTTTTTTTATTAGCCGTGGCATACCCAGTTGCAGATTGTCCTGCTTTAACAAATTCCAAATCACAGCTCTAGTGGAGGATAAAATAACAAACAAGGCAAAAGTTTGAAAAGAGTTTGTTCATGCAAATACTCTGTAAAGTATTTAAAATAATTAGTTTATATTTAAAAATACATTTTATTCATAAAGCATTTATTTATTTATTTAGGAACACACGTCAATGAATCCATGTTTATAATAGAAAAACTCTATTAAATTTACTAGGGGTCAAGAACTGTTCTATGTGCTTTATGACTCAAGTGACTTAATACTGGTAAGAATTATTTGAGATCAGCACATTTTTTACCCTCATTGTATTGGTAATGACCCTGAGGCAGAAATTGCTTATGTATCTCCCAGAAGGTCTTACCGCCAGCAAGTGGCAGAATCAGGCCTGGAACCCAGGCCCTCTAACGACTGAATCCAGCTGTTAAACATCATACTATATACGTTATCTCACTAGCTTCATTTTATACATAAATATAAAGATCAATACAGTGTTGTTGTTTTTTTCCATTTTAAATGAAGGTGAGAATACTTAGGGTTTAACTAAAGTTACTGAGGAATTTAAAAATATATAATAATATGTACTGAACGACACAGCATGGCAAAGTCATTTCTGCCTCAATAGTAGGACCATGAGTTAGCTAAAATGTTTTTTTTTCTAATGAATTTTTGAAAAGCTGTGTGCCGACTATGGACTCTTTGGTGTCCTAGGAAATGGGGACATAATGAACAATGAAACAGACCAAGCTTTGGTCTCTGGTGACCCTGGTGTCCCTTACAGCCCATACCCACCCTGGCACTTCGTCATCTGCTGCTTAATGCTCCGTGCAGCCTCTAGCTGAGCTTCTCTCAGTTCACTCACTGTCACTCAGACTGTGGCTTCCACAAAACACATTATATGTATAAATTACATGTCAATGACTATATGTAAAATCATTTTTCTCCGGCCTGTCTCTGGGCCAGAGTGGCTGGATTAGGAGCGACTTCTAGCTTTAGCCACATTCCGTGCCAGTACTTAACACCCTCCCAGAAAACCTGTGCTTTGGCATATTGAGTTCTCCCCTTACAGTGAGTCCCCCCTAGTGTGAGGGGGACAGAAGCAGGGAGCACACAGACACACAGGACTTCCTGTCTGCAGCTTCAGTTCCCTCTAGTCTTCTTTCTCCTTGCCAGAGTGGTTTTCCTAGAATGCAGA
>NW_017731638.1:2010283-2011819 GCF_001890085.2 Hipposideros armiger | reverse complement strand
AAAAAAAAAAAGACGGTTGGCAATTGCTGAAACAGGGAGGTGGGTACATTACACTTTCTCTGCTTTCTACTATTTTTTCTATGGTTGCATTTGCTGGAAATTTTCCATGTAATAATTTTTAAAAACTGTATTATTTATTGACCTCCTACTATGTGCCAGGTGTTGTGCCAGACCATGAGGACTTGAGTAAATACAAGATGAAATAAGGCCCTACCTCAGGACCTCACAGACTATGGGGAAAACTGATATGAAACACATAATGTAAGGAAAGACAAAAGGGGAAATAGAGTGGGAGCTCAAAGCAGAATATTCCAAACAGAACAAATAGTATGTGCAAAGGCCCAAAGGCTAGAAAGGCTGATCTCAGTGTGGCAGAGAGGAAAGAGTAAGCTAACTGGGTTGTCAGATTTAGCAGAGAAAATACAGGACACCCAGTTAAATGTGAACTTCAGATTAAAAAAATCATATTATAGTATAAATATGTCCTAAGAGGTATTCCAGAGATCAGCTTGTCCTTTACCGACATCAGCTCCCTGCTCTGCTCACACGAGAAATTTCTCATCTGCCTTAGTCCTTGCATTTAATTTGGGAAAACCTCACAGTAAATTCCTTCAAAAAGCCATGCCCCATTGACTGGGAGGCAGAGTCCAACAACGTTTTGTTTTAATCCAGCCAGCAAAATAAGATTGTAGACAATTATGATGATTTTTGTTTTATCTTTTATTTGCAGACCTTCAAAAGGAAAATATTAACTAGTTGTTATATGTGGTAAGAGGATGACTTGTCATTTTTTTTTCTAATTAGCATGGAATTCATAACCTCTGAACCCTGTGGGAGTGGCTTTTTCCTGTGGGGAAACTACGCTTTCAGAGAGGAGGAGTTTTTCAATTATAAAAACAGTTGCAGTGATAATCACATGAGGAGTTGGCATTGAGCTGCTGAGTTAAGCGGGAGACGGGCTTTCATAAGGTAAGTCTTAATTTTATAAACTTCCATACATTGCCTCATGTCCTCACAACTACTCCACCAAAAATATATTTTTAACTGTGTCCATAGCACAAGAAAATGTTTGTTTTATACTGACACCATGCTTTCTCAGTGTGCTTAGGAGACAGTTCTAAAGTTGTTTATCCAAATGATACTGGATATGTCTTTATGGAAATGTAAAAATGAAGAATTTAGAAAACTAAGACATGAGTATTTAGATATGAAAATAATTAATGACATGAGGAGAAAAAAGAATGACACCATTTTAGACAACCTGACAAACTGTACCATCTACACAGTTTGAGAGAGTATCACTGTTTATACTAAAGTTACTTTCTTTTGAAGCAGTTAACACACAACAGTTGTGATTGGTAATAATGTAATACTATGGAGGCTGTGAAAATTGAAAATTAGAATTTATTATAATAGAATGAAGTTAGTCTGAATGTCAGTGGAACTAGGTTGTATTCTGTCTTTGCTGTAATTAGATAATAGGCAAGTCTCTCTCTCTCTCTCTCTCTCTCTCTCTCTCTCTCTCTCTCTCTCTCT
>NW_017731638.1:2001698-2003638 GCF_001890085.2 Hipposideros armiger | reverse complement strand
TATCTAGAATTTGCTTCAAATTATAACCAGAGTGGGAGAGTAAGCAAGCATAAACACAACACAAGGTTGGCTAGAGTTGATAATTATTGAAGCTGGGTGATGAATACAATGAAGATCATTTTTTGTTTATTTTTAGCCATGCTAGAAATTCCCATATTAAAAGATAAAAATATAAAATATTAGAAAGTAAATGTAGAGAGGTTGGAAAATGGTGACTGTGAGGCGGGCTCCCTGAGCTCTCCCCTGGAAATCACAGCAATTTGAACTGCTGTAACTCTACAAACAAACCTCTACTCATCACATAGAGCAGCTAAGAGACTCCCACAGCGATTACGGGAAGGTGGGCAGATCTGTCCAGTGGGGGAAGAGGGAGGCAAGTTGCGTGGAGGCGCCATCCGCACCCACTTGGCTGCTGAGACACGAGGACTCAGCAGATCAGAGAGTGTTCCCAGGGCTTGCTCCCTGCGCCTCAAGGCCTGCCTAGAGAGCAGCAAGGGCGTGACAGATTGCAGCCCGAGGCAAAAGGCTCGGACTGGGCGAGTGGGGGAAGAGAGGGAGAGGAGACGTGCGTGCAGAGGCGCAGTCCGCACCCATGGCTGCGGAGCCGCTGGACCCCAGGAGACAGAGCGGAGAGCGTTGCAGCACTAGGGTGGGCTCAGTCCCTGCACCCCTGCGGTCCCTCCCGGAGCCCAGCAGGAGCCCGGCTGGAGCATCTGAGGCAGAAGCCTCAGCTCATAATGGTGGTGGGGCTTTTTTTTTTTTTTCTTGGACAGAAAGCAAAAAACAAACAAACAAAAAACTGCATAGATAAGAACCCACTCCCACCCTCCCTCAGAAACCTTGTTGTTTTTTGTTTTTGTTTGTTTTCTTCTTTTGTATGTTTGGTATTTCTGTACATGTTGAGTGTATGTTGTTGGTTGTTTTTTACATGTGAGACTATCTGGTTTCCTTTGGTGGCTATTGTGGTTGTGCTTGTTGATCTGTTTTGCTCTAAAATCACTCTGCAGCAGGGCACAGCCCAAGAAACACAAGAATCATCACACCCAGAGGCCAATTTTAGTTAAAACCAGAGCATTATGGGGTTTGACCCACAAGAGTCATACCCAAAGGGAAATCGCTACAGGCACAAGAGCCCATAGGGTCCAAGCCTCATTGGAGTGGTCAGCCCTCACACAGCAGCCTGGGAGTCAATCCCACCTACTAACAAGCCAAAAGCAATCAAAGCTCAACTTCAACAGGAGAAGACACACAACACAAGGAACACCTTTGGTATACATGCACAAGAGAATAGGAAGACTGAGTAATTTAAATATAAAGGACACATACCACGTAAGTCCACCCAGAAAAGACTGAGAGACCTAGGGATCTACCTATTGCATCGAAGCAAGCACAAAGAGTAAGCCAGGATGGGGAAACAAATAAAAGAACAGAAGAAACCACCTGAATCAGTGGAACTAGAGGAAATAGAAGTAAACAATCTATTGGAGACAGAGTTTAGAACACTGATTATTAGAATGTTCAAGGAAATTAATGAGAATATAAAGAAGGATAGAGAAACTATGAAAAACAACCAGCTAGAACTTAAGAAAACAATTACTGAATTAAATAACAAACTCGATGGAATTACTAGCAAATTGGATGAAGCAGAGGATCGAATCAGTGACTTAGAAGACAAGATAGCAGAGATTATCCAAGCAGAACAATAAAAATAACAAAGAATTAAAAACATTGAAAATAGTTTAAGAGAGCTGGGTGACAATATCAAGCGCAACAACATGCGCATCATAGGAATACAAGAAGGAGAAGAAAGGGAGCAAGGGATCGAGAACATATTTGAAGTAATAATGTCTGAAAACTTCCCTAACCTGGCAAAGGAAATTGACATAAAAGCCCAGGAAGTGCAGAGAGTTCCAACCAAGATGATCCCAAACAGGCCCAGA
>NW_017731638.1:1998009-1999346 GCF_001890085.2 Hipposideros armiger | reverse complement strand
AAAAATCATATGATCATATCAATAGATGCAGAAAAAGCATTTGACAAAATACAGCAGCCTTTTCTGATAAAATGTCTTAGCAGAGTGGGAATACAGGGATCATATGTCAACATAATAAAGGCCATATATGATAAACCCACACAGCTAACATCATACTCAATGGGGAAAGGCTAAAACCATTCCCCTTAAGATCAGGAACAAGATAAGGCTGTCCACTTTCTCCACTTTTATTCCACATAGTTCTGGAAGTTCTAGCCACAGGAATCAGACAAGAAAAAGAAATAAAAGGCATTCAAATCAGTAAGGAGGAAGTAAAATTGTCATTATGACTCCATCAAAAAACTACTGGAACTGATAGTCGAATTTAGTAAGGTAGCAGGATACAAAATTAATATTCAAAAATCAGTTAAATTTGTATATACCAATGATAAATTATTGGCGGGAGAAATTAAGAAAACAGTCCCATTTACAATTGCTTCAAGAACTATAAAATACTTAGGAATAAATCTAACCAAAGAAATAAAAGACCCATACTCAGGAAATTATAAGACATTGAAGAAAGAAATAGAAGAGACAAATAAATGGAAACACGTACTGTGCTCATGGATAGGAAGAATTAGTATAGTTAAAATGTCCATACTGTCTAAAGCAATATGTAGATTCAATGCAATTCCTATCAAACTACCGAGGGCATTTTTCACAGATATAGAAAATATTATCCTAAAATTTATATGGAGCCATAAAAGACCCCGAGTAACCACAGCAATCCTGAGAAATAAGAACAAAGTCAGGGGTATCATGCTACCAGACATCAAAACATATTACAAGGCTACAGTAATCAAACCAGTATGGTACTGGGATAAAAACAGGCACACAGATCAATGGAACAGAATAGAGAGCCCAGAAATAAATCCATGTGTATATGGATAGTTAGTCTATGACAATGGAAGCAAGAATTTACATTGGGGTAAAGACAATCTATTTAATAAATGGTGCTGGGAAAATTGGACTTACACATGCAGAAAAATGAAACTGGACCACCTCCTTATGCCAGATACAAGAACAAATTCAAAATGGATTAAAGACTTAAACGTAAGACCAGAAACCATCAAACTCCTAGAAGAAAACATAGGGAGTAAATTTGCAGACATTACCCTGAGCAATATTTTTACTGATACATCCCCGTGGGCAAGGGAAGTAAAAGAAAAAATGAACATATGGGATTACATCAAACTTACAAGTTTTTTCACACCAAAGGAAACCATCAATAAAACAAAAAGGCAGCCTACTGAATGGGAGAAGATATTTGTCAATGATATATCTGATAAGAGGTTAAT
>NW_017731638.1:1991587-1994964 GCF_001890085.2 Hipposideros armiger | reverse complement strand
ACCAGGAACTAACTTATCAGCCAGTTATAACTGGGCCACCTGACAAGGGTTCGCAGAGGTTGGTGCCCAAGATGCTATGATTATGTCAAGCTTTTTGATGTAGCACTGAAGCAGCAAGATTTATTCAATACAACCATGTCTGGAGGGGTCCTCCTTCTTGTGGTGAGGGGACCACATGATTGAAATTAATATCTTGTAAGGAACTGTTGGCAGTTACTAAAAAAGTTAAATATAGAGTTACCACGCATCACCAACTCCACTATCAAGTATATACCTAAGACAATCAGAAATACATCCACACTAAAACTTGTGCAAAAGTGTTCATAACAGCATTATTTATTTGTTAAAAAGCTGCAGACAACACAAATGTCCATTGACTGATAAATGGATGAACAAAGGTTGTATATCCATCACTGATACATTGTTTGGCCATGAAAAGAAGTGATTACTGATGCATGCTACAACACGGAAAATCCTTAAAAACAATATGGTGCATAAAAGAAACAATCACAAAAGGCTCCTATCATATGATACCAGCACATAAAATGTCAAGAACATTTATATTGATAGAAACAGAAAGTAAGTTTGGTTGCCAAATGCTAGAGGGCAGGAAGAATATGGAATGTTGCAAAAGCATCCAGCATTTCTTTTAGGAATATGGAAGTATTCTAAAATTAGAGTGTGGTGATGGTACAGAAATCTGTGACTTTATGAGAAATCACAAAATTTTATAGTTGAAAAGAATGACATTAGGGTATGTGAACTATATGTCATTAAAGCTTATATATATATCTATTTTTAAAAAGTCTTATAGGAAGTCCACTTTGGAACAATAAAAACATATCTCCTGGAATATGGACTGGATGGAATTGTATAAACAGTGTCACCACTTTGGGAGATATTTTAGGTGGAGTCTTCAGAATTGTAAATCCAGCCAGAGTTTGCAATCAGTACATTGGGATGGCTGTG
The DNA here is from genome assembly GCF_001890085.2 of Hipposideros armiger. Taxonomy (NCBI): domain Eukaryota; kingdom Metazoa; phylum Chordata; class Mammalia; order Chiroptera; family Hipposideridae; genus Hipposideros; species Hipposideros armiger. The sequence goes on along the minus strand of NW_017731638.1, from coordinate 1,993,995 downwards.
GAACCAAGCTCTAGGGGAAATAGTTGGAAGAATTGCTAACATCGGGCATATCAATGGGCCTGTGACGTGTAACAGGATGAGAGAGGGAGAGGGACATGACCAAGAGGCTGTGCCAGGGATTCTCCCTAGAGATTACTTAGGTGGGAGGTCTTTAGCTTTGTCAATCACACTGAGTTTCTGCACAGAACAAACCACAGCAGCGATGCCTAACCCCAGGTAGTCTCAGTGGTCACTTGCAGTGATTCCACCAATTTCTCTATGCCTGTGACTCTGGAAGGTCACTGATGCTCTCTGTCCCTATATTTGGTCATGTGTAAAGCAAAAATTTTAGACATATTTCTACTTTGATATCTACCTAGTTCTAGAATGAAATGTTCAAATTAAGTAAAAATCATAGCTGAATGACTGGCATATAAAAATACATCCAGTGGAGCTGAATTACTTTGCCACCTCATGATGTCCCATTCTTTTACATTTTAAACTGTAAAATCTAAGGCAGGGGCCAGCCAAGTGGCTCATTGATTAAGAGTTGGCTTGGGAGCGTGAGCTCTGAGCAGCAGGGCTGCGGTTCGGATCCCACATGGTCAAGTGACACTGCGCCCTCTACAGCTAAAATGGTGAACAATAGCTCAGCCTGGAGCTGGGCTGCCATGAGTCACTGGCAAGGGCATAGGCTGCAGTGGGGCTGCAGTGGGCTGCTGTGAGCAACTGTGAGTGGCTGGCAGCCAGCGTAAGCTGTCGTGAGTCTCCATGAGCAGCCATCCAATGACCGGAGACTGACTACCTCAGCTGGAAAAGAGCGCAAGGGTCACAATAGCAACATGGGTCAGTGAAGCNAGAATATACATTCTTCTCAAGTGCACATGGAACATTTTCCAAGATAGACCACATGTTAGGCCACAAAAGAAGTCTCAATAAATTTAAGAAGATTGAAATCATACCAAGCGCCTTCTCCGATCACAATGCTATGAAACTAGAAATCAATTATACAAAGAAATCCGGAAAGCACACAAATACATGGAGGCTGAATAACATGCTACTAAATAGAGACTGGGTCAAAAATGAGATCAAGGAAGAAATCAAAAGGTACCTCGAGGCAAATGAAAATGAAAACACCACGACCCAAAATCTCTGGGATGCAACGAAAGCAGTCCTAAGAGAGAAGTTCATAGCAGTGCAGGCCTACCTAAAGAAGGAAGAAAAATCTCAAATCAACAAGCTATCCTTACACCTCAGGGAACTGGAAAAAGAACAGCAAAATAAGCCCAAAGGGAGCACAAGGAAGGAGATAATAAAGACCAGAGCGGAAATAAACGAAATAGAGACCAGAAAAACAGTACAAAAGATCAATAAAACCAAGAGCTGGTTTCTTGAGAAGATATACAAAATTGACAAATTTCTAGCCAGACTCATCAAAAGAAAAAGAGAGAGGACTCAAATGAGCAAAATCAAAAATGAAAGAGTCGAAGTGACAACAGACACCACAGAAATACAAAAAAATTTAAGACATTACTATGAGCAACTATATGCCAACAAATTTGACAATCTGGAAGAGATGGATAATTTTCTAGAAGCATATAACCTTCCAAAGCTAACTCAAGAAGAAACAGAAAATCTGAATAGACTGATTACTACCAAGGAAATTGAATCAGTAATCAACAAGCTCCCAACAAACAAAAGCCCTGGGTCAGATGGCTTCACAAGTGAATTTTACCAAACATTTAAAAAAGAATTATCACCTATTCTCAAGCTATTCCAAAAAATCCAGAAGGAGGGAAGGCTCCCAAACTCTTTCCATGAAGCTACTATCACCCTGATTCTGAAACCAGACAAAGACAGTACAAAGAAGGAAAACTACAGGCCGACATCCCTGATGAACAGAGATGCAAAAATTCTCAACAAAATATTCTCAGCAAACAGAATTCAGCAATATATTAAGATCATACATGATGACCAAGTAGGTTCATCCCTAGTACACAAGGTTGGTTCAATATCCGCAAATCAATTAATGTGATACACCACATCAATAAAATGAAAAGTAAAAATCATATGATCATATCAATAGATGCAGAAAAAGCATTTGACAAAATACAGCAGCCTTTTCTGATAAAATGTCTTAGCAGAGTGGGAATACAGGGATCATATGTCAACATAATAAAGGCCATATATGATAAACCCACACAGCTAACATCATACTCAATGGGGAAAGGCTAAAACCATTCCCCTTAAGATCAGGAACAAGATAAGGCTGTCCACTTTCTCCACTTTTATTCCACATAGTTCTGGAAGTTCTAGCCACAGGAATCAGACAAGAAAAAGAAATAAAAGGCATTCAAATCAGTAAGGAGGAAGTAAAATTGTCATTATGACTCCATCAAAAAACTACTGGAACTGATAGTCGAATTTAG
>NW_017731638.1:1986615-1989312 GCF_001890085.2 Hipposideros armiger | reverse complement strand
AATATGGGTAAAGCACATTTTAAGAAACTGCCTGTTAAAGATTTACTACACCTGCTCAACAACGATTTAGTTGAGCACCTTTAAGTGCCAGATTCTGTGTTTGGTCCTGAGGACACACGGATGAACACGACAAACAAGGTCCCTGCCCTTAGAAGCTTACATTCTAGTGAGAATGCAGACAAGCAAATAGGTGATTAAAAGGAGGGGTGGGAGTGTCTAGGAGGACACCCCAACATTTACAGTGTCAAAATGCCACATCCCCCATGGAAAATAGGTTTCCGTGGGAGGACTCTGTTGAGCACTGTCCTCTAGAGGTGTCAATGAGAAAAACACTTCTCAGTCCAGATCAGAGGAAGCCAGCAACTCTGGGAGGGTTTTCAGGGGAGACAGTCATGGGAGAACTCAGGAGACCTTGTCCCTCAGAGCAGTAAAGGAGGGTTTCAGGTGAGGTGGCGTTGTGTGACAGGAGCTTCTAGTTCGCTCCCTTCAGCCTCATAACACCATGTTTATCTCAGCCTTTAATTATACTTCCTTGATTGCTTCATGAACACACGTGGACTTCAGCACAGCCCTTGCTTTGTTTCATGAAGAAACAAATATACTGAAAATACAAAGAATGTCATTCCAAGTTGTTTTCTCCCTAAAAACCAACAACCCAAAGTTTTCACTGTGGTCCAGACTTCAGCTTTGAGGTTCAGGGATGTGTTCAGAGCCCCTGGGCAGGAAGAACTCAGCACAGGAGGGGGAGTAGGGGCGATGCTGAAAGCATCCCAGGCTTCCTTTACTCCATCCTAGTCTGACTCTTGGTCAGGTCTTGTGGGTTCTCTGTGGCCAAAGGGTGATCTTCACATACCATCCATCTCCATCAGCCCCGCAAACAATGTCACACCAGCCAACCCCATTTTACCTTGGCACCCACCCTTGACGACCACCCGCCATCCTTTACGTTTGTCCAGAAGTAGGAGTTTTATAAATTGCTGCACACATAACTCATTATTTATGGTGTTACCCTATGGGGTCATGTAGGTCCACAATAGACTGTTCCATTGAGCAAATTAGAAACTCAAAGTCCCCAAACTTTCACCATAAAGTATGCTTTTTAAAATATAAAATGAAATGAAGTGATGTAAATGACAGCAGAGGCCCCTGGTGGCAGCATCTTAGGTGGTCATTGGCCCCCATGACATACCCCATGCTGGGGACACATAATGTCTGTCCTGACTCAGGTGGAGAGAAGGGCTTTCCTGACATACTCAAACTCCTTCACTAGAAGGACTTTCCAATTTCTTCTCTTCAATAACACCCCCTCCCAAATCTGGACCTAATTATCTTTGGAGATGAAAACAGGGTGAATTGAACCTCCAAATATGAGCAGTTACGTGCTGCAGCCCATGCTCTTTGCTTGATGGCTGTAATCCATATGTGCAAATGCCCATGATCGCCCTCCTCTGTGTACCCTGCCAAAGTCAGAAATCTTACCTCCTCCACATTATGCACCAGACACAAGTCATTCGAGGGTTAAAAGTTCCTTCATGCTCTGGAGTGAATAACAAGAACTCACTTACTGTTTCTGCTTTTCAGTTTGAAGAGAAATTTATAGAAACCCCAGAAGACTTGGAAAAGTTAAAAAATGGTAAGACCAAGTATGTAAATTCCTCTGATCTAGCAGAAGTCAGCTGAGGTTTCACACCAGGCAATGCCCATGTGTGTGTATGGTGTGGGTTTGGGGTGGTGGAGAGACAAAAAGTGGTTCAAGTGTAAGGGGTGTGGCTCCTTGAGCAGGTCTTATACTTCACTCAGGCCTGGGAAGGGCTTAACCTCTCTGAGAACTCACTAAAGGAGCCATCCATGGTGTCCTTGAATGCTTCCTTTTTGCTTTCTCCTGCCATTCTGCACCATTAGTGAGCTGTGTCAGTTCAGGACCCCATGCAGCCTTCCTATCCAAGGACACACAGACGCATGCATCAGAGTGACAAGAGTACAAATACACCTAGCAGTTGCCTCGAGTCTTTTCACTGACAGGTTTGACAAGGTAATATCCCTGCAGTGTTACAGACTCAGAGAAGGAGATGGTATTGAATTAGTTGAGAAGGCTAGGTGACACTATGAAGAGAAAGAGAAAGAACTAGCATAGTCGAGTCCGGAAAACAGGGCCTGTACACACTGACCAGTGGTGGAAATACAAGAGCACACGAAACAGGCTACATAGTAATGTCTCTTAAAATTGGCCTCACTGCCATGAACCCCACAGACTTACTTTGGGAACTTCCCATTTGAAATGCCATCTGGCTGTCAGCCTTGTTGTATCTTCTCTCCAACTTCTTCCTGTGCTATCCAGGAAACAAATTGACATAAAATTATAAGGAACCTCCCATATACCTGATGAAAATAAAAAGATAAATAAAATAAATTGAAAAGTAAAAGGCAGATCGAAAAAAAAGGCATTACAGTAGGCTAAAACAAAATGTTATTTCCATTGAAATGTTACCAGGCAATAATTTCTTCCTTTCATGTCTTTTGTTATTTCAACAAACAAAAGGTTTTCATCCACAAGACATTTCACTTTTTCTTTTCTTCCTTCAAAAGATGGCAGTTTGATGTTCCAGCAAGTGCCAATGGTCGAAATTGATGGGATGAAGCTGGTACAGAGCAGAGCCATAATCAACTACATTGCCAGCAAATACAACCTCTATGGGA
>NW_017731638.1:1983648-1984549 GCF_001890085.2 Hipposideros armiger | reverse complement strand
TCACCGGGCGCTTGTTTCACAGCCTCATGCTGGTGCTGTTGGAGGGAACACTGTTGGTTCTGGTCTTGGAGGGCCTCAGATTCCCTGGCTTGTGCAAATGATGGGGTGGGTGTTTTGTCTCCACTCTGAGTCTGTGCTTTTGTGCGTTGCAGGCCCTGAAAACCAGGATCAGCAACCTTCCTACTGTGAAGAAGTTTCTGCAGCCTGGCAGCGCGAGGAAGCCCCCCTTAAATGAGAAAATGTTACAAGAAGCCAAGAAGATTTTCAAGATTCCATAAAGCAGGCATGGATGCGCAGCACGTGCAGGACCAATCTTCTCAAGTTCTCTAACAATGAGGTGTTTTCTCTGGATGTAGATCCTGGCTCTTGTGAGAATAATAATCTTTTACAATGTGTAAGTGCTAATTTAATTAGAAATCAATTGTGCAGATATACTTTCAGAACAATCTATTTTATTTTGGTCAAGTGTGAAATCATGATCACCTCCTAGGATGTCTCTTCAACTTAAAAATTAATAAAGGGAGAAAAAATTTCATGGACTCTTTGATCTATTTGAAAAATTGTCATAAAACAGCTATCATATACATTGTCCAAAAGACTTACGTAGAAATATTCATCTGACAAAAGAATAGTCTTTTCCTTTGTATTCTGCTGCCTTTCTGACCCACAACTTAAAAACGTTCTTATCTCTCTTTTTTTTAAAACCAGTTTTCTTCAGGTAAACAATGTTTTTTCCTGTTAGATTATGGAACTATTGATTTTATGTTTGATATGTAATGTTCAGTGTTCTAGGAGCTGGGTAAATATTGAAGAATAGCCAGATATAGTTTCTCTCCTCACGTTGGTTATTCTAGTGAGAGAAACAAACAAACAACAATAAAAAAATAGATAATTCTTATCT
>NW_017731638.1:1981301-1983553 GCF_001890085.2 Hipposideros armiger | reverse complement strand
GTATATCAATTTCCTAGGGTGGCTGTAACACAGTACCACAAATGAGTGGCTTAAAACAACAGAAACTTATTCTCTCGCAGAAAATCAAGGTGTGAGCTGAGCGATGCTCTCTCTCTCTCTCTCTGAAAGCTTTTGGGAAGGATCTTTTCCTCTTCCTGGTTTCTGATAGTCGTGGGCATTTCCTAACTTGTAGATGCAAAACTCGAATCTATGCCTCTGTTGTCATATGGCACACGTCCGTTGCGTGTGTCTCCCTCTATCCAGATTTCCCTCGTCTTTTAAAGATACCAGTAACCCAGATTTGTGCCCACCCTAATCCAGCATGAACTCATTTTGACTTCATTACGTCTGCAAAGACTGTTTCCAGATAAAGTCACATTCACAGGTACCCAGGGTTAGGACTTCAATATATCCTTTTTGCGGGACATAATTTAATCTAGAACACCATGCCAGGGATGCGACAATGTTGAACCTAATAAAGACACCTCTGCCGGAATCTGTGGGTCAGTCTCAGTTTCTCCAGGTGGAGAGCCAGTCTGATATGAGATGTAAAGGAGAGACAAGTTGTAGTTAGAGAAGTGAGTGGGTGGGACTTTAGTTGGATAGCAGGCAGGTCAGCAGGGTAAACTGCCTAGAGAGAGAGACTGAGTATGGTGTATTTGAGGAAAGAGGAGTCTTTCGGTCTGAGTGGAGCATTTCTCAGGTGGGGAGCGGAAACAATGAGGTGAGATCAGAGAACAAGGCCCGGAGGCCTAAGGTCTTTGAAGGCCATGGCGAGAAATTTTGATTTTGTCCTAAGGAAAACAAGAAACCATTGAAGTGTAGCCATACACTTTCAGTTACCAGCCTGATATACATATACAATAATATCGTATGTTTTTTGTTTTTTTTTAGCTGAGCCATCCTGCTACCTGTTGGCAGCTCAGCGGCAGCTCAGCTTGGGCTGGACTCGCACTGCTGTTGCTCAGAGCTTAAACCCTTGAGTGAGCTCTTAACCAATTGAGCTACTCGGCCGGGACTTGTATCTTTTAAATATTCATTTTGTCACTTAAGCACCCATCTCAGAATAGCAGGAACATTCACCCCTGATGCTGGGAGTGTCTTCCCCATTTTAAATCCAACTAACAGGGGCTTACTCTATTCAAGGAGTCAAGTAGTCTGGAGACCAACAGAGAATGCCATCAACCTCTGCTGCCATACCTGTTCTTTGCTGCCCTTTCTGCTGCATGGATGCCTGTTGTCCCACAGACTCCCTGATCTGAGGAGGTTCGGTTGAAACAATGGCTATTAGTCCTTCTGAGCAGCAGCATCCTCATTCTCTACAGCTAAAAGGGAAGGAAGAAGAGGTCTCCCCCGAATTGTCACTCAGGCCTGGGTTCTTAAACTGTATATTGAGATACACATGTTCCTTCTGGCACATCTCTGTGCAGAACAGGCTGGAGTAGAGTGGTTTCTAGCTTCAGGCACATCCTGAGCCTGTAACTTGGGCTCCCCTGGGAAATCTAGAATTCATGGGGTTGATCCCAGGGCCCTAGTCTTGACTGACCATTTGTATAGTGTGAACCTCCCCACAATTGAGTGGGATTGGGCAGACAGAAGCAGGGGACACATGGCTCATGTCCTTTATGTCTACTCAGTATTAGGCCAACTCAGCCCAACCAAGGTGTCCCAACCTGTCCTCTCCAGAGGGTTCCGGTTCCCTTCGCTCTCTCTGGCTTTAGACTCCTCAAAAGATTTATGAGGAGGAGAGACCTTCGTTAAACAATATCCTCATATATCCTTGCTCTGGAGCAAGTGTTACTTTTCCTCAGCTTATAAAGAGACATTTCATCATCTCTTTTATTATCCTGAAGTAAACTTTATAAAATTTATGTCATCATGGCTAATGAATATTACCGTATCTCAAAAAGATTACCTGAGGAGAGTTTAATGAAATGCCTATTTACAGAGCTGGGGGTAAGCCTAAGATACCACAAAAGATGGTGAAACACTCTAGGGCTAGCCATAATAGAAGGCCTCTACCTCCCCAACCCTCAATTGGACAAGGGCAGAAAGCCGTAGAGAGACCTAGGAATGTACCAAGAGTCATAGATGCAGAAAAGAGCCACCACAATAGGAACTGATGGCCTTCACAGAGGAAGGTAGCCACTGCCAACCCAAACAGCCCAGGACACATGGACAGTTTATAAAAATCACAAATGACTGGAAATGATTACAATGATTTGTAACTGGTTTACACTACAACTTTATCC
>NW_017731638.1:1974031-1980883 GCF_001890085.2 Hipposideros armiger | reverse complement strand
ATATATATATATATATATATATATATATATATATATATATGCACCCAGGGTGCCAAAAAATGTATACACAAGACTTGTATTCATCTTTTGTTATTGGTATATATTGAGTATTACAATTTTTATACAGTTTTTTCCTTTCTTAAAATGTGTATACATTTTTTTGGCACCCTCTGTGTATTCGAAATGAAAGTAGATATTAATTTCTCTGGCTGTACTGGGGGAATCAGGTCAAGATTTGAGCTATTATGTACGGTAACTTGCCGATTTTCCAAAATCTTCTTGAAGAACAAATAAGTATTAGAAGCATTCTGCCAATGAGAGCTGCTTGGATTGCAGCAGCCATGAATCAGCACAACTTTAATCTGTGTTAACTTTGATCCATCTTGCCACCCACCTTATTCCCACAACCTTTGTTCACCTCCCCTCTGCACTCATAGCTATGTTTAAATATATTTGTCCTTTGAAACTTTCAACATAGGTACAGCATTCTAAGTCACAGGCCAGCTAAACATACCTAGTAGAAAAAAATAGACTCTGACCTCAGAAAACGGTGTAAACTTCTGAAGGATTGTCATTCCAATAAATAATATTGAAATGATTTTATTCATTGTTTTAGTCAATAAATGTTTACTGGGTACCTATTTTGTTCCCTAGATTTTTGCACACACAGAGGATGCCATGGTACATATAAGAGCATTGTCCTGCTCAGATAATGAACAAATAAACAAATCAGTGAATAAATTAATTATGGTTAGTTATGAATGTTATGTGGAAAAGAGAACAGAATAGTGTGATGCAGACTTTTTGGGATGGCGATGGGGAAGTGGATAACTTAGAATGAGTGGTTATAGAAAACTAAGTCCTGAATGACAGGAAGGAGCCAGGCATGAAAAGATCCAGGGTAATAGGTTCTTACCCAGAGGGACAAAGGAGAGCAAGGGTCATGGACAAGAACAACTTTGGTGTATTTCAGGCACAGTTGACAGGCAGGTGTTGTGGCAGCATGGTGAGGAAGTATTAAGAAACGAGGTCAGAGAAGCAGGCATGGGTATATCAGTTATCTATTGCTACATAACAAATCCCCCCAAAGTTTAGTGACTTACAGCAACCAACACTTATTATCTAACATGATTTCTGAGAGTCAGGAGTGTGGGAACACTTGGGTGGCTCTGCATTGGGATCTCCCAGGAGGTTGCAGTCAACCATCAGCAGGGACTGCACTCATCTGAAAGCTTGACTGGGAGTTGGGTATCCACCTTCAAGATGGTTCACTTACATGGCTGTTGTCAGTGGCTTCAGTTCTTCTCTGGCTGTTCACAATATGTTTCCGTTCCTTGTCATATCTGCTTCTCCATTGGGCTGCTTGAGTGTCCTCAGATAACTTCTCCCAGAGCAAGCAATCCAAAAGAGAGCAAGACAGAAACAGCAATGTCTTTCATGACCTAGCATTGGAAGTCACTCTTCTGAGGCTAGTGATAGATAGAGGAGATCACCTAGGATGAGAAAACATTTACAGAGGAGAAGGGAAACTGAGCGGAAGCCAGCTAAGAAACCTGAGGAGGTGTCCATCAGTGAAGTAGGGGGAGAACCAGGGAAGTGTGACATCAAGAAGGGAAGAGCATGAGGGCTGAAGAGTGAGCACTGAATTAGGTAACACAGAGGCTATTGCTGACCTGGATGAGATCAGTTGCAGTGGAGTGGTGGGACAGCAGCCTGACTAGAGTGGATTGAGGAGAACATGTGAAGTGGGAAGTAGAGACAGACAGCAGCTAGAGACTGCCCTTCTGAAAAGTTTTGCTCCCAAAAAGGGCAATATGAATGGGGTAGTAGACTTCATCTGAGATCTAGAAAAGAAGGGAAAGGTTAAGTAAGTTGGGCTCAGTTTCATTTGCAACTCTGGGAAGTCACCTAAGAATGGCCGGAGTTGTGTACACAGGTGACAAAGGCTCCTAAAGGCAAATACGTTGGTCACCAGCAAGTTCCCGTTGCTCCAGAAAGTGCGCCATCTGGTGCTCAGCTATGGCGTCAGCTCAGACTAACTTCTTGGGGCTTTTTCTGCTCAGAGCCATCAGTTTGCTGGAACAGAGAAATTACTTTTTCTTTTAAACCTTACATCTATGTTGGAGTGAACTGCCAAAAGAATAACTAAAAACTGCTGACTGAAAAGCTGAGCTGGAAAGTTCTCCACACTTTCCCTCACACCTTCCAGTTCATTCCATTTCTTTGTTACGCTTTCAGTTCCTCTTTTTTAGTGTCTTTTTCCATTGTCCATTTCTATGATATGGATTGGACTGATGCAGCCACAAGCCAAGGAACACCAAAGGTTGCCAGCGGCCACCAAAAGCTAGGAGAGAGGCCTGGCACGGATTCTCCCTCAGAGCCTCCAGAAAGAACCAATTTTGTTGGCACCTTGATTTCAGACGTCAGGCTTCCAGAAATGTGAGAGAATAAATTTCTGTTGTTGTTTAAGCCACCCACTTTGTGGTAATTGCTAAAGTGGCCACAGGAAACTAGTACTATTGGGTTGTCAGAAAAGTCATGATGCATGTTTGCGACAGATGGCACTAGCTCATTTTTGGAAGTGCTACAGTCATTCGCATCTATGTTATTGCTATGTCATTTGACAGCTGACAGGTCTAGCTTCATTTTTTAAAAAAAATTGAACGATTTCGTTGAATTTTGGAGATTTTACAACAACTTGAAGATGGAAGACCAAACTGTGCATTTTTGCATATTTTACGTTTTTACTTCCATGAAGGGAAGAATGCGCATCAAGCTTGTGACAAGTTGCATCAAGTTTACGGTGACAATGCTCTACAAGAACGTCAGTGCCAACAATGGTTCACAAAATTCCATGCTGGTGATTTTGATCTCAACAACGCTCCTCAGTCAAGGAGGCCTGAGGTTGATGACGACAAAATAAAGGCATTGATCGAGTCAAGCCCACATTACATGACATGAGAGATTGCAGACACATTGAACATCCATTATTCAAGCGTTCATGACCACCTGAAGAAGCTGGAATACGTAAGCAAGCTCAATATTTGGGTTCTGCATGAACTCAAAGAAGTTAATTGGACGGCGCATACAAACATCTGCAATATGCTCATTAAACGTGAGGAAAACTATCCTTTTTTGAAGCGACTGATAACTGGTGAGAAGTGGATTGTTTACAACAATGTGGTGTGCAAACGGTTTTGGTCCTGACGTGATAATTCACCTCAAACGACATTGAAAGCAGGCATTCATCAGAGGAAGGTCATGCGCTCAGTGTGGTGGGATTTTAAAGGCATCACGTTTTTTGAGTTTCTATCAAGGAACCAAACAATCAATTCGAATGTGTACTGTCAGCAATTGGACAGTTTGAACAAATCCATCATCCAGAAATGTCCAGAGCTTGTTAATTGTAAAGGAGTTGTGTTCCACTGCAACAATGCGAGACCACACACAAGTCTGATCTCCCGTCAAAAATTATTGGAGCTTGGATGGGATGTGTTGCCACACTCACCATACTCGTCTGACCTTGTGCTGTCAGACTTCCACTTGTTTCGCTCTCTTCAAAACTCCTTGCGTGGTATAACATTCAATTCAGATGAGGCTGTAAGTCAGCACTTTGTTCAGTTTTTTGCAAATAAAGACATATCTTTCTATGAATGAGGAATTATGAAGCTGACTGAAAGATGTCAAAAGGTGATCGAACAAAATGGGAAATATATCATTGATTGATCTTTGTTCTTTATATAAATAAATGACCTTTGAAAAACATAGACAAAATACATCATGTCTTTTCCAACAACCCAATACTTTGCAATAAAGAAAACTAAAAACACCCAACAACAAGATGAATCTAAAAATAATTACGCTTAGTGGAAGAAACCAGACAAAAGAGAGCACTTGTAGTGTGGTTCTATTTATATATATAATTCTAGAAAATGCAAACAAATTTATAATGACAAGAAGTGGGTCAGTGGTATGGGGAGATACAGAAAGGAGGGATTCCAACAGGGCATGAGGACATGCTATTTTCCCTACACTGACTGTGATGATGCTTTCACGGGTGTAGGCATATGTCAAAATTTATCAAATTGCACACTTAAATTATGTGCACTTTGTTATATGTCAATTATACCCCCAAATATGGCAATAAAACTAATGGTAGCAAATAAAACCCCACAAATCCATTCTGTAGATAGTCATTCTGGGCAATTCCTCACCATACTGCCTTGCCTGCCTCTCTCTCTTCTTGCATGTTGCCTTCTAATTACAGAGACTTAGGTTTCACCTATCCTAACCCCCTTAGCCACCTACATTCCTACCCCTTAAAAAAAAAAAAAGAACCACAAACACCCCAGAACAAATCAGAGCAGTCCTTTATCCCTGGCTGTTTTTCCCTTTTGCTGTTTCCTTCTCTCTTCCTGTCACTTCCAAAACTCCAGTAGTCTATATTCTGGCTGTACTTCCTCTCTCTAAAGTCTTGAACTTTTGTTTCTTAACCAATGAACTCATTGCCAAATTAGTCCTATTAGTTCAAAGATGTTTTCTCTGTTCAATCTTCTTTGACATCTGCATTGCAAATCAAAGCCCAACATCCTTTTCCATCCTCCACCTCATATAATCCTGGGGGTCCCTTTTCTTACTTTAGTGATTTATATGTCTTTCTGCTGTCACACTCATCCCATCCAATCCTGCGTCATTTCAAAAGGTCAAAATTTTCACAAAATAAATAATAGGTTATCACTCTAACACTGGGGAAGATGTGGAAGAGGGCGGTAGTAGTCAGAAGTGGTGAAGAAACATTTCCTACACAGTAGAAAGGCGGCTATAAAGTATTGTATGTGAAGACTAGGCCCCATGCACCTGAGATGGGGATGTACAAAAGCTGGTTAAAATTCTGTTATTATACCATCCTGACCCTCAAGATCGATCCATATGTTTTCCTGAGGTTGCCGTAAATACTGGTTGTTCCAGTAACGGTGTGAGAAAATGAGGAAGGAAGAGTCAATCATCAAAACTTGGCAGCCATCTTAACCTTAATATATCTACTCTTCCCCATTCTTTCAGGTGAATCATGGGGATCCACAGAGGTTGGGATTTGTCTAGAGTCACACGGCTGATCAATGGTAGGACCAGCCTAGAGGCCAGGTGTCCTGAATCACAGGCCAAAGCCTTTCCCATTTATTGATTGATTCAGGAGATATTTTTGAGTCCTAACATATAACATGTTGCCCTAGAGATGGACAAAGGCCTTTGACCTCAAGGAATTTACATTTTATCAGGATAGGGATACAAAGAAATTCAATAGGAACTATTGTAGAGAGTAGTTGGGCAGTGGGTAAGGGGAGAGCTCTACTTTATTTTTACATTTTTCCTAGCTTTGACAAACAAAAGTACCATTGACAGACAAAAGTGTAAGATATTTAAAATGTACGGTGTGATGTTTGATATATGTATACACTGTGATTCCCCCCCATCAAGTTAATTAACACATCCATCAACTCACATACTTTTTTGGGGGGAAGAACATTTCAGTTCTACTTTCTTAGCAAGTTTCAATTATACAATAGTATTATCAACTATAGTCACCATGCTATACATGAGGTCCTTAGACCTTATTCGTCTATGGCTAAAAGTGTGCACCCTTTTACCAACAAGAGCTCTACTTTAGTCTATTTTTTTTTATTAAATTATTTTTTTATTATGAAATACACTTTTAGAAATAGTTTCAGCTGTACAACACAGTGCAATAGTTATACTTTTTACCCCTCGAAGTGACAACCCCCTCCCCCAATCCGCCGCCCCATTTCCCCCCAATATCATACATATCTATTACAAATCCCTTGACTTCACTCCCACACTATACTCCACGTCCCATGACTATAAGAGCTCTACTTTAGAAAGTGAGAAGAAGCCAGGTATGCAAAGAGATGGGCTAGAAGGTACTGAGGAACCAGCATTTTCAAAGCCTTGAAGTGGGAAAGTGTGCAGTGTTTTCGTGGACCCCAAGCCAAAGGAGGTTTGGCTGGAGAGTTGATACAAAGGGGGTGTCAGATGGCAAATGACACACTCCTTCTAGTCCTGTCAAGGAATGTGGATTTTATTCTAGATGAAATGGGAATCCAGTGTTTGGCTTTCTCCCCTGAGGTTTGCCCAGATAATACAGTATTTGGGGAGGAAGAGTGTCATACTACAGCTATTAGAAACCATAACTTGAACTAAGGAAGAAAAATTCATCTGCTTCTGCACCAGAAAAGAATGAGGAGAAAACTGAAAACTAGTTACAGTGTGTGTATTAGCCAAAGTAAATTAAATTACCTTTCTGCAGTGTAGTGGATAATTATGTTGGTGTAATTTGTAAAACTTGTAAAATAAATGAATGATAATGTAATGACATAAAAAGGACAGGGGCCAACTAATAACTTTAATTGTGACTACTATTTCTTGATGTTACAGAAAAGGTAAATGTGGATCAAAACATATTAACAGAATAACTTTAATATACTCAGAGATCTTCCTACTTCAACTCACCAAATCATCTCAAAACCAATAGCAGCCCTGGCATAGTTGGAATAATTGCCTCTAAATATTGTGTGTGTGTGTGTGTGTGTGTGTGTGTGTGTGTGTGTGTTTAAGTTGAGCCATCCTGCCACCTGTTGGCAGCTCAGTGGCAGCTCAGCTCGGGCCGGGAATCGAGCCGGCAACCCTGTTGCTCAGAGCTCACACTCTTGAGCAAGCTCTTAACCAACTGAGCCACTCAGCCAGCCCCTAATATTGTTTTATAAATTAATATTTTTATGCTAATGTCTTGAAATGAAGCTTCCAGTACAAAAATGTATCTGGGCCGGCCGAGTGGCG
>NW_017731638.1:1910020-1973943 GCF_001890085.2 Hipposideros armiger | reverse complement strand
ACGGCATAGGCTGCAGCCCCTGTGGCAGTGGGTTGCCATGGGCTACCGTATGTAGCCAGCAGCCAGCGTGAGCAGCCATCCAGAAGCCAGCGACTGATGTGCCTCACCTGGGAAGAGAGCAATGATGGTGCCAACTTGGGCCAGAGAAGCAACGTCCTCCACAACTAGGCTGAAGAACAAAACGACAGCAACTTGTCTGTTCCCCTCCCCGCAATTCCCCAGCACTGTTCCCATCCCCCCAATTCCCCAATAAAAATCTTTAAAACAAATGTATCTGTGCACTCACATATATGTATGGAAAGAAAAAAATGTTCTAAATGCTGACATGCAAAAATTGCACTTAATTGTGAAGTTCCATGTTTCAAGATTGTTTGACAATTTAAAAACATTAGATTAATATATAATAGGTCATTGGGATTTCTTAAAGAATTAATTTTGCCTAAAATTTTTCCCAGTATAGTTTAAATAAACTAACTTGTTTGCTTATCTAACTAGCATCTGATTATTTTACAAAGCCTCATTTTCCACTTAGTAACAATTTAGTTCCCAGTACCAAGTGGATCCTCCTTTAAGGAGACAGAAGCACAGACCTTTCCAAATAAGACCAACAAGTATCCAGACAGCATCTTTATGGGAGCAAAGCAAACTTCACTTTATGTCATAAGCAGGACATAAATGTTTTCCATAAACCAGAAAATATGTATTCAGTACCCAAGGATACATGAAATGTACTGTGCACTAGATTACTAGGTTGACTTTTATAGGGGGGAAAATTCTTATTCATCTTAAATTACCCACGAATCCACATTACTAAAACTCAGTTTCAATAGACAAAGAAGAATGGAGGCATGGTGCCACGATGATTGGAGATAAAATTCCAGAATGCTAAACTGAAGATAAAAAAAAAAAGCCATGCAGTTCCTGGTATATTTAATTCCTTTTATTGATACACACTTTAAACAATGAATTATTTCCTTTGATTTTTTTTTTTACTTTAGAGTCACCCTTAAAAGCTATTAAATTATCTACTTAGCAGGTTTGCTTGCCTGCTGAATTTCTCCTGGCTAGAATGAGATAAATGCACAATAATTGCTTCTAATCCCTCCTTTTCTGCAAATAGGTGGAAAGGATTGTCATCAGTGTTCTTAGAGTCTGTTGTGCTTTTTTCTTAGGATTTCCCCTCACTTCAATAAAAGAGTTGGAAGTAGTTACAAAAGGAAAGCGAGAGCTGGGAAAAGCTGATGGAAGATGATATTCTATTAAGACTTGTTGCTCAGAGTTCTGTTTGGTATCGTTTGTCTGAGGAAGTAGTACTTTCTCTTAAGCAAACAAATTCAGTTGTTGAAATCCAGCAACTATTCTATAATGTGTTTACTATATTCTTAACACTGAAGTCACAAATATTAAAAATATTTCTAATTTTTCTGTTTATAATCAAGTTACAGCTTTAATGAAAGCCAAAATTATAATTCAAATGGTTTAAAATGAATTAACCATATTGAGTTCTACTCGCCAAATACTCGTTACTCTCTCACCTCAAATTAATATGTACAGCTTGAATGAGTGGATTTACTATTATCTATTATACATATGGATATTTTATTTTTTACATATTTCATCATTTTATTAGGAATAACTCCAAATGAGTTATGAAGAAAACTTATTCAATTGAATTTGATTAGTTTTCCAAAAACTCTTAATGAAGATATGTTCACCTTTAAACATCTTTTCAGAGGTGACCCACCTATAATCTATAATTCATTATCTTTTAGGAGATAAACACCTGAATAGAATATAAAGTCAAGACATTTTGACTTGAAATACTTAAGCGAGGCAACTAATTCAGACATTGGCATTCAGAATACACTTTTGCTTTTAAGAAATAGTAAAACATTGCCAATCTTGCTATTCAGAATAAATCCTACTCCAGGTCATCTTTCTGGAACTTTAAAACTTTGAGGTCTTATGAGAGCCTCAGATATTATTGTGAAAAACAAACCTTTGAATGCAATACAAGATAATGTTCCCTCTATTTTGTTTAATGTAAAAGCATCTGTTGTATGGTTTACTTTCTTTGATAATTATTATTCTACTGATTGTTAAAACTGATTCTAAGCAGTCCACTCTGAGAAGGGAACTTGATGTTATTTGTGGAGATATGGGTGAATCAATTCAACAACTCAAGAAGTATAACAATGTCTTTACACTCATATTTCTCTAACTGAATATAATTTCTATTTTGAGCCCCACTCCACCAAAGGCACAAACTAAATCACACACAGTTCCAGTCTCCTCCCCCAAACCCACCCTCATATTTTCTCTAGGGTTATATCTAAGTCCCCAGGCACCAGGTAGAGGGCCATTCCACCTGAAGACACTGTCCACACAGGAGACTGCCAATGCCTCCTCATTCCTACCTTGTGTCCTGGTGATAGTCTTGCAGAAAACTGCTGCACCCTTCATTAACACCGCCAGGTCTTTTGAATTTGTAACTGTGCATTGGAAATATCTGGTTCTTATGTGGAGAACTCTCAGGCCATCTCAAGCCCATCTACCTAGGCATAGTACCTAGACATTTCTACCCAGTGCTTTCGAGTAACTCTGAGTTTGCAAGAAGTAAAGCAAAGGTTTCCTAGGTTCACAGATTCCCAAAGCCATATAGGGATCCTGGCATTTCTTAGCTTGCCTCCTCCTGTATTTGACTGAGCTGATGTGAAAAGAGAGAGGGGTTTCCTCTCATGCATACTTCAGGGTCTAACTTCACTTCCGTCCCCCTTCAATTCTCTTCTTCTACCTCAATTCCAGAGAGCAACTAAACTCTTCTTCAATTCTTCTAAATCATTTGTTTGTGGCATGTGTTGGGTTTAAAGATGGTGGCAAATTCTTTGACCTTTCTTCCAAAGAGAGGTGGGGTTTAATTCCCCTCCCCTTGGATCTGGGCTGGCCTCAGTGACTCACTCGAAACCTGTAGGCTATGGTGACAATAATATTATGTGACTTTTGATCAGAGAAGGCCTGCAGCTTCTGCTTTGGTCTCAGAACACTCACTCTTCAGATGCTTCCTCTCAGAACCCAGTCACCATGCTGTGAGAAGCCCAAGTGACATAGAGAGGCCATGGGTAGGTACTTTAGTCAAAAGCCCAGCTAAGCTCTTAGCCAGCAGACTGCGTCAATTGCTAGCCATGTGTGGGAGCCATCTTGGAGACTTAGCCTAGTAGAGCCTTCAGCTGACTCCTGTCCCAGCCAACACCTGACTGAGAGCTGCATGAAAGACTCCCAGCAAGAACCGCTCACTGAGCCCTTCCGAATTCCTAAACCATAAAATCGTAAGCAAAATTAAATGACTGTTTTAAGCTGCTAAGTTTTGAGGTAATTTGTTATGTAGCAATAGATAATCAGAACATGGCATACACTTTAAGGTCTTTTAAACTCAAAATCAGTCTTTTGCAACTCCAAAGCCTGAGAATCTTTGTTTCTCTGCCATCCAGTCAATTCACAATTACTTGGGAGAGATATTAAGTGGAAGAAATATGGTGAATAGGGTGGAAATACAGTGTACGGAACTCTTGGTTGTCACCCACCCCTAAGGGTACGACATGTTATATAAGAGTGAGAGGTTTATTGTTGTTGTTTCTCTTGCAAAAGGGGATGGTTTCAATTCTTGAAAGAGAAAAACATGATAATTAAAATGCTGATTTGAAAAGTAATATAATTTTCATACTTTAGGTAGTCTCAGGGCTTGGGGTATGCTGGGACTGTAACAATACAGGGGTGGTAGGTGGGTGGGGAGCAGAGCCAACCCAGATGGCATGCACACCCACTCTGTCAAACACAGCTTAGGGAGCAGGTACTAGACATGACAGGGAACCTCACAGAAGGCAGCATAGCAAGTCCACTGATGAATGAGTAGGATCTGCTCATTTCTCATGTGCAGGTGCAAGCAGGTACCATGATGAACATGCTTTCCAGATGAAGGGAACAGTTGATTCATCAGGCTTTTCCCAATTTAACACAATAACACACCAAATAACATTTCCTGGTATACAGCAGGTCCTCAAATTTGTTTATTGTCCTTTGATTATAATGTGGATGAGATGTCATAGGAACCTAAATCATATCTATCAATTAGCCTATGGTAAAATAAGTTTTTTATACTAATTCTTTCGTCAGTTCCAAGAACCTACTGACAACATTAAATGAGGACTTACTGTACTCTCTTTCAATCTCCTCTCTCCATCTGCCGCCTTTGTTTTGCTCCCTTTACCAATTACCTTTCTCTGTTCCTCACTCTGTGTGATAAAACATGGTTGTACCACAGTCCCTGAGTTTATACGTGCCAGTCATACATAGAGTTGCCTCAGTCTCAATGCTAAATTCCTCGGATGAAAACTGGGTTTCAGTTGAGTCAGGTGACTCAAGGGACCCAGTCAAATTAATCATGGCAGGAAGGTGGGGCTCTGTAGTACGACCACGGTTGGCAGGAGCCCATCAACCCTCTGCACGAGCTGAGCGAGATCAAGCAGTTCTTGGAGAAGGGGAATGAATCACTGTGAACATGGCAGATGCTCCAACGTTGTTTACTTGGTAAAGTGTCTTCTATATAACAATGCTCAATAAATCAGTTATTATGAATAACATTATTATCATTCTTAGTTTAATTATCAAAAAAGGCTCTATAAGCAGGGAACACATCAGACATTCATGGGGCAAAAATGGAAGAACTTCCTTCCTCCATGCCCCAGGCTGACCACAGGATCTCACTCTGACTGGCGTGTTTACTGCGAACATCATCAAAGCTGACCCATCCCCATCAGCCACTTCCACCACCTTTTGTAAAAAGTTTAGGACATGGCATAGCTTCAAACTAGTTTCTTAAACTTTCAACTACTAGAGCATTTTCCAGATACAGTATATATTTCTATGGTCAAGTTCACAGTTTGTACTTAAGTATCATAATCATGGTTTGAGTAGAAGCTGTTGGCAATCTGAATATGAAGGTTCTTCTCAATTGCCTTTGACTGTCAGCAAGGGCACAGAGCACCCCAATAATAACTGCTTTTCCAGACTTGCTTGTTGCAACAACCTCTTTGGCACCATTAGAATAAGTGGAATTTTTTTTTTTGTTTTAGATAGGATATTTTGAAAGTCTATTAGAGGATTCTGTCTGGGTTTCCTATTTGGTTAAATCAGTAGGGTTTTTTTTTTTCTTTCTTTCTTTCCTTAATTGAATTACTTATCACTGAAATTTTAATAACCACTTTGCAAGTCAATTGGGAAAGGTAACCAAACACAACCATATCAACTCTGCTGTTATCAGTTGGGAACTCTCTCCACCCTTTCATTTAAAGAAAGGGTTTGAGGGAATTATGGTAAGTGAAATAAGCCAGATGGAAACGGACAAAAACTGTATGATTTCATTCATGTGGAATATAAAACAAAAAAGAAACAAATGAACAAACAAAACAAAACAAAACAAAAAACAGACTCACAGATACAAAGGTTGGTGGTTACCAGAGGGGAATGGGGTAGGGGGAAGGTTAAATGGGTAAAGGAGGTCAAATGTATGGTGGTGGCTGGAAATTAGACTTTTGGTGGTGACACTATAGTGTATACAGATATCGAATTATAATGTTGCACACCTGAAATTTTTATAAAGTAACTAACCAATGTTTCAATTTTAAAAAAAATAAAATAAAGGGTTTGAAATCTGACACCATTGCACAGAGCCAACAAGACCAAAACTGCAGATTTTTAGAGCTCTAAGGGGTCTTGTTGATCATTTAGTCCCAATTTCTCCTTAAGGGTGATAAACTGAGTTCTAGAGAGAGGAAATGACCTCCCAAAGAGCATTCAACCAATCAGTGGAAGAACTGGGCTGGGACTTGGGTCTCCTGAAGTTCAGTCTGGGCCCTAAAAGTAAGTGCCTTGGACTTACCATGACTAAAAATGAAGTGGCAATTTGAGACAAAACCATTTTTGTTTCAGAATTATTACTGTTTCAGGAAGAGAGAGAGAATGAGAATGACAATGAATATCTGCTCCTGCAGAAGAGATCTGGCTTAAATAACCCTCGTTCTCAGTCTCTTTCATTAATACTTGAACATTTAAATATCAAAGGTGATTTGAGTATACAGAGGAGACACTAAAATGGAAGAAACAGGTTTAAAAGGGAACATCTTTTATTTGAATACTGAATACATTCTTTTAGTACACAAAGTGTGCTGAGAATGGAATTTATTAAAGGAAAAAACAATGTTGGGAACAATACAAAATGGAAAAAATATAATTTCTACTATAATACAAATGATAAATACATTAGCATTCTGTGAAGTCCACTTAAGGCAGTCTATCATCTGATAAGCTGTAGTTTAATTTAAACTTATTTCAGATGAGTATTTGGAATTATCGAAAAACGCTACATCCATAAAATTAAACAAAGCAAATGAAAGAGTGTATCACAATTCATTAAATATCATTAATGAAAACAGTACCTGACAATTAGAAAACAAAGTTTTTTCATTACAAAAAACTAGTGTTCATATTAGAGGTGACAGTGTTTTTATTTCTAACATAAGACACTTAATATTCCATATTGAAATTTATCTTTTGAGTTCAAAGAGTGTGCTCTGCCTGTTAGTGTAGAATGAATGACATGAATTTAGTTTTCAGTTCCTCCAGATTCTCAGAGCATCAGTAAGACAAGTCTCAGAATCATCATGAGGCTGGATTAAAATAAAAGAAAGGCAAAGTGAGGGGTCGCTCTTACATGGCATGAGACAGAAGGGCCCTGCGCTCCCCTAACCTGTGGTGTGACTAAACTCTGGCTTCCAGCATTCTCTCCTCCTTCTGCTCCTGGGAGCAGGGGTGATCTCATTTTCCCTGTATTTGAACTTCCCAGACATGACTGAATTAAGCCACTTACAAATGTCCACTGACTGAATGAGAAAAATCAGAACTCACTGTTCTTAAAATCTGGGATGAGGCTTTATGAGACAGAGGTTTTGAAGAAACACAAAACTTTCATAGTAAAGTAAGTCAATTAAAAAAAATAATCTAGGAGCAGTTTTGGGGGGAGGTATTATTACAGTCTCAGCTACTTTCCATTGATTAGGGTCTTGTCTTCTTAATGTGCAAACCCTACTTCTGATTCTTTCCACCATCAAGTATCATTTTTTAGGCAGGCCTATAACTGGAAAGCAGTCTTTGTAATCACAAAATCATAAACATAATGATTTTATATCCACAAATCATAAATATAATACACAGCCACACTAGAAAATTCTACAGAAAGGAAGAGGAAAATTACTTATTACGCTACCGCCCAGAGATAAACACGAATAGTTTTGAGGTCTTGGTTTTTTATACATAAACATATTTAAATTGAGATCACATTTTATTCATCCTTTAAAAAAATCTTATGTCAAGATTTGCCAATACTACTACACAGTTTTTGAAAACGTGACATGTAATGCCTGTTCAATATTCCATTAAGTGGACAAAACATTCATTGAAACATTTAGTTACTGGTGAATTTTTAGGTTGTCTTTAATTTTTCAATTTATCAGGTTTTCCATTAGAAATAAAGTTGCAATAAACATCAGTCATTGTATACACTCATTATTCCTTTGGAATAAATTCCAAAAGGTGAAAATGTATATCAAAGGATATGAACATGTTTATGGCTTTCAACATAGAAAGACAGCTTTTGGGAAGAATTAAAATTTTACCTATAAATTTTTACTTGGTAATATGCTTAATCTCACGGATAGAATTACTGGAATCAAATTAAGAGAAACTTGAAGCTCCCTAGTTATCTTTTTAAAAAATATTGTTTTCTCCCTTAAAAACTCAAAATAACTGCAGCAGACTGTCGCTCTAAGAGAGACTGAGTATCAGATTTAAATGAATACATTTACTGCCTCAGATGGGTAAATCTTGAGGCAAAAATGAGGCTTTCGTTTTTTAGTCTGAAAAATGGTAAGTGTGTACATGCGATCAGATACTATCGCAACACTAAGTGTATCCAACAAAAACGTTCATGTGTACATCAATACCAAACACAGAATGCATGATAGTTTAAGGGTTTACAGTCATGTTTACCATAATAAAAATTACTTTGACACTTTGCCAAAAATGCAGCACTTCAAAATGAGGGCAGATGAAAATATAGACCAATATAGTGTGTCTTACCTTAAACCTGCAACTAGGCCAGTTGGCATTACTTTCTTGGATCTCTTAAACCTCACACCCATCATGGTGGCCAGAAAGAACGCTGTAACTGAAAAACAAAGTAATGTATGAACCAGAGTTTCAAACATGTTATCAATGCTTGCTTGTGAAAGAAAGCGATCTCATTTCAGCTTTCTAATAGAACACTATTATGTTGCTATTTTCTTGGAAAGATATTGAGTTGCTATTTTCTTGAAAAGATGAAGTGCTCTATTAAAACACATTGTGAACTAGCTCTTCAGCAAGGTTTATGTAAACAAGCATGTTAAAATCCATTCTTGAAATGTCTTCAAAAGAAAGTCTTTTTCCAGCTTAAATTTCTATTTATAGACTACTCCTTAAAGATTAGGACCTGTCTTATTCAACATTCCTCAGCAATACTAGCCAGTATACCTGGACCCACAGGAGACACAAAAAATGTTTAGTAAACTGAATATAGGGAATACAATCACTATCTTTTTTTCAAGTAAGAACTAATTAATAAAATAATACTGTTTTAGTATTTAGAAGAAAGTGACTTTTTATTCTGTAGCTTTCCATTTTGGGACATTTGAAGCCTGGAGACAAAAAAAAGAAAGAAAAAAGAACTAGTCGAAGTTATAATATTAAATTCAGAAGCATCACACCAGCCTTTTAGGAGTTGACACAATATAAAGAGTAAGGTGATTTTATGTAAGAGATTAAGGCATTGATTAAGAACAGCTTTCAGAGAAAAATCGTTTAATACAATAAAACCCAAAATGATTGACAATAAACATGTGAACTATTTAAATGTATAAGAATACAAAGCCTTATATATCTATATCTTTATCCTCTAACATAATTTCATAATAAAAATATCCCTAGCTCCTAATTAAATTAAGAAAATAAACAAACCACCAAATCTCTTTTTCTCCCTCAAATATAGAACTGATACACTTTCTCTTCGTTTGTAGTTTTCTCAATACCCCACCAGTGCCCTTGGAATAATAATCAAATTAAATAAAGAAAATTTCCTAGGTGTAGTTTTTCCAAACCTTCACTGCATTTCTCTTTCAAGCTAGACAAAAACGAGCCAAGCATCTTGGCTGCTTTAAACACACACGAGTTTCCGTTTTTTCTGTGGATATTTTCCTACAAAGCCCAACAAGGGAAGAAACTACAAAAGGGTCAACCTTGCTTGTCTAGGTTAAGTCTTGAGGCAAAGAAGGAGCTAAAAGCTATATGTTAATTAAATAAAATAATGCAAAGCTGGCTCTTTTTAGGTATTTTCCCAGCAACGCAAACTATACTAAATATACATTTAGGAGAGTTAACAGAAAATCTGGGCATAATTCATTGCTTTTTCTAATTTTCATTTTACTTTTCTAGTGACAAGTTTTATAGAAATATTTTTCTGAGCTGGAAGGCCTAGTGGCAATGTCATTATTTTTGATTGGGTCTGCCTAGGAAGGAAGAAGAATTGTGTTCAGTCTTGACACATGTATATGGCCACTTGCCATCCGACTATATATCTTCTAGAATACTCAGTATAGGGCATCAAAAAAGCTACCCCAAGGTTCAATTCTCCACAACTGGGAAAAATGCCTTACTTACATAGTGACAGTTTTACATCCCTCCTGTCATTGGAGACACGGTAAGCTCCATAGCCAGCTAAAAATCCAAGAAAAAGACCAGCAATCAAAGACAGGATACCACCTGGAAAAAAAAGTATGTACTCAGAAAGAGAATCACAAAACGAAAGGAATTTCTTCAAATATGATACATGCACCTTCAAATGTATTTCTACTTGGGCACTGTGACTGAACAAAGCCAAACTAATGATAGGCCAGTTTCTAAAAAATGACTTTCATGCTGAACCCAAAATGCAAGGCAGAGGAACCCCACATGCATAGCAATGCAGGGGTTAGGCATCACCTGAGGGAATAAGAAAACCTGCCTTGTAGTAGTAGTGGTTTTGGCCTTGAGGGCATGATGTTGGGAAATTAGTGGACCTATTTATGTCTCTCTCTCTCTCTCTCTCTCTCTCTCTCTCTCTCTCTCTCTCTCTATCTGTCTGTCTATCTATCATCTATCTATTTATCTATCTCTGTTTTTCCTTTTTCTTTCCTACTCTCCTTGACTCCATCTTTTTACTGTGAGGTTGTGAGGATAAAAATAAGATGCAAAGCTATTTTTAGTGTATAGGGGTAGAAAGAGAAGTGCTGTGCAAATCAAATACTGGTTCTATTTTGAATAATTAACAAAACTTCTGGCCTCAAGATGTCAGGGTTCAGGGATGAATGGTGACTACACTGAGAAATGGGAAGAACCAGGGCACTGACACAGCCAGCCAGCCCCGAACCCATCGACCCAATGTACCAGGGCACTGTGACAAACACCAAGCACTTTCTGTGCACTCGGCAGTGGGTTACATACCAGTAACACTAAACAAGATACACAATCCTCTCTTCATGGAACTCTCTATTTAGAATCTCTGTGTTTGGAATCCCTAGGAGTAGGGTCAAGGTATTTCTGTTTTTTAAATATCCATAGGAATTCAGGTTGCAGTCAGAGTTAAGAACCACTGGAGCAATATAAGAGCAAGCGCACGTGAGTGCGCGCGCGCGCACACACACACACACACACCCAGCATCCTGAATGAGAAGCCAAATGCCCTAGGTTCTAGTCCTAATTCTTACTGCCTACAGGATTTTGGTTAAATCACTTGGCCTCTCTGAGTTTGATCAGTTGCAAAACAGGGTTAATAAGATTATCCATGTCAAATATGTATAAAAAGGCTAGAATGCTACAGTTGGAAATAATATTAAATTCCTCATTGCTCCTCCCAACCTCCAGCCAAATCTATTCTCCAAACACAGCAATATGATCTTTTAAAAACATCCATCTGGACAGGTCACTCCCCTAATTAAAAACCCTCAGTGAGTGCTTCCCGCTCTGTTGTTGCAGCCCGGGTCTTCTTTCAGTTCCTTGAATATGCCAGAGGCTTTCTTTCTCACGGCTTCCAGACAATGCTGTTCCTTGCCTGGACTGCTCTTCCTGGGCAACTGCAGCTCCCCTTTGGATGGTGCCTGAAGTGTTCGTTTCTCAGAGATGCCTTCTCTGACCCATCATTCTGAATGAGGGCCCCCATTACAGCCTCCCATTGGTCATCATCATGTATTTATACACCTGTTCATGTATCTAATGTCGGTCTCCCCCACTCACTTGTGAGCCCCATGTCTTTTTGCTCACTGCTGTCTTCCCAGGGCCCAAAACAGTGCTGGGTACACAGGCAGCCCTAGATAAATACTGACAAAATGCATGCCTGGGTGCTCACGATCAAGCAGAAGTCAGATAAAGTCATAGTTAAGGAGATTATTCTATTTCATCCTAACAGATTAATTTACAAATGAGGACTCAAGGCCCAGGAGTTAAAACAACTCGCATGAGCATCAGAGCTAGTAACAGTAGTGTCAAGAGCAGAACTTGGGCCTGCGAGATTCTGTGGCCTGTGCTCTTAACCCAATTATGCTATAAGAGTGGGCTTCTTTGAACACATAATACCCCCAGGGGCTTCCAGGGTAACTCAGTGGGGAGCTCTCACAGGAGGCCAAGGAACCATTGTGCAGCTGAGCAACAAGCCCCTGAAATCAGAGATCTTACAGCTAATGCGATTTCATTTGTTCCTGAAGAGATTTGGGTTAGAATAGTAAAGTAAATCCCTCCCCTTATCCCTTCCCCCACTCCAATTCTCTACCCCACCCCCAAACCACTTCTTCTCACCCCTCTAAAAGGCAGGCAAAAATATCTAGATGTTCTTTCCTGTTCTGTAATACAGGTTATTTAGACACGTCTTTGACAACAAAAACTTTTCAGTAACAATCCTATCAGGATTTAAACTGAGTACCCTTTAAAGTAGACTATGAAACATCAACTTTTGAGAATCGTTGTATACAAATCTTACTTCAGTGCCATCATTTTTTTTCCAACAAATATATATATATATATATATATATATATATATATATATATATATATATATCCAGTGTGTTATATACATCCCCAGTGTTATATTGAGAAAAAATATAAGATCAAACAAAAATCTAAGGTGAGTTACAGGCTCTCAGGAATCTTAGAAGAGAACCTATTCTAGCCTGCCAGCCCCTGGAAATATGCCTCACCTTGGACTTCTTAGCAATTTCTAAAGAAGGAAATAACTTTTGATAACTGTGTAGACCTGTTTTTTTCACTCAAGCTCAAGTCCACTAATGTCACAAATATTTGAAATATACTTCATTTTAAAAATACAAATACAAGAGAAATATCAGACACCATGACTGTACATGTTTCTACCTTTAAACAAAGTAAAATACAAAACGTTGTTCTCCATGAAAACACTTTATCAACTGGGTTTGGTTTTTTTCTTCTTTTCGACAGGGATGGAGAGACAACCTCAGATATGATATTTAAGTATTTAATGAACTTTCCTTTCCAACACACAATGTCAACATAATTCAGTTTTTTTGACACTATGACTATGTGAACAAAAAAATTTCCTCATTTAGTAATAAGCCAGTAGCCCTGAGAAGGTTAAATCAATTAACTATGCAGCTGATAATGACAAATGAAATTAGAATTCTGTGGTGGAACGAGACTGGGAACCCCAGATTGGAATGCTCTGCCATGCCCAGCCCTACATAACCCCTTCCTTCCACAAATCCCTTCCCATCCTGCTTACAGACCCTCAGTTAATCCCAGCACAACACCACCACCCCACCGTCATTTTCATGAACAATCTGGTTTGGGCTTACCTCTCCGCTTATATCCCCAAATACTTCCGAATGTCACAAAGGCTGCATAACCAAAGCCAACAAGGTCCATTGGCGAGATTGCAATTCTAAAGCGAGCGGGAAGGGACAAATTTTACAAAATAAAGAGAGTTTGGGGGAGCAAATATATATAAAAGTGACAATGCATGACACAGAATTATAGAAATTAATTTCTCTAGTCTACTAAAAAAAAGGGAAGCTAGATCTTCTCTCTCCCAACACTTAACCACTGTCCGCCCTCCACGCTCATAACTCTCAAGCACACTCAGGTTGATTCTCCTTTTCTTCTCTTCAAGACCTGCTGTACCCTCAGCTGTTAATTTCCTTTCACTTCCCCAAGTAAGATTTCTGCTGTGGTGAGCCAGGCCTCCTCACTGGAGACACCGCCACAATTTTCGCTTCTCATCATGCCTGGGGTGACCCCCTCTCCCCACCTACACACCCCAACCACCTTCTATCCCCACTCCCGTCTGTACCTTCTTCCCCTTCTTAACTTCCTCCCGACATCCTTAGCCACTCTAGCCTGCACCATCCACCTGGTCTGGAGAAAACTGCTCCTTTCTCTACATTCCTTGACATTAGCAACTCCATCTTGTAATTCATTCATATTTTTTACAGATATTCGTCCCCCCATTCCCCTCACACAAAGAACAGAAAAGGGGTAATATGGACATTTGCTGATTGACTGAACCAGATTCACTTTAGACATTTGCTTTGACTCTGGCTGTTAGGATAGCTCTTTTGTGGGGGCAGAGGCATCCACACTTAATCAATAGTAAATCACTAACGAATATAATGAAGCCCTGGCATGAAGTTAACTGAATGAGAATGATACCCTATTATGCATCACACTGACAGCAGTTGAAACATACCTCCAGGGGTGAGAAGTCCCACTGAAGTCCTGCTCACGATTCTCTCGGATGGAGGAGACAGTATGCTGGCTACAGGCTGGAGACATGGACACTGGTTACTAGTGGCTGTTGGTCCTTGGATCATGGCCCATTCTTAGGGTCAAATCTCCCCAAAGTGAGGGGAATAGATGAGATGAGCTATAAAGGTCCTTGTAGCTTTTTAAATTCCAAGAGTCCTTGTGGTAGTTTCAGATCTTAAGTTTTTTACATCTATAGTTCCTTCATGGGGAAAATATCTTTGTATATATGAGGAATAATGTATAAAATTTCTTTGCATTTTTAGTTTTCTCACTGCTTGTCAATTAGGTTAACCTGGTCTTTTATTTCCTGTAGCAATTGGTAACAAACTGACCCAGGAGAACAGTAAAAGGGTTTTGAGCTTATCTCAGAGAATAAGCTAGAACTTACTGTGAGGAAGGATCTTAATGGAGAGAACCCAAGGCATTGGAGGAGATAATGGTACTGAAAAGGAGGCAACACTGAAAACTCCTCTACATCTGTGGGAAGAAGAATTAAAACAGGGGAACTCAACTGTGCCCAAGAAGTGGCCCAGTGGGGCTGAATGTGTAGGAAGGACACGTATTCAAAAACCACTGTTGACTGACTGATGGATAAATAAATAACAATAATGAAGACGATGTTTTTGAGCAATTACCATGTGCTAGGCAGCATTCTAAGGCCTTACATGTACCAACACATTTAATGATGTACTATCATTATCCCCATTTTCCAGATGAGGAGACTGAGGCACAGAGAATAAAGCAAGACCTCTGAGCTCACACAGAATCAAGATTTCAGACTCAGAGAAGTTTCGATCCTAACCACTAGAAATAATAGTAATAACTCTCATAATTGAGTTAGTTGCCTGAAAAAAAGTGAATATGCAAACGAAACTGATGTTCCTCAGAGTTTTTAAATTCTGGACTCATCAATTCTGCTTGGTCTCATTGCTTAAAGTTGTGAGCACACTGCACTGTTTCCCATCTCACCAAATGGAAAACTATCTTCAGCCCTATAAGCATCTCAGGCTCAGTCCTCCTGTCTTTCTCAAAGAGTTAATCATATCCTACAGTGCATGCTTGGCTTCAAACCTGATGCCACCATTTACTAGCTGTATAACATTAGACCTGTTTGTTAATCTTTCTGTAACTCAGTTTCTCTACCTGTAAAACAGGGATAATCGAAATATATACCTCACAGAGCTGTTAGGATAATTATATGAGTTAATACTGTACAGCACTTAGACTAGTGTCTCGCACATACGGAGCACTCCACAACTATTAGCTGCTCTGAAAATGACTATTTTTCTCTTTCACCCTTATAACCCATTTTTAAACTTGACATGTATAAAGTCCACTGAGAAAACAACTGAGGTAGGGTGGATTTATGATTCAGGCATTTAATGAATCAAACCATAACATTACAACTTATACCTACCGACTTCCATTTAATAACTATTTATTAAGCATTTTCTTTGTGCAAGGCAGTAGGAAGCAATGAAAATGCCCTCAGACAAGGCCCTGGTCTTCCAGGACTTACAGCACAAAATAACAGAGGACGTGGATACGTGAATGAGCCCTAAGAGGAGAGGCATGGGCAACTCACAAGGCTTGGGAGCCTGAGGAAAGATTCCTAGAGGAAGCAGGGTCCCGGCTGGGACCTTGGGGAGAGTAGAAGCAAGCCACGTAAAGAGGGTGGCAAGGAAGGGCATCTTGTAGGCCGAGGGAAAACATGTGCAAAGGCCTAGTGAGAAAGCATGACATGTTTTCAATGGAAAGAAGTACAAAGGGGGTTGAAAAAAGAGATGAGGCTGGTGAGAAAGACAGGACTGGACTCCCATGGACGGGAGTTCGGTTTCTGTCCCAAGAGCAGTGAGAAATGCATGAAGGGAGCCTCATAATCAGATCTCAATTCCAGCAAGCACTTCCTGGCTGGCGTAGTGGGAGATGCGTTGACGTGAGGATGGGAGATAAGCTGAGAGGCTGTTGCAGTATGCTAAGCAATAGATGATGGTAGCCCGGCCTGGAAAAATAGCAACAAGGGTAGAGAGAGGTAGAGAGATTCAAGAGGTAGAACCAATAAACCTGGATCTGCGAGTGCGGGGGAGAGGGATGAGTCAGAGATGAGTCAGGTTTCTGGCCTGGACCAGTAGGAGAGGTTGGGGGGGGGGTGCTGGGGAGACTCCATGCTATCCCCTGAAAGAGGGAGCACTGGAATAGCAGTAGGTGTGTGGTGAGGGAAGGAAGTGACCAGAAATGATGAGACTATTTAGTCTGAGATGCTTGACACACAGGCAGGAAAGCACCCGTATATACAGATCTGAAGTTTACAAGAGAGATCACTCAGCATTAGATAGTAGGCTGGGGGCCAAATGCTTTTCTTAAGCCAAACTCTGGGTGCAAACCACTGCTTCTTCTCCCTCCTCCAAGTCCCCCAGCTCTTCCTTTGATGCTCTTGGGGCCCTACCCTCTTCTACTTGGCAGAGTTGGCTAAATTGGGTTTATCTCTCCTCTCAGCCAGTCAAGCTCCTTGAAGGCAAAGCTCAGGTTCAATTCATCTTTGTCCTCACAGCACCAAGCTCACTAGCACGCGTAAGGCAGGTGCTTAGTAAATACTTGCTGAATGAATGAGTGAGCCTAAGGCACAATTTCTGTCTGAAGGCACTCTGTAACTGACCTACCCCAGGTATAACTCAATGCCAGAACACGGCCAACCCCTGAATCTTCTCAGTGAACTGTGTTGTTCTAAGGAGGCAACGTCAATCTAGTCTCAATCCTTGCAAGAAGTTTCTGTACTCAGAGAAAACTCAGACAAAAAACAACCACCCCTCCTGCTCCTTTTCCATGGCAGCACCATATGACCTACCCAGAAGCACACATGAAAAGCCAGAGGCTGTGTTAACATGAAAGGAATAGGGGTGACGGATGAGGTGGGACGCATCACGCGCTCCCATCGCAAACGAGATGCTCAGCACTTAGAAAGGCCAGAAAGCATCTTAGGCGCAATGCAGCAAAATAACTTACTGTACCTTGTACAAAACGAGGTGACAGGGCCCTGCCTTGACCCTAGCCCTGCAAAATTTAGGGGACCCATTAAGAGGTTTTCCGTAAGCTACTATATAAAAAGCATCTTCACATGTTGGGCATCAACAATTACCTACCTCTGAACTCCCTGAGGCTCAAAACACATTTTCGAGTGAAGTCTGGGTGGTGCTAGACAGGTTAAAACCCTGCCAAGCATTTTTGCAACGATCCAAGAGCCCCGCCTCTCTCTAGCTACAGGAAGGTTGGAGGAAGGACAGGTGAAGATTCGAGAGAAGGAAGAAACTTGGGAACTTTCCAGGAGGATCAGCGAAGCGATCCCTGGGAGAGCAGACCTCATTTCCTGCAAAAACCTACCAAGGTCCTCCGTATGACTGCTTATTTTTGCGCCTCTGCAAGAAAATTCAGGGCAGGAAGGTCTCGATTGCGCGGGGTACAACTCACCTGTACCCCCACGAGCCCTCCTTGCGGCTGAAACCAAAAGTCGGGAGCCAGCTGCGGGTAAACTTCGTACCTGAAGACTGCAAGCGATCCGCGTCGCCAGCGACTTGCGACTCTGCGCCCCACTTTCCACGCAGTCGGCAGGGGCCGCTGGTTCCGGACCGCGCCTGCCTTGCTGCGCGCATGCGTTGCGTCCGTATCTTCCTCGGTTCAGTGTTGCTTCATCCAGGCCCGCCCGGCGGAGGGGAGGCGGCCAATCCACTAGGTCACCTGGAGTGTTCGCGCTGATGTAACGTAACAGGCAGCGGCCGGATCGGCCACTGATTCTGTTTGCCCCGCTTTCGGCCCTGGCCCCGAGCTGGGGTCTGGGGTCCGCTGCCTCCTGCCTGTCGGAGCGGAACTAACAAGCATGCGCGCGGAGTGGTCTGGGTGTAGCAGGAATCTCAGAATGCGAAAGGTTTTCAACCCTGAAGCTCATTCCAGTGGATATTTGTGTTTACAGCAACCCGGGTCTTTTACATACTCTCCAGCAGGTTGTTCCTGTTTCCAGTGGAGAGAGCCAAAGCCTCCGTGGGGTGCCAAGATTAGAGCCCAAGTTTGTCTGTTTTCAAAGCACGAGCATCCTTCATTACACCACATAATCTACCGGATCATCTAGATGTGGCAGGGAGATCAGACCCTTGTTTTATACTCCAAGCCCAGGATCAGTTGGGCTTAATTAAGTATCTGAAGGGAAAGGTATATAGTGTCAGAATTGGAAGGCGCTGTAAATTTGTCTAGTCCCAGGATAATCCGTTCCCACAAAGAAACTTGACTTGGAATTATGCCTCCCAGTAGCAACTCATCTCAGTCCAGTGTTGCTGTCTAGGCCGCTTCCTTATATAATAACCCATCTAGGAGTCATTAAGCAGCTCTAAGAGTGCTGTAGGGCTGGGAATAATAGCATTTTCTTTAAAAACAAATACCCGAGACTATACATTAAATTCTACGAAATTTGTATGCTTAATCTATTTCATGTACTTAAAAGTGCTTATGAGAAGTAATGTGACTAACTTGTGAGAAACCTGTGTTGGTCCTAGGGAGTTAAGATTCCTGAAGAGTCACAGGCGAGTTGATGGCAGGCACTGGAATGGATTAGAGGGAGTGGTGTCCTGAAGTCTGGCTGAGTTCTCCCAGCACTCCTTTCCATCCCCTTTTATTCCCATCCTTGCCCCCGCCTGTTCCCTTTCTCTCTCTTCAGACTCTCAGGACACTTTCCCTATTCAGAATAAAACTAAAACCATCTTGGAACGTATCAGTATCTTAAACTGATGTGAACCCAGGTAAATAACTTCCCCCTGGACCTCAGGGCCTGGATTTATAAGATGTTGCTCTGGATGCTGAGTTCCCTGACACTCCTGTCACTGAGATATTAGTAGACACAGCCTCATGACGTTCCTACTCAAGGCATGTTTTACCTAAACCTAGAGGAACAAAACTTTGCATGCTATGGAAATTCTATACTCTTGGACATGTGGGAACAAAGTTCTTAGGCCATGGGGCCATTGTCTTCTCAATTTATATGCCATCAGCTGCCACCTACTCCAGCTACTGGTAAGGTTAGCGCACGAGGTGGGGGTGCAGCAAAGCCTATTTCCCTCTACCTATTTGTAAAGCTTTCAATTCATGATCCACAGTAGAGGCACTTAACTTGCAATGTGCCATCACCCCCTTCAGTAGTCTGGAGAAATGCACAAGGTAAAATCCAAAGGATTGCCAAGGAAACCAATTTTATTGAAATGCAGTTATCAAAATACTAAACATTTAAATCTGTGATGCAATAGATGTGCTTCTTTATTAAGTTACAAGATCTAGGAATGGGTTTAATAATTACCATAATTTCCAAGTAGTGGTACACATAAACAATACTTTGAGGTATTTATAACATGTGAACATCTGATTCTTAGTGATGACAGTCATAGGTACTAATACTACTGTGGGTTGCTGCCTATTTTCCTAATGGAAAGAAATGCTAAATTTTCATTAGAGGTTGGTGAAAAGTGGAAATTTCTTTTTCTGACCCAAGTTCTCAGATCTCCTGATCTCCATTCTCAGGTCCCTCTGGATTCGGAGAATTCCCAATCTATGGTAATGCAGGTTTTCATAAGGTGTATGTAGGTGGAATTAGAGACAGCAAGAGCAAGGTTGAGAGAGCTTGACTGACAGACTGGCTGCTCAGGCAGGGTCTCACCTGATGTTTACACTTCAGTGAGTGCCCTGTGGTTCCTGAGCCTGGGCCTCGTTATCAAAAGTTCAGAAATTCAGTTTGTATCAGTTCTTCCAGGGGCACCCTGGCTTTGGGAGATTGATTCATAAAAACCAAAGTCACAGGAGACTTCCTGATTTTTAAACAAATAGACAGACAGACAAACAAACACAGCCTGGTCCTTGATTCTTCTCTTCTTCCAGATCCTACATGGTGACTTATCGTTTGGGCCTGTTCATCAGTAAAAGAAATTTTGAACAAGCATCCCAATATATGTGTAATGTTTATTTCTAAATTAGACACATACTGCTGTGCTAATATGCTATGAATATCGTGAATACAAATATATGTCAAAATAAAATACATAAGACTTTAAAAGGAGACTATGAAAATGATAGGACTAATTAGATATTTCCTATATTTAATTTTTAAAAAACTGACATAGTTCTTTCTGTCCCATGTTACAGTATAATAATTTTTATTCTGTCTCCTTTTCTAATAATACTTTTCTGAGCTGCTTGCAGCCTTTAGGACTTCCTTCTTTTCTTTTATGTAGTGGTAAAACTGAACACAATCAAATGTAAAATTCACTCTGACATGCAGCTCTGCTCTTGTTAAGCCCACATGACACTGATTCCTAGTGTCCGTGCAATGTGATGACATTAAGCTAAAGAGCTTCTCAACAAAAGTGTCTGAACATGGAATACTTAGGATTTTACCTACTAGCAACTGCAAGTTTTTAGATTCATAGGGATTAGTTTCCATGTCTGCAAAAATGTCCACCCTGTTAGAATCCACAGGCTTGTTTTGAAAGACCAGTTGTTTGTCAATCAGGTCCTTAGCATCTATAAATTCATCATAGAGGCTATCCATGTCTAACATGTCCATCATTTTTTTTTTCTAAAGATTTGTATTGGGGAATTGGGGGATGGGCACAGTGCTGGGGAATTGGGGGAAGGGAAACAGACAAATTGCTGTCCTTTTGTTCTTCACTCTAGTTGTGGAGGACATTGCTTCACTGGCCCAAGTTGGCACCATCATTGCGCTCTTCGCGGGCGAGGCAGATCGGTTACCGGCTTCTGGATGGCCGCTCACACCAGCTGTCGGCCGCTCATGCTGGCTGCTGACTACACATGGTAGCCCATGGCAACCCACTGCAGTCTACGCCGTCGCTGGCGACTCACAGCAGCCCAGGTCCAGGTTGAGCTGTTATTCAGCATCTTAGCTGTAGAGGGCGCAGCATCACTGGCCCTCATATGTGGGATCCGAACCGGGGCCCTTTGGCATCCCAAGCCAGTTCTTAACCATCGCACCACTCGGCCGGCCCTGTCCATCATTTTTAAACACTCTGAAGCACACTGGATGTCATCATAAGTTAAACATCTCCTTCTCAGGGAAAATGGTTTTAAAGCACAGAGGTAATCTGAACTGGTGAAATCAAAGTTGGATTCCAAATAAATTACAGTTCTAGTAAAGAAATTAAGAAAGTCCTGCTTAACTAGGCTGCTCTTTTCTGGTGACATATTGTTTTTTTAACTCTGAAGCAGTCTTATTTCCGAAAAACGAATCATTTTTCTGCTGTGTGAGTTTTTGTCTCAACCTATATATAATATCAAACAGCTCAGGTGCGGTCAGCTCCTCCTTTTCTAGGCTCTTTATGGCCTCTCCAAAGATCATCAAACAGTTCTGGAGAAACAGAATATAAACTTCTGTTTTACTGTAATCCTTTTCTCCATTCTCACCCTCAATCTATTTCCAAATCAAAGAAGGACATTCTTCCTGTCCCACACTTTGAAAACAGGATTTTATGGCAGGCCAACACTTTAGCATTCTTTCTATGGCTGGGAGCAACGGCATCCATCTTGTAGGCACTTGTCTAAAGAGGTGATCTCCTTCCATGTCTATAAAGTCAAAAATCTCAGTAAGTGCTTCTGCACATTTTGAGGAAACTGAAAAGTGACCAAACACGTTCATTATGAAAGTCTCAATATTCCATTTAAACGAATCACAATGCTTTTTGGCAGTGTTGTATACAAGATGGGCAGGACACTGAGTTGGTAAGACCTTTTCATTTTCTTTGTTAAGAAGTTGATAGACTGAATGGAATTTGCCACAACTTGCATTTGCAATGTCTGATGAAAATGTAGATAGATGAGTTAAGTCTATTTTGTATTTGGACAAAATAGCAACAATCTTTTGTTATATGATTTCAGCAGTTTCTTTAGAATCCTCATAGAAATCAAGAAGACTATTTGAAACTCCATCTTTCAAGTCAAAGTATCTAAGGGCTAATGGGAACAGGTTTTTGTTGCCATGATTCGGCTCATTGCTTGAAGTTGACATGCTGAAGAAAACATGATTGTTGGTAAGAAATGACAGAATCAGCTCTATGCTGTAAGGGGCCAACACATCTGTGATCAAAACTGCTCCTTTTGTTCACCCACAGGATACTTTAGTTGCAACCTCTGAATCAGGAAATGTAACTTTACTCAGTTTCATAGAACAATCAAGGGAACGATATGATAACGCATGTTTGTTCATGTGGTATGCCCAGGCTAATTCAACAGCTGCTATTTTTGACTGAACATTGGTGTCTTTTTGGGACATGAAAACACTTTCGACTGGTTTAGAAGCGCTGGCCTGTCTCATCCTGGACTTGTGAGCTACGGTCTCCATATGTGCTTTCACATCCCCTTCTCCACCATGCCCAACCCCACATTCTTTTCTGCATAGTGTGCAGTGTGCTCTGTTTGGGTGATTTACCTCCCTAATCCAGTTGTATGTGTCCTTCCATCTGTCATTAAATAACAGAGTCATTTAGCCTTCTTTTTCAGTGATGGGATCATGCTTGCGTTGGTCTTTTCATCATTCTCATTTCCATTATCAGACCTCTTAGAAAACATGGTCACAATAGTCATTTTTAAAAAATGAAACTAGCATTATCCTGACACAAAGCACAACAGTTAATCCACAGGCAAAGTCAAAGATGGTCTGTTAATATTCATAATTATGATACACTTAAGTCGCACCTCTCTGACGGATGCAACCACTGAACAGATAAATCATTATTGTCAAGCACAAATTATAGTTGCCAACATCAGTGGTCAGGGGAAAGTGGGCAACAGCAACTACAGAAGGTGCATAATCTATGCAATATCCATTTGACACTAAAGACTGTGTTGCTTTCAGCCCCTCTTTTGTGGACCACTATATGGGTTTTGTACTTTTCCTCCAAACTTCCACACTCATGACCTTCTACATTCTAGGGAAGAGTTTCCCGGGATACTTGCAATGGGGATGACTGGTTACCCTACTAGGTTCCCCACTAGCCCAGGGGCTAGCTCTCCAGAAACAGGAATACAGGCACATGGAGCTGGAAACTCCTTACCTTGCTGCCACCGATGGTGCGGAACTTCTCCAGGATATTTCTCACAGGTTCCTCTTCTTTAAAGGTGATAAAAACAGAACCTCGTCTTTTATTAGACTCTGGATCCAATGAAAACTCAATGGCCTCAATCTGGAAACACAGGCAAAGCTCAAGACTGGTGCCTCCCCCTACTCAGGATCTAACGGGAACTCACCAGAGAGAAGCCACCCAAAAGCCAATGAGGAGGAGAAAGAAGCCTAGCTGAGAAGAACTCCAGCCAGACAAGGAAGGAAGAAAAAAAGAAGCCACAGGTGGCTGGTGGAGAGCATAAACTACACCCTAGGGAGACACTTACCTCCCCAAACTTGCAAAAGTACTCTCTTCTCTTCTCAGTGGATTCAGGGTTCAGACCCCCACAAAGATTTTCTTCACAGGATCCTTCTTCACAGCTATGGCCTTTTTGGGGCTCAGGCTACCAACGAACAATTTTCTGAAATGGTAGGTAGGGTGAGACCCATGGCAACAAGAAATCTTATAAGGAAGCCATGAGCTTATGTCTTACAGGCAATCCATAAGTTACGGAGGAATTGGATCTCCGAAATCTTTCATTGGAAGGATTACAAATAAAGCTAGCATCCACAGCCAAGGTCTACACCTACCCACCCACCAGAGTCTACAAAGACTACCTTTGAAAGCCGTTAACAAACCTACACTACTTCCTTACTGAAATCTCAGCTCTACATGGACGCTAATAAAACTTAAGACCACAGCACCCACAGGTTCGGAGGGGGAATGGACAGGCAACCTCACCCACCAAGCCCTGGGTACTCCTCACAACTGGAAGTAAGTTTGTTTTAAAAAAACAAAAACCAACCCTCTTATCAAAGTGCTGTCGTCTGTCTTCCCCTGAACCCAAATATCACTCTCAAGGAACCTGGGCTTCCTGGGGTGGAGACTGAGGTCAGTGACTCCATCCCCAGCTGGAGAGGAGGATGGAACGAGGGGAGGGCAGAGGATGGCGGCCTTGGCCTGGACGCGCGGCCGGCCCAACTTCCACCGGGCTCGCTCCAGATCCAAGCGCACACCTTCCTCTCGGCCACCAGCCTTGTCCGCCAGGCACCTCCAGGACGCGCCGAAGTTCACCCAACAACTCCTGCCAACCCCACAGCACCTACCCCACGTCCTCCTCGTTCCTGCCGCAGGTCCTCTGGTCAGTCTGGGCGCCCTTCTAGCTCCCCGCCTTCGGGGACAGCCTCGTGTGGGCTCTCAGCGGGGCCTGTCATCTCCATGGGCTGCTCGCCTTCATCTGCTTCTTGACATACTGGGCAGACCTGGCCGCTCCGCTCACTGCGGTGGACGCAGCGGAGCCAAGTTCATCGCCATTCAGCCTCATCCCGCACCACCTCAGTTCTGCAGCCGCATCCGGCCGAATTTAAAAGACCCAAGTTGGGGGCGGAGCCCTCTCGACCAAAGCTCATGCTCATTGGCTAAACCCGCCTGACACTCAGCCGTGAGCCGGCGTCCCTTTAGCCTACTCAGCGCGCGTTCTAAACCCAGGGGCATTTGTCCTTTTCGAACGCAGCGGAGCTGGGTCACCTGCAGAGGGTCTCCGAGATCCGGCCAGATGACTTCCTGTTGGAGCCCGTGGGGAGGTCGTGATTCCCGCTAGTGTCCGCTAACACTGCAGCCTCTCGCCCCTGTGCTCGGGTCTCAGGGCTTCGCGAAAGTGAAAAAGACCCAAAGGAAGACGAAACTAGTTTTAATCCCCAAACTAAAACAGCCCAAGGCAAATTCAAGGAAAGCAAATACAAATGAGAAAAGTATAATTAAGGAAAAGTCAGTTTTTGCAAAGGCAAAGCAAGCAACTGAAAATCAAAAGGGTGAATTTAAAAAAAAGATAAAACGTGAATCTAATTTTACATTTAGGATA
The DNA here is from genome assembly GCF_001890085.2 of Hipposideros armiger. NCBI lineage: Eukaryota > Metazoa > Chordata > Mammalia > Chiroptera > Hipposideridae > Hipposideros > Hipposideros armiger. The sequence continues at coordinate 1,948,989 of NW_017731638.1, read as the reverse complement.
TTTATACCGATTTTTATTTAGACCTTGATAAGCAAAAAGTCACTGTCAAGGAATCTTTTCTTATTTGATTGCCTTTCCTATAAAACGACAGCAGGGGGCACTAGATGCTCTAGTTTCATTCAGGTAGGCAAGGCGTTTAGCTTTGTCAGTTATTTTCAAACCTCAAATAGTTTGCTCTTAGAAAACGAGGATGGTTAAAAAATGTAACAGTAAATGGGGAAAACAGGGCGATACGTGGGAAAATGTTTATACGAAAAAGGTAACAATGTCTGTATTGCCTAGAACATGGGACTTTTCATGCTAGAACTGGGACTGGGGGGATTAGGGGCTTTCCTATAAACAATAACAACAAAAACTAACATTTAATGAGTACCTATTATGTGCCATCCACCTTAAGCATTTTACAGGTATCAACTTTCTTTAATCTTCACAACAACTCCCTGAGGTAGATACTATGTCATTCCCGTTTTACAGAGGAAGAAACTGAGGCAACTTGCCAAAGGCCATGCAAACAGCTGAGAAAAGTCAGATCTAGGTTTAAAAAAAGACTGTGTCAGGCTCTGAGGTCATTCTGCCCCGGTTCAAGCCATGGCTTCATTGCATGTATTATTAATATGGGAAAACACGTAACATTATGACTGGCACATAGGAAATAATAGTGTTTGCTATTATTATTTAAAGAGTGGTCTTTGCTCTCCAAGAGCTTAAAATCTACTTTAAGAGGTTGATAGGATTCATAAAGCAGTAGAGGTGCCTATTGAATAGACGAATAGAAGAGATAACAGGTGCACCTAAGTGTTCAGAGGAGGAAACAGAGTAGCCAGGTCTGGGTCACAGATTACACAGCATGGCGCCTGTTTAAAATTCTGCCTGAGCAATAGGCATTAGCTTCTGATCCTGAATGGCTTGAGCTATGGATCACATTTTTTGTGTTTGATTGTCATATGAGTATGTGTTTAACTAAAAATATAGTCAGTTTTTATTAGTCACTGAAATTCTGTTACAGGATGGTGTGATATCTACTTTTTTTATAGTTGGAAGAAGTGTTTATTAATTTCACAAACAGGTATCTGTTAGACGTCAAGCCCTGGAATAGGACTCAGAAATAAATATGGTGCCGAGTCAGAAATTGACTCTGGAGTGAGGAGGATGGGAAGGGATATTATTTTAATGGAAACCTGAAGTCAGAGAGGGAGCCAGCAAGCAAGGAGTCAAGGGAACCACACTGCTAATGACCTTGAGCAACAGCCCTTGGTGGGAAGAAGGCTTCATGCCTTGTGAGAACCAAATGATGGTATACTTGGTTGGGGCTGGAGAACTGTGAATTAGAAGTAGGGTAAAAGGGCCGGCCGAGTGGCTCAGTTGGTTAAGAGCTCGCTCAACAGTTTGAGCTCTGAGCAACAGCGGTTTAAGTCGGGCCTGAGCTGAGCTGCTGCTGAGCTGCCAACAGGTGGCAGGATGGCTCTGCTAAAAAAAAAAAAAAAGTAGAAGTAGGATAAATCGGTTCAGCAACAAGCCATGTTCGCAGAGATCCAGGGCTAAGTGTGGTTTTTCTGCGTCTGAGTCTTCTATTTAAATCACCCAGACTGTGCAACCTCCAGATAGATGTTGCTGCATGGAAATTTTACATCATGGGGTGAGAGGTAATCTTTGTGCTCAGCTTGTTTTTCATTGATTGTCCTTAACTGAGCTACTGTGCGTCTCTGTATACTTAAGTCCAGACGAGCCTCTGTCTTGAGTGAAATGACTCATCACTCCTCTGTTTTGTGTAACAGTGAAAGAATTATGTTCTTTTCTACGGTAAAATGGATTTACCGCCACTGGCATACATGTCTAACTTCATGTTACCCAAACAGATTTCTTGGAAATAGAAAAACAAAAACAAATATTCAAGATAACTCCATCTTGGGACAGCCAGGTGGCTCAGTTGGTTAGAGCGTGAGCTCTGAGCAAGAGGGTTGCCGGTTCGACTCCTACATGGGATGGTGGGCTGCGCCCCCTGCAACTAGATTGAAAACAACGACTGGACTTGGAGCTGAGCTTGCGCCCTCCACAACTAAGATTGAAGGACAACAACTTGACTTGGAGCTGATGGGTACTGGGGAAAACACACTGTTCCCCAATTCAGTTATAAATAAATAAATAAATAATAAATAGATAAATAAAATATTCACCTTACTCTAGTAAAAAACAAAAACAAAAAAAGATAGCTCCATCTTTCCTATTCTATTAGTCTCTATGGGGCCACTACTGTACTAGTGATACTTGGAGTGTAAAAATCAAATAGAAAATTGGCTTTGTGATAAAGAGGACTTGATGTACAGGGTCAATCCCTGTGATTTCTTCAGAGCTCTTTGAGCAAACAGCTCTTAATGCAATAAAAATGGCATCTTTGAGGAAAAGCAGGTTATCTTGTCTGATAAGGCTGCCTTTTCTCATTACATTAATGTTGCTGTGATAACACATTTCAAACAATGTTTTTAATTTAAAAGAAAAAATCCCAAGAGAAAATGTAGGCTGAAAAATAGGTCTTGATAATACTTGAAAACATGCAATTGAGGAACATTTAAAAAATCCTCTCAACAGTACAGTGGGATTCATTGTAAAGGTGAAACTGGGTCCAAGTTTAATGAGAGAAAAAATTTAGTCCTTTTCTCTCTCTGCTTCTTACAGTTCGGTTTAAGAGGCTAATTGTTATAGCAAGCTTAAGTGGTACCTCCAACAAATTTCTTGGAAAGAAGTGCAGTAGATTTCAATTTTAAAACAGAACAACACACTTTAACACCTTGGGAAGGCTCTGGTATTTGTATAACTCAAAAGCAGCATTTGTAGAACTCACCTCAGGCAAGATTTAGTAAAAATTATCAGGATGAAAATGAAGAGGAAGAAATTGGATTATTTATGAAACGACTTTAAAAAATTTTTTTGATAAATGATTCTCATTAACAAAGTGGTTAAGAATGTTGGCTTTTAGGCTTCAGCTCAGTTAGTGAAGCTTCAAGGCTGGAAGCCTGCCAGAGGGGTAAGAAATGGCCAAGGTCTCTCCCTCGCATTGACTGGGGCTGTGGCCAAAATGTCATAGGATGCTTTTGTGTCGTTCCCTTTTGCAAGGAGGTCTTCACAGACAGTGCTTTAGGAATTCTTTTTCCCTTCTCTTCTTAAATATCTCCTTGGAGGCTTCTGAAATGCCTTTGTGTGGTTCCCAAACTTACTGCCCCTTGGAACCAGTTGGGCATCTTTAAAGACTACTGATGCCTGCTTCTCACCTACAGATATTGTAATTTACCTGGTAGGGGCTGCAACCCAGACACAGGGAGTGTTTTTAAATTAATCTTTTTATATTGAAATAATTATAGATTCATATTGCTGTTTAAGAAGTAATACTGAGAGATTCCTTATGCGCTTTACCCAGCTTTCCCTCATGTAACATTTCCCAAAACTGTAATATAATATCACAACCAGGATATTTACATTGATACAATCAAGATACAGAACATTCCATCACCTCAAGGATCCCTCCCTTGTGTTGGCCTCTTATAACCACATTTACTCCCCCCCCCCATTAACTTCTGGCAACCACTAGCCCGTTCTCCATTTCTATAATTTTGTCATTTCAAGAGTGTTATAAGAATGGAATCATAAAGTATGTAGCCTTTGAGGATTAGCTTTTTTCACTCAGCATAATGCTCTGGAGATTCAGCCAGGTTGTTACATGTATCCATAGTTAGTTCCTTTTTATTACTGAGTAATAGTCCATGGTATGGATATAACACAGTTTGTTTAACCATCTGGATTGTATTCAGGTATTTGCTATTAGGGATCAACTGCTGTAAGTATTCATAAAGATTTTTTTTTTAAGATTTTTATTGGGGAATTGGGATGGGAACAGTGCTGGGGAATTGGGGGAAGGAGAACAGACAAGTTGCTGTCGTTTTGTTCTTCAGTCTAGTTGTGCAGGACGTTGCTTCACTGACCCAAGTTGTCACCATCATTGTGCTCTTTCCGGGCTAGGGAGATCAGTCGCCAGCTTCTGGACGGCTGCTCACTGCGGCTGCTGGCTACACACGGTAGCCCATGGCAACCCACTGCAGCAGGGGCTGCAGCCTACACTGACGCCGGGGACTCAAGGCAGCCCAGCTCCAGGTTGAGCTGTTGTTCAGCATCTTAGCTGTGGAGGGCAGTGTCACTGGCCCTCATATGTGGGATCCGAACTGGGGCTCTCTGGCGTCCCAAGCCAGTTCTCAACCACCGCGCCACTCGGCCGGCCCTCATATAGATTTTTTTTGTGTGTGTGAGCATACGTTGTCATTTCTCTGGGATAAATGCCCAGGAATAGTATTGTTAAGTTGTACGGTGGGTGCATGTTTAGTTTTTAATAAAAATGCTGAACTCTTTTTCAGAGTGGCTTGTGAAAGAAAAAGCAAAATAGAATTGATATTGTCAAGAGAGCAATCTAAAATGGAGCTGGGAGGCCTCCAGGAAGCCCAGTTAACACACCCGCTCCATGTGAAACTGAACTTTTTCGGTGGGCTAAACCCAAAAACATACATCCTGATACAATTCCTGGAACTGGCTCTGCATCACTGAACTCTCTATTAAGAAGTAAAATTTTCACCTAACAATAGACATAAAGCAATCAGTCATGTATAGCACAGTATAAATCTGCTTGCCAGCACCAATCATAGCTCTCTCAAAACAACTTGTGTAACCCCTTTGGAAGCCACCATTTTTCTGTCTTTATAAGCTCGGTACTTTCCTTTCCACATTGGAACACATTTGGGTTTCCACCTATATCGGTATGTCCTGAATTGCCATTCGTAAGACTCCCACATAAAGCTTCTGTTTGCCTTGCAGTTCTTGGTCAAAATTGATTAACATTACATGGCGTCAGGAGTGGGACCCAGAGTAACTTGCCTCCTCCTCCAGTGCCTTCATGGATTCAAGTACGGCAGTTACAAGAGTCTGTTGCACAATATCGCTTCCCCAATGGTCCTGGATTGGTGTGGTAAGTAAGTCCTCCTGGACCCTCACCCTTTGCCTTGGTTGAGGTCCAGGCTCTATTTGGGTGTTCTCTGTTGATGGCTTTTTGTCTACAGGACTTAAAATGTCCATGTGGTGAGTAATTACTCTTTTGAAAAAAATGGGAAGTTCACTTTCTAAGGGAATGGCTGCTGAACAGCCATCTTCTGGAATTTATGTACAAAAATTACAGGCTCTTGACCTGAAAATTTCTATCGTACTGGACTATAATTACCTGGGAAAATTTACAGTTAAAGTGGCCAACGTGGACTCTTTTGAAATCCCTCAAGTTAGTCTGTCTGCACAGTCAATTGAAAAAAGACTACACAACTAAGCAACCTGAATGGGGAACATATTTTATTTGATTGGCATTTGGAGGCCTTCAAACATACAAGTGATTCAAAAACTGCTTCCTTCCAAACACAAATTCTAAATTAACCAAAGCAAATTCCGAGTTGTCACAGAGACTTACTAAACTTGAGGAGACTTCTAAATGTTCTGACATCCCCTTATCTACACCTTCTTCTCCTTTGCTTCCTGCCTGTCCTCCTCCTCTTACCCTTTACTTGCTGAACTCCCTTTTTATAATGATGAACCTGAGGCTCCCTTAGACCCCCTTTGCTCTTCCTGCCTCATTTAAAGTTAAACTATCAGATGGGCCTGGCCCAGGATGACAGCCCCTTTTATTTCTTATATCTCATGGACTAACGCTAAGCTCTGTGCCATTACTAAAGATTTCCTTAATCCCAAAGAGGGCTCCATTGGGATTGCTACAGAATTTCTGCTCACTATCCAATGCAGGGGGGGCTCTCTGACATCTTATCCATATGCTCTTTGGAGAAGGACATGCCAGAGAATGGCTAAACAAGTGGGATGGTGCGACCCTATGAGAGACTTCTCCTGCCGAGGATGAGAAGCCATGAATAAAGCCTCAAAAACTGGCTAAACAGCTTCATGAAAGATACCTTTTCCTGAGGCTTTTCCTTGAGTTATTGATTGGAAGAAAATTAAAAAATGTGTTTAAAAACCCGATGAAACTGTTTTTATTATGATAGATTTGAAAAAGTTTTTAAACAGTATTTTGCTATAAATGAAGTCAGTGATGACACCTCAGTGCTTTTTAATTCAGCATTTGTTGAGGGTCTACAAGATGAACTTGAACAACAGGTAAAAATTTACGACTTAATCGGGCCACCTGCAACCCCACGATTTAGTGAACTAGGTTGAGCACCTCACCTGAGCTATCCAAAAAGATACCAAAAAAAACAAAACAAAAGGTGCATAAGCCCTAGATGCCCAAATTCAGGCAACCCAAGTAATGAGCCTACAATTACAGCAATTAACAGCTAAATTGGCCTTTCAAGGTCCCCAAGGCTAATGACCATTCAAAAGGGTTTATAATTATTTTAAAAACCCTGGACATTGGAAAAAGCTTGTTTAAAGCTTAAAAGGCAATTACAAGTCCAATAGCCCATACAATTTGTGAATCCTATTCAAGGATTCCAGCTTAAGCTGTCTCCACAAATAGGGTTGCTCCAACGATCAAAAGGGGTTTTTCCCCATGTTTCTACCTGATTCTTTAGGAGAAGTTGATCTAGCCATTGCAAATGAGGTGACTAAGTCCCTGGTAGATACCAGAGCCACCTTATCAGTTATCAACCTCACCAGCCTCACCATCCATTTCCCTTCCTCAGAGTATTGAAACCATACAAATGGTAGAAGTTTCCAATCAACCCATAACTGTCTTTAAATCCTTCCAGTTTCTTTTCAACTTGGACCTATTCAAGGAACCCACTGATTTCTTTTGGTTCCCTCTGCCTCTATTCATCTCCTAGAACGAGACTCTGGAAAGCTCACACAGCCCATATTTCCTTCTAAAAAAGGTGGAAATATTCTTTGTTTTTTTAAAAAAAGATTTTTGGCATGCCTGGCTAGCTCAGTCGGTAGAGCACGAGACTAAAAAAAAAAAGCAAAAAGATTTTTATTAAAATTTAGTTAACATACAATATAATATTAGTTTCAGGTGTACATCATAGTTATTCAACGGTATCCATCTGACACTATGCATAGTCATTACCACATTACTGATTATATTCCCTATGCTAAAGAGTGATCACCATGGCAAGTCCAGCAAACCATCTGACATTGTACCATGCTATCACAATATTATTGATCTTTTCCCTCCTTTTAAACTTTTTCAATTGGAGTTGACATTCAATATTATTTTATATTAGTTTCAAGTGTATAGCCTAGTGGTCAGACATTTATATAATTTAGGAAGTGATCCCCCTGACTAGTACTACCTGGCACTATATATAGTTATTACCATATTATTGATTATATTCCTTATACTTTACATCCCCATCACTATTTTATAACTACCAATTTATATTTCTTAATCCCATCAAAAAGGTGGAAATAATCTTACATCTTGAACTTCTAACTAATGACCTTCAAGTCTTGAACTTCTTATGTCTTGAACTTCTAACTAATGACCACCCATGGACTCACTCATAGTTATTCCAGTATTTTCACTCACCTTAACTGACCCAAATCCTCTTTTAGATTCCATTCCAAATTAACTTTGGTCAAAAAATGCCATTGACATCAATCACATTCATCTTGCACCAGTGATGAAAAATTCAAATTGACAAAAATAAACCTCTCCCCAAAATTCATCAATACCCTGTAAATGCAGAGGCCATTGAAGGAATCAAACCTGTCACTGAAGAATATCTCAAACAAGGCCTCATCGTTCCTTGAAAGAGCCCTTGTAATACTCCTCCCCGTGAAAAAAATCACATGGGAGGAGATAGAGATGTGTTCAAGATCTAAGAGCCATAAATAACATAGTCATACTTTGACACTTAGCCACACCTAATGCTCATACCTGTTCTCAGCCATACAACCAGAAAGTAAATTCTTTGGTTGGTTGCAGATCTTTGTGTTGCTTTCTTCAGCATCCCTGTCGATCCTGAAAGTCAATTCTTATGCCCTTTCACACGGGATGGATAACAACATATTTGGACTGTAATGCCTCAGGGCTACACTGAAAGTCTGACTGACTTTTTCCGAATTTTAAAGGCAGTCATTGCCAATATAGAACTTTCTACCTGTCCACCCTTTTACAATTTGTGGATGACCTTCTCTCCTGCTCACTTCCCTTGAAGATAACTTCTACTTCCTTTGAGAACTAGCAAAAAAGGGACAAAATATCTAAAGAGAAACTTTAGTCAGTTAAACTTGAGTTAAATATCTGGAACATTTAGTTACTGACAAAGGTCTCCTCTTGGATTCTGATTGGATCTAGGGCATTTTGACTTCTCCTATCCCCAAGACTAAAAGGCAACTCAGGGGATTCTTAGATTTGGTTGGATATTGTAGAAACTGGATTTCTAATTTTTCTGTCATGGCTCAACCTTTATAGTCTCTTCTCAAGGTTGACCAGACAGAGCCCCTCACATGGACAGGAATCCCAGAAAGCCTTCAGTGAAATAAAAGGCAGTCTTTATGATCTTACTGATTTAGAACATCCTAAATATCAATTTCCCTTTTTCCTTTATGTCCGTGAAAGAGAGAAAAATGCCTTAGCTGTCTTGACCCGACAACATGGAAGCCAATATAGACCCATTGGATACCATAGTCAACAATAAGATTCGGTGACCAAAGGCCCCCCCTCCCTTTGATGAGAGCCATCGTGTCCACTGCAAATCTAGAATTTATGACAGCATGTAGAAGAGATAGTAGTAACGGGTTCCCCACTGATTCTTTATGTGCTTCTTTCAATGGAAGCCTACTTAACTCTCGTCATACTCTGCACCTTTCTGTTAGCAGACTGACCTCCTATGAAGCTCTTTTATTGTCTTCATCTAATGTGACTGTTGCTTGCTGTAATACTCTGAACCCTGCTACTCTACTTCCTGTGCCCTCCCTCGAAACCCCTCATGACTGCCTGACATTAACAGATCAACTACTACCTACTCAAATTGATGTACAGGAAACACCTCTTAAAAATGCTGAATTCATTTGGTTTACTGATAATTCCTACCTAAAAAATGAAATAGGCCACTATCAAGCAGGCTATGCAATTGTTTCTCTAAAGGAAACCATCAAGGCCAGTCCAATGCCTCAGGCAACTTCTACTCAACAAGCTCTCTACATTCGCTGGAGCTTGCAACTTGGTCAAAGTTTAAACAGCTAACATTTATAGTGACTGCAGGTATGCCTTTGATGTTGCCCATGACTTTGGTATGCTCTGGAAACAAGAGGATTCTTAACTTCTCCCACACAAAAAATAAAAAAAGAGTTCTTATGTTTTAGAACTCTTTAAGGCTATTCAATTACCTAAATCTGAAGCAATCATAAAAATCCCTGGACATTCAATGGCAAACACAGAGGAAGGTAAAGGTCATCAGCTGGCCAACACCACTGCTAAGTTAGTAGCATTAAAGCCATCTCAGTCCCTAATGGAAGCACTTGTGCTACCTACCAGCCGAAGCAATTGGGGATTTAAAGATAACATTATGGGAGCACAGTATTTAGCTGTGCAACAAAATAGAAAGAAGGAGTTAGAGCAAGGCTGTAAATTTGACCCTAGAGGAAACTTATGAGCAGGTCAAAACCACAGGCCACTTCTCCCTGATTACATTCAACATCATATGTTACAATATGTACATGACTTACCTCACTGGACCACTGATAAAATGGTTTTAGGGGAAAACAATACTATCCAAAGATAGCTTCCCAGGTATACCAAAAACGCCAAATCTTCCCAGAGCACAACCCTGGAAGGCCCATTCATACCTCTAAGGGGCATTTCCCCCTGCTTTTAGGCCCCTTGGAGGTCTGGCAAATGGACTTCTTTCAGTTTCCCCCTTCCCAAGGATACAAGTATGTGTTAGTAATGATTTGTATGTTTTCTCCTTGGGTGGAAGCATTTCCATGCCACAGAGCCACATCCTCGACAGTAAGTAAAATACTCCTAGAAATGATCTTCCCCACTTGGGGAATCCCCTCAGAGCTCCATAGTGTTCGGGGAACTCATTTCACAGGACAAATTATACAATCTGTTTGTAAGATCTAGTCGATATTGCAACATTTTCATTGTGCTTATCTGTGCTTATCTTCCAGTCTTGTAAAACGAACTAATGGGGTAATCAAACCTCAGTTGGTGAAACTTATACAGTCTTTTAATCTGCCGGGGCCGAAGGCTCTTCCTTGCTATTGTTCAACTAAAATCTACTCCTTCCAAGTGAGGACTCAGTGATCTAGAGCCCTTCTGTCTTGTGGCATGACCCTTCCACACATTGCCTCAAGGGTCAATGTGAAAGGGGGAGAAAGTTCAGGAAAGGCACCTGGATACTTTAGACTGCCAAGCCCTGAATGTTTCATGTATCACTTTCACTCGCATCCATTAGGCAGAATTGATTACACAGCCAACCTCGTTTCAAGGGGGGCTAAAAAACAGACGACCAGACAGATATCCATGCACACCAATGGTTTCTGCCACAAGAAGCCAAGACCCAAAGGGGCTCCATGATCTCATTATGACCATTGTGTTAATGTTGACAGAACTAAGATCAGATTACAAATAGGATGACCAATAGGGTTGAATGTGGTATATGGTGACATTTGAAGCCTTTTATGGCCTGGGCATTCTGCCATCCTTTCCTGCTATGCCCCGCCTGGCAGTTACCACCCTAACAAAACAGAACTGTTTACAGTTTCCTGTGCCCAACTAGCCTTACATATTTGCTCTCGCTGCCCTTAAGTATGAATGTCGTCTTCTACAATACTTCTTCACCTAACTCCTCTTTTGCTACCTATTCTTTCAGACAACTAAAACATCAGTTCTTCTAGGAAGCCGATCCCAATTTCCTGACTTCCCACTTCCCAAATCGGGTTAGGTACCTTCTGTGCTCCTACATTATCCTATCCATATCTCTAAGATCATAGGAACTAAAAGGTTATGTCATCATCCATTTATGATTCTATCTCCTACGCTAGATGGTATACTTCTTGTAAGAAAAGGACATCATTTAAGTTTTTTAAAATTAATGTACAGTAAATGTGACTTCTTGTGTACAGTTCATGAAGTTTAGCAAATATATATATATATATATATATATATATATATATATATATATATATATATATTAGAGTTGAGATTTCCCTGGTTTTTGGTATGCTGAATAATTTTGGATTGTATCCTGGACATTTTAAGAGTATATTCAGAGACTCAGAGTCTTGTTTAAATCCTATGGAATGCTGACATCTTTTTTTTTCAGCCGGCAATCTACCCGGTTGGTTTCAGTCTGCAAGTTCTGACCAACTTTCTGTGGGTTGCGGTTTCAGTGCCAGTTCCGTCTTCAAAGCCTCTGCAGTTCTGTTCAGATCTATCTAATGTATGTACATGCCACCTAGTGGCCGGTCTGACACGTGGGCAGTGATCTCTCCCAGGGTGCATTTCTCCAAGCCTATGATACTCTTCTTATGGTCAGATCCATGTACGCACAGCTTGGGAATAAACCCAAGTTCTTAAACACCTTGAGTAGTACCCCAAGTTGCCTCCTCTCTGAGATCTCCCTGGTGATTTCTGACCCCCTGACGTGTCCCTTTTTGATCCTTATATGCCATGCATTTCCCATAAGGGTGCCCATGCCTGCAGCTGTTGTGGTCACTCAGCAGAAATGGGATGGACCCCTACCCATCCAAACCTTAGTTTGGATAGTAAGATCAACAATGACACACACACACACACACAACAAGAAGGTATGAAAAGTTTTATTACTTTCATGATGGAACTTTCCAGAGAGAAGCAGGGAGGGCTCCCAAGCTGGTCTGAAAATGGGTTGAGAGGGCCAGGAAAGGAGACTGCTTGGTGTTTATGATGGCTAAGGGGTGAGAGTTCTGCCTATGGGCTGCGGCTCTAGCATTTGAACTTCCCGTTCGTTACAAAGGTATATCTTAATCAGCTTTCTTAATCATCTTTTCCCAGATGTAGGGCAGAAAGAGAATGAGGAGTGGTGTGGTGTAAAAGCTATTAGCATTCAACATCAAAAATAGCATGAGATTCTTTGTTACAGGGCCAAGTGGCAGGAAGACAGAGGGAAAAAAAGCAATCGGCATTTGTGCCAATCTCTTGGGCCACAGTTCTTGCAATTAGAGAGGAAATTTCCTTAGAGTTTTAGGGACCTGTGGATCGTCAGGCTGCGCCATGTGAGAGGTGAAGGGAAAGAAAAAGGAAAATGGGGAATTTTCTTCATTCTCTCTAAATGTTATGGGAGACCTTTTCCCTACGCCTCATATCAGAACCAAAGACCTTCTCCGGAAGCATTTTCTGTCCTTGCCAATTCTCACTTTGAGGTTTTGGGGTGCTTCAAGTCCAGGCCAGGGGATCCCAGAGGGGAAAAGTAGTAGGTTCACCACCAGGTTAGTAGCACTTCAAATTCTGGTCTTTTCCCTAATCCACCTGCTGCTACTTACCTTTCATGGTAAATACCTGCTCGGTATATTCTCTCCAGGTTTTATACAATAGTTACTTTCAATGGAAGAAGCAAGGTTACTTGCTCCATCTTATTTGGAACCAGTGTCATTTTATTTACCCTGTGCCTAGCACAGTGCCTAGTACATGAAAGGGACTTAACAGATATTCATGGACTAAACAAAATGAACGGGTGAATGAAAGAGTGGACAAATCAAAGTTGTGTGATTTATTTATAAATGACACAGGAATACTCATGTTTCCAAAGAACAAATTTCTTATAACCCTTCCATGGTCCATGCTCCTCTCTTCTCTTTCTGGAAAAGTGAGGGATACTATACAGAGAGGATCTAGTCTACGTTAATAAAACAAATGTTTTTCTCATTGAGTCTTTTAAACACCCACAATTGCTATGTCTCTGGAAAGGGTTTGAATTGCACAGGTTTGAACGGACTTTCTTAAACTCTGTTCCTCCTTTACCTGTTCTACGATTAAAATAAAATAAAATGAAACTGACAAAGCACCTCCTTTGGTTGCATACATTTACAGTCTAGTTTCCACCCACACAGGCTGAACTGTATGTTGAAAAAGAACCTGCAGACCTGTGTTGTCCATTCATCTCCTCCTAAATAGTCTGCATATAAATTATTGGATCCATTTACAATCAGAATGCTAGACAACCCCAAGTGTTTGAATAGCAGGCTCTTTTATCTCGGCTTCTTTAATCCTAAGCCACTGTGACCCCAGCCTGCAACAGAACGCAGCTGATGAGTCCAACGTGAAATCGACTCCAGCTCATCTTTTCCGTTCTTGAATTTGGCTTTGACAGGGACCACAGGCATCAATGGACCTCTGTATGGGGATGGGATTCCCAGGAGAGTAGGGAAGGGACTGATGATTCATGATATAAAACAGCCTTAAGGGACGCCGCTTCCCTTTTAATTTTGTAGCCATGTGAGGAATTTTGAAAACTGATGCTGATGAGGACAAAATTCCCATCATGAGCTAAACAGAATCCCTGACATAGAGGAAACACGAGCTTCTGAGAACCAGGATCCAGTGCTCTTTACATGGAGGCCACACCAGTGGAGAAGGGCACCTAGCCAAGTAGAATGCTCGCTCTTTTGAATGTGTCAGGGACCCGGCCCCCTGCTGAAGAATCTTTTTCACTCTGTCTGATTCTATAAGAACAAATCAGCTATCAGTGCCGAGTTATCGGATGCCATTTCTCTCTGAGCCTGCTTCCCTCTGCTCCCTTTGTGTTCTTGCTGGGCACTTTTGGCTTGTTGAATGGGCTTTTTCTGTCCTGGTTTATCACAGGTATGAATTGCATCCATATCAGGAGTTCTCTCTTATGGTAGGTTTGGCACCAAAGGGAGAAGTTAAAACCCTCTATAAGTCAAATCCAGTTCCAGGGAGCTCCAGGGAACCAACAATTTGTGCACTTTTGACACAGTGGTTTTGGTTTTATCTGAGCTTTGTGTTATTTACTACAACCTGGAATGTATTTGGTTATATAAGAATTTTTATCGACGTGGGACTAGTCTATAGCCACGAAATCCACTCCCTGCCCTCACCAGTGTAATCCCAAAGGCCCAGGAACCTACTGGGGTATGTCCCCCAGGTCAGCTACCACTTAGTCTGAGGAAACTCCTTGAGGAAGGCTCCTGTGAGAACACTTTGGTTCTCTAAAGACCTGTCCCCTTTGGGGGACCCCCCCCTGCCTCCATTCCTTTCTGATTTCTCCCTGAGAATGTTTGTTCTTTCATTGATATCTGGATTCAGCTAGTGGGAAAGAGAATGAAGCTATCTTTGCTGGGGATTTTTTGTTTTTTCTCTCTTTGTTCCTTCTCCTCCTCCCTTTCTTTTCTCAGTGTAGAGAAAGGCAGATTAGAATCATAAATGCACCTTCACTTACAAGCATTGTGAGTCCCCAAATTTCATTTTAGGGGCATTCCCCCTTGTAAAAACTATGCAAGTAAAGCATGTGTGTTGTAGAAAATTAGAAGAGATAGATAAAAAGAAAAAAGGAACCCTCCAGAAAGATTTTCCCAATAAAAAAAATCAGGCTTCTCAGTCACTGCACTCTTTTCAGCCTTTCTGAGACTCAGTTCCTGCTAATTTTCAGCAAGTGATGTTCTTCCCTTGCATCCTCAGGGTGCTCCTAGCAACCGACATTTTGTTGTTGTTGTTTTTTCTGGAAACCACTTTAGCTAAGTTGCCTTAAGGAAAGTATCCTCCCAACTCAAGTACAAAAGGATAATGGAACAAAATATTTTAATGGGCAATTTAAACAACTCTCTTAAAAAGAAGTACGCCTGGATACTGCTTCTTAGCTTGGCTTTCTCTGATCAGCCTCAGTCCTCATGTTTCCTGACCCCTCAGGCTTTGTGGGTGACTTTCAGAGCTCCCTTCTCAGACCCTCTGAACAGTGGTTCCTCGCCAGGCTGGACCAGTCTCTCCTGGCTCTCAGCCCTGTAAGAGGAGTCCTTTCCTTAGATGTTCTTAACCCCATGTTGTTACAAACTCCTTTCCCCATTTTGAGGGGCAAGTGTAGGAGCATTTAATATTTTTCTATAAGCCAACTTATTTTCTACTTCAAACCTCCATTTCATCTGATGGCCGGAGTTTAATCTGTCCGTGTGGGATTCACACACACACACACACACACACACACACACACACACACACACGCACACCCCTAGTTTGGGTCACTGGCTCTCCATGCTGACATCCCCTGACGCTTGCCTGCTCCTGTCTGGCCTTGGACTGTGCTGGTCACTGCTAAGTCATCCCAAACCAAAGGCTCCCCCAGTTCCAGCCTGCTCTCAGCTCACCTCTTTACCACATTGAAGTGCAAAGGATGTGTCTTCTCTTCCCACACAATGTTAGAAAAGTGAAAATCTCGGTGAGGCACTTTATTACATCTCAACTATTTTGGGGTGCAGAGATCTCTGTAGGCTGTTTCAGGTCTGTATGTAGAACCTGCTGCATCATTCACCGGATTCCATACAAAACAAAAATGCAGAGCTGGGTGGGAGTTGAGGAGTTAACCTCTCCTTTCCACAGGCCCACAGCGCCTGCCTACAGCAAACAGATGACCCCCAAAGGACCGCAACCTTCACACAAGTACACGCTCGGTCCCTGGATTGGGGGTGAGTGAGAGATCCTTCTGAATTGTGTACCCACAGCCTGAATCCAAAAGGGGGCTTCCTAGAATCCCACCCCAGTTGCCATGGGTTGTGTGCACCAGGCCCTGAAAACTCCCATCCCCCGCAACTGCGCCCAGGCCCGCACCAGGTATGGAAGGCCAAGAGGGGCCTGTGGCACGAAGGGACAGGGGAGCAAGCGGTGGGGGGGGGGGAGCCCAACCCAGGAGACAGTGAGAGGCAGGACCGCACAGGAGCCAAAGCTCCACGCCTCTGGGGCACACCTCATTGTCCTGTCGTACTCTGCTTTACAAATCACAGATTCAACGATCAAACTATTAAACATTTCAAGATAGCCACAGCAGAGCATTATACCCAAGTGGCAGGCCCTTCTCGGCGCAGTACCCTGTGCCATTGCCCTAGCCGCATAGCCATGAAACCGTCTTGCCCGTGTACCTAGATAACATGGAAGCCAAGAAGCAGACATCTTGTTCCTGGTCCTACATCATCCCTTCCTTGGTGCGATGAGAACAGACAGGTTCTAGCGATTGCCTGGAATGGAGTGGGGGCAGAAAAGTAGCTGGAGGAAGTTCACAGAGCAATAGGAATTATCGGAAAGAAAGAAGCATCAACCCTGAAATCGTAGTTTTGGGCTGGGTGAGGGGCATGGTAGAGGAGGGGAAAGCGGGTCAAATATATGGTGATGGAAGGAGAACTGGCCCTGGGTGGTGAACACACAATGTGTGATGTATTATAGAATTGTACACCTGAAACCTATTTAATTTTACTAACCATTGTCACCCCAACAAATTTAATAAAACTTTTAAAAGATAAATAAAAAAATAAATGGAAAAATACAAACAACAGCCCTGGAATCACATTTCTGAAATGTTTTCCTCCCACACAAGCATCCGCAGATCTTAGCACTCATGGGCTCCTGGCTATAGTCCCACATTTGATGCACCAGTGGACTCCCCTGTGGGACACCAGGCCTCCCCACCACTGCCATTGCCCAGGCTGCACCTCAAGCTCTCGCAGGTACCTCTGCTGCTGGGGATGAGGGGTGGGCTTAACTTCTAGGACTAGGGCAGCGCAGTGTCAAGGTTTTATGCCACCTGGCCGAGCTCTCTCAGAGTCCTATTCTTTTTTTTCCTATACTTACTTGAACACAACATTTTTATTCTTTTTTTTTTTCAGACGTATTTATTCTTAAATGTAAGCATGATCTTCAAAGGATGCTGCCGTCCAGACCTGCAGCAACAGCACCACTTAGGAACATGTTAGAAATGCAAATTCTCAGGCCCCACTCCGGACCCACTGAAGCCGACACTCTGAGAGCGGGGCCCAGCAGTCTGCTTTCACAAGCTTTCCAGTGATTCCAATGGACAAAGAAGTGTGAGAACCGCTGCTCGAAGTATATGTTACGTGGGAGACACTTTTCAGGGCTCTCCAATAAGCTTTCATTTACAATCTGATAAGCATTGAACCCATTGCTCACTGACAGTTCAGAGGAGTCTAAGAAGGCTCAGGGGCTCTGAAGTATGTCCTCCAACCACATGATACAGTATTTGGGATTCCTGCATTAGAAATGTATTCCTTTGGGATCTTTTTCCTATTCTCTTTCAGAAGGAAAAGGTTCCATTTGGTAAGTTCACATGAAAGTATCAGTGACATCTGTCATATGTTGCTTTTCATGCCTAGGAAGGAAGAGAAGGGACATCATAGGAAGGGGACACGGCTGAGCAAAGATGGACATTGCCTGGGGCTGGGACTTTTGCTTAGGGCTGGCATTTCTAGAGCGTGTGAAGTCACTAGGGTAAAAACATTTATTTGAAATGGACTCTATGGTTTCACTTAAAAATAAAATAAGGGGTGCTCGCTTCGGCAGCACAGATACTAAAATTGGAACGATACAGAGAAGATTAGCATGGCCCCTGCGCAAGGATGACACGCAAATTCGTGAAGCGCTCTCTATTTTATATATATTGTCAGGGGAGGTGGAATATAGCATAAGGAAGATAGTCAATGGTATTGTAACAGTTATAGAAGATGTCAGAGGGGTAGTAGCTTGGAGGAGGGGGGGTTATCCCTTTGTGAGGGGTGTAAATGCCTAACAATTATGTTGTTTTGTACACCTAAAACTAATTTAAAAAGTAAATTATAAATAATAAAATAAAATAAAGGGAGAGAATGAAAGAGTGAGTTCCAGGGGGTACATGGTAGATGAAACCTCAGTTCATGTGCTGCCACCAACTGGCTACAATCTTAGATCAATTACTTAAACTCCGTTTCTGTAGAATGTGGTGATATACGATCTCCAAGACATTATACCAATTAGGATTTGGTTGCAAGTGACAGAAACTGTAATTCAACCTGGTTTACACTGTTAAAGAAAAAGGTAATCTGTTGGGTTTTGTAAGTAAAAAGCCTAGAGATAGTTCTGACTTCATAAACAGCTCGATCAGTGCTCAAAAGAGCCCATAAGAACCCAGTGGTTCCGCATTTTACTCTCTGTTGCTCTGTGTGTTGGCTTCATTTTCAGACTCGCAAGTTGGCAAGATGGCAGCCCCAGCTCCAGCCAGCGTGTCTCCATGGTTCAAGTCTGGATCTCTGGGCACACCCAGGAGCCCAGACAAACCCCACACATGGGACTGATTGGCTCTGATTTGCTTCCCGTGAGTTGTATGCCTGTCCCTGACCCAGCCACTGACCACAGGAGAAACTGATGCTCTGAATCACATGGCAAGCCTGGGTCGCACACTGTCCCTGGGCTGGGGGTGGCGGGGAGGCACTGTCAACACCACAAAAACCACAGGGCCTGAAGGTGGGGAAGGGTGGTTCCCCCACAAACATGGGAGGCTGTTACTGGAAACAGGGTAAATGGAGATGGGCTGGCCAAGGAACCACACACGTCCACCACGATGGTCTCAGTTCCAGCATTCTGCAATTCTGTGAGGTCTTCCCAGGGCCCAGAGTGCTGGCACAGAAAACCACATTACCAGACTCCCCTCCAGATGGAGCACAAATTGGGCTTGGGGAGGAAGGAATCCTGCTTCTATTTAGGATGACTAAACTCATACCCTTTCAACAGCCCTGACTGGAAGGGCTGTCCCTTCTGACAAACCAGCCAGGCTTCTCATTTCTCTATGAAAATGCATATAAAACTTTCCATGCCTGGTTATACATATCTCTCTGCTCACTTTCATCCCCCTGCTCACCTCCATCTGACCCACATGCTGCGCTCCCTCAGCATGTCTGTCTCTCACTTTCTTCCTTTCTCCCTTCATCTCTGACCATCTCTGTCTCCTGTCTGATTTTCTTTGCTGTCTCTCTGTTTCTCTCTCCCTTCATCTCTGTCTCTCTCTCTCTCTCTCTCTCTCTCTCTCTCTCTCTCTCTCTCTCTCCCCTTCCTCTCCCTCCTCCAGCTCTCTCTGAGTTTTTGTCTCCGTCTCTCTGGGTTTCTCCTTGTCTCTGTCTCATTTGTTGTCTTAGGCTGTCTCTTTTTCTCTATCTCTGTCTGAGTACGTGCCTGTCACTTCCTCTGCCTACCTATTTCATTCTTCCTGTCTATATCCCTTTCTCATCTGCCTCTGTCTCTATTTTTCTTTCTTTCGGAAATTGACAGTTCTCACTGCTCCAGACAGGACTCTAAAATGTTCACTGGTACTGCGTATTCCATATGTTTCTTAGCCAACAGACAAACAGTTTACAAGGATGGAAGAGAGACCTCAAAAGGAAGGAAGTTTAGAGAGAAAAAGGAAGCATTGATGGGAATCCTGAGGCACAGCACTGTGAATAAGAGGTTATTCAAGGGGTAGTAACTGAACTAGTCTGAGAGGCACATGGCTTTAAAGAAAGCTACCAAATGGAGAAACCAAAAGAAAGCTTGTGATAAAACTGTTCAGGGCTCTAAATATCAAGCTAAGAAGTATGAACAAGCAGGCAAACACAGAAGTCTTATTACGTGGTTTGAAGGTGACTATAGTGATATTCAGCAATGAGAGTCCTCCAGGATGCATCTTCCCTGAATGAGCACTCCACAATCCCAAACTTTCCTGGGTCATCAGCTCTTTTAAGACCTACCCATTTATCTGAAGTCAATGTGAAGAGGTGCTGTCCACAGAACTGGACGAGACGCCTGTGTTGGTAAGAATGGGCCCGCATGTCCGTAAGGATAAATGTGACTTGATATTTTATAAGATCCCATCTCTAATCAGTAATTGAAGAATTACTGAGTTTTCGACCTGGAGCTGGGCTGCTGTGAGTCGACGGCGATGGTGTAGGCTGCAGTGAAGCTGCCGTGGGCTGCCATAAGCTACCATGAGTGGCCGTCCAGAGGCCGGCGACTGATCTGCCTCACCCGGGAAGAGCGCAATGATGGTGCCAACTTGGGCCAGTGAAGCNACATCCTCCACAACTAGACTGAAGAACAAAAGGACAGCAACTTGTCTGTTCCCCTTCCCCAATTCCCCTATAAAAACCTTAAAAAAAAAAAGAGGTTATTCAAGCCAGAAAACACACACACACACAGAGTCACAAGACACCTTCAAGTAGACACTAAGCTTCATCACAATTACAGTTGGGTTTGGTTGAAGTTTTGTTTTCCTTAGTTGAATGTATCTTAACTGAGTAGCTAGCTGCTCCCTAGGTTTCTAAGCAGTTTGTATTAATATAACTGATACACAATCTCAGCACCACGCCTGCTAGTTTAAAATGGGGCAGTGAGTGAACTGACTTTGCCATAGAATTCTTTTATGAGTCCCACCCCATGGAGAGCTCAGCCCCTATTTTCTTCATGGTGGCCACCCAGCTCCTGCTCCTGAATGGCTAAACACATCTCTGATGCCCAACTCTGTAAGGGCTGACATCAGGTTCTTCTTAACATTCATCTGCCATTTCCAGTTCAGTAGGAGACATCGCTGGGTTTTGCAAAATAGAACGTGGCATTAAAAGGAAATATCTATTCAACAGGCTTTGTACCCAGGTTTATTTCCATACATATTTAAAAACTTGCTTCACACATCATCCTGAGGACCATCCTCATCTTCTAAGAATTAGTCTTCATTTAATCGTGCTTTCATTGTCAAAGGTCGATGCATTACACTGGCTTCTGCCATCACTAGCATGTCCTTTAACTCCCACCATGGAAATGGCAAAAAGAGGGTGAGGTCATGGGACCTTTTTGTTGTTGTTGTTGTTGTTTTCCAATTCTAACAATACACTGCTCTGTCATGGGAAGCCAGTCAACCGCTTCAAGTTCCACTTTCCACATTAGCAAAATGAAGAATAACAGGTGCCATCAGAAACAGTCTCAGAGACACAGAGAAAAAACTGAGGGTTAATAGATGGGACGTGGTGGGCATGAGGGAGAAGGGGAGCGGATTAGAAAGTACAATTGGTAACCACAAGATTGCCATGGGGATATGAAAGACAGTTTGGGGAATATAATCAATAATGTTGTAAAGGTTTTGTAGGGTATCCGATGGCCACTTGTCTTATTAGGGAGACCTTTTCATGGATGGTGTAGATGCCTGACCACTGCAGTGTACACCTGAAGTTGAAGCTGAATAATAGTGAATGTCAACTATAATTTAATATTATATATAGTCAATGGAATTGTAACAGTTATGTATGATGTCAGAGGGGTAGTAGATTGGCAGGGGGGTTCTCACTTTGTGAGGGGTGTAGATGTCTAACTATGACATTGTTTTGTACAATGAAACTAATTTAAAAAAAGAAAAAGAAAAACAAGTGCCTGGTACTTAGTAAGTGCTTATTAAATGTCTTATTCATACAAGAGGGGGATGCTCAGCTTTGGCTGCCCATTTGAACATCCCGCGAAGCTTTCAAAAACCCTGAAGCCTGGGCTGTAGATTAGACAAATTATATAGGAATTTGGGTCTATGACCTGGCAGCAGTATTTAAAAAAATTCTACCACACATTATACACCAGGTGATTCCAGTGTGTAGTCAAGCCTGATAACCACTGATTGGAGAGGAGATTTATATTAGCTATGTGCTTGTTTCATACTTAATAATGAGTCAAAGGCCCCTTTTTAAAAAGTGTGCTTGAGGACCCAGAATTTAAACTTGGACCACAGTCCTCATGAATTATTTTCCCCCATTTCCAAAGATCACCTATTCCTAGAAGTTCGTCTAAAATGAAAAATGACCCATAATATGTTCTTGATTTGACCAAGGGGAAGTTCACGTTAAACATTCAGCTCAGCAACACATAGTGAATATTTTTCAAGTGCTGAGAACTACGCTAAACCCAAAGTCCCCATCTTCAAAATCTGTAACTTCAAAAGGCACACCACAAGTAAAAAGCAATGCTTTGTAAAACAAAACAAAGCAAAACAAAACAAAAAATAAAAACTTCCTTCCCTTAGAAGTTGTTGCCTCCAAGTACACACCCTGCCAACTTAATTTTCTGCTGAACATCAGCTCTCCTGCTTGTAATGAGCGTCCTATGAAGGAAGAGGAACAGCTCTTGGGAACAGGAAGTTTTCAATGATGTGGGAGGTTTACTGGAAAATTCTCTGCTGAGAAAATAATTTCAGTGTTCGACATAACAAAAATACATTGGGCTAACCAAAAAAATTGAACAAGCTTTGTATTTGTTGGGACACTGTTTTTAATCTAAAATAAGTATAGGTGTGCATTCATGAATGTCTTCCTCCTTTCGATACTCTTGATACACTCTGGAAATATGTTTCTGTTTTCCTGTGTTCTTCACTCCGCATTGGTTGTTCCCCGTCTGGAAAAGAGGTGTGACCTCAGAAAGGCGATGTAAGAAAGGGGAGCCAATTCAAGAGTGTCCATCGGAGGCTCCTCTCGAACCTTCCACCGGTAAGCCATTGCTGAGATGTTCACGTTTGACGTCTCATGTGTGGTCCTACATTCCCACCTTTCCCCCTCATTCTCAGGATCCCCCCTATAACAGTCTGTGCTTGAGGGAAGGTTACCGCAAAGCTTATTTTCTGATGGCTCAGCCAACTAATACCACTCTCAAATGGAAACTGGGGTCCAGCGTTAATGGCCTGTCTAGTGAGAAAAGATGTAGAACCAGGAGGCCAGGGTTCAGAACTCGTTTCATTCCTTACCGTCTGTGTGAGACCAAACAAGCACATAACCCCTTTCAGCCTTCGTTTCCTCATTTATAAAATGAGAAATGCTAATATTACCCACCTCACAGAATTGTAAAGATTTCGTCAACTATAGGCTTCCATCATGCTGTACAAATGTCCAACGTTATTTTGTAACACTCTGAACCTGTTTTATTTTTTTCTTTATTTTAAAGTGTATAAGCCTTTCACCCTGAATATGAAAAATTTATAAATGATGACTTAAATGAAAAAAAAATTTTTTTTCTACAAATTTTAGTCTGCAAACCTCCCAGCACACATCTTAGTGCAACCCTGCCCTTTCTGAATACGCAACCCTGAATACTCCCGGAAGAAAAGTCAGATTTCAAAACACTTGACTTTGTTCTTTTCTCTTTTCTCAGGTAATTTATTACAGAGATCTGGCTGGGCTTCACAGTGAAGTCTGGTGACTCTGCAGGGGGTGACATAGGCAGAAATGGATCTTGTCTTTAAACAAAACTGAAGGAAGGGAAGCATTGGTGTTTGGCTACAAGAGAGACCTCTCTGTGCAGGCCCACCCTCCGCGCCCTCCCTGCCCACACAGTGGGGAGCATTGCTCAGGGCTTGAGACTCATCCCCATGCCCTGCACTGACCTGAGTCTCCACCATCAGCTAATGAGAAAGCCGGCCTCCCACACAGCAGCTGGGTCCCAGATCAGTGCTTCCCAGGGAGCAAAAAAAGCAAACACAAAACCAAGTAGAAATGGCTTTAGAGACGAATAGAAACTGCAAACAGTATTTTTATCATTAGTGATCATAAAATGTTCATGATGTTCCAGGGAGATAAAAGGCGAAGGCCCCTCAGCCCTCCCACCCCCACCCTCTTTGACCTCCCCCAGCCACCTCGCCTGTAAAAGAGTCCAAACTGGACTTGTATACATTCCCCAAAGAATGTCCAGGTTTCAGAGTGTATCTACCTCCGAAATAGGGAGGAAGCACCATTCTTTATTCTTGTCTTTTACTACAGAGTTAAGGGAAGGCAGTGATAGATACTGAGCTCCTAGCATGTCAAGGCATTTTCACAGATGGTATTAAACGTTCCTTGGGACACTTTGAGATAAGTATTGTTATGGCTATTGATGTGGAGACTGAGGGTCAGAATGATTAAGAAATTTATTCAAGATCACATAGCAAATAATTGTGTGTTTTCTTAAAAACAATTGACCCCAATCTACCTCATTTTTTTCCATTAATTTATCTTTTAACACATGAATAGAGAGAAGTATAGCATAAACTGTTCACTGTAGTTCGTTAGTTGGTATAATAGAAACAACATTGAGCTTATTTTAAAATAACGAAATCAATCCTGGTTGTTTTCTCCTAAAAGGCAATATTGACTAGTAAAAAACCCTAAAAATGAGGCCCTGCTGGTATTTGAAAATGACCATGTTTTTTCAATGGGTGTCAATGGGTTAAATACTGACATTCCATTGAAAGGAATCCCTGGAAAGGCTAGAAAATACTACCAGGTCTCAAACCACGAGACCTGTCAAGGAGGAAAAAAACAATGCCTTTCACTAGAAAGTGAACTCACAATCATTCTTGGCCCATGAACATGTGGGGATCAGTTGTAACGTGTGTGTTAAGCAATTTATTTTCCAGTAACTGAAGTTAGCAAATGATTACTCAAATATGATGGAGTAATACTATTATGGTATACTTTCTGCTTTTTTGGTACGATTACAAATTTACATTAACAAGAATATTTTATTTTTCCCATTTTTATTAAAGTATAACATATACAGTGAAATGACGGATCTTAAGTATACAGTTTGATGAGTTTCAGCAGTTGCACACATCCGTGTAACCTGTATCCCATCAGAATACAGAGTACTGAGATAACCCCCAAAATATCCCTTGAGCCCCATCCCAGTTAATCCCTGCCCCCACCTCCACACTGTCCTTATTTCTTCTGCCATAGATTGGTTTTGCCTATTTTAGAACTTTATATTAATGGAATCATACAATATGTACTCTCTTGTATCTGGCTTCTTTCATTCAGTATAATGCTGTTGAGGGCCATCCATGTGTTGTGGGTATCAGAAGTCGGTTTTCTTTCTTCTTTTTTGCTTAGTAGTATTCCTTTGTATGGAAGTATCCATTTTGTTTATTCATTCTCTTGCTGATGGGCATTTGAGTTGTTTCTAGTTTGTTGCTATCCTAGTTGTTGAGGCCAAGGCTGGGAAAAGAGAAAGGAACAAGGTGACAATTTCTGAAATCTGATTTTCTTCCTAGAGTATTTAGTATTATGAATAAAGCTGCTATGAGCGTTCATGCACAAGTCGTTTCTGTGTCCAGTGTTTTCATTTCTCCTGGGTAAATACCTAAAAGTGTATTTGCTAGGTCATAGGGTATGTGCATGTTTAACTTTACAAGAAACTGCCAGTCCGATTTTCAAAGTGGTTGTACAGTTCCTCATTCCTGCTACTAATAGGTGAGACTTCTCTTGTCTACCAACATTTAGTGCTTTCAGTTATGGTATCTCATTGTGGCTTTCGTTTTCATTTCCTGGATGACTAAGGAAGCTGACCATGTTTTTCATGGGCTTGTTAGCATATCCTTCTTTGTGAAGTGCCTGTTCCAGTCTTTTGCCCACTATAATTTTTTATTTATTTATTTAAAAAATCATGTAATTTCAACACCCAGAGGTAACCATCATTAACATTTTTGGCTTTCTTTTTCTATGCATTTACATATCTATCTATCTATCTATATCTATCTATCTCTATATCTATCTATCTATCTATATATATATAGATAGATAGATAGATAGATTTTTTTTTTTAGCAGAGCCATCCTGCCACCTGTTGGCAGCTCCGTGGCAGCTCAGCTCAGGCCTGGAATCGAACCGCTGTTACTCAGAGCTCACAGTCTTGAGTGAGCTCTTAACCAACTGAGCCACTCAGCTGGCCCACAAAAATGGAGTCATGTAAATTTCTGTAGTTTATTTTTCCATTTAGCAATTGATCATGAACATCTTTTCCTATCAATAAATAATCTTCTGTGCCACTTTAATTTTTTTACATGAATGGTCATTGCAGCTTAATTCAAAATAGCCCAAACAGGATGCAATGCCTTTCACCTGGTGAACAGATAAACAAAATGTGGTATATATCTGTCCAATGCAATACTACTCAGCAATAAAAGGAACAAACTGCAGACAAATGCAACATACATATAAAACCATTATGTTGAGTGAAGAAAGCCAGACCCAAAAGTGTAAATAGAAACTATAGTGAAAATGCAAATATAGTGATCAACAAAACAAAACAAAACAAAAATCCCCCAACACTTGGAAATGAGGGATGGACTGCCATGAGGCAAGATGGAACTTTTGAAGTAGTAAAAATGTTCTATATGTTGACTGTAGTTATAGCTTCACTGGTATATGCATGTATCAGAACACTTCAAATTGTAGGTTTTAAATGAATGCATATCGCAGGCAACTTAGAGCTCAATAAAATTGCAGCAAAAAGCATTGTGGAGGAAATGCAATGCAGGATACAGACTAGACATTGAAGGAAGTCGGGCAAGCATGGCTGACACAATTGAAGAAAGGAGAAGAATTAAGTAATAAGAAGCCTGAAAGAATAGGAAGTTGAGATAAGAAAGTACAGTTTAGATCTCAGGAAAAAAAAATTTTTTTAAGTTGAATTAGGGCTCTTAAAGTAGTTTAGGTGAAAAGGGTGATTTTTGTATGCCTCAGAGCATACAAAACAAAGTTGGAACAACTGTAATCAGAGACTCACGTAAATACCAGGACTTTTTCTCCAGATGTGTGATCTCTAAAATTATCCTACTGAGGGGGAGTGGTTTGGGTGCCTCATTATAATCTCACAAAGGTAGAAGTCTGGGCTCCCTACTTTCTTTTGTTGCTGAAGTTAGGAATGGGGTGTTTGGTTGGAATAGAATAGTTATTGTCTAACAGTGTAATGTCTTCTCAGGCTGCCCCATTTGTGTCCTTTGGCTAGAGCCAGCAGGCCATTCTAGGGGAGTGTGTGTGCATGAGCCCATTGGTCTTTTTCAGGTCACTGGCTTCTCCAGCATCCAGTCTGGGATATATGAGGCAAAAAGGAAACCCAAGGAGCCTGCCATCTTGTTCTTTAGTCCCTGAAGTCTATAGTTGGTCTGCCTTCTCTTCACCTTTCAGAGTCTTGTTATCTTTGCTTTATATACAGTGTCCAGAGTTCTTAGCTGTACTTAGCAGGAGGAGGAAGGGGAAAGTATGTCTACTCCATCTTTCTGGAAGCAGAAGTCTTCTTGACTACTTTTTAAAAATTGATTTATTTATCTTTTTATTATTGAGTAATGGGAGTTGTTCATATATTCTGGATACAAGTCCTTTGTCAGATATGTATGTTGTGAATATTTTCTACCACATATAGCTTGCTTATTCAATGTCTTAATAGTGTCTTTTGATGAACAGGCAATTTTAAGTTTTGAGTGAGACCACTTTATCAATTTATTGCTTTTATGATTAGTGTGTAGTGGGTCCTGACAAAGAAATATTTGCCTACCTCTAAGGTGCAAAAACAATCCTCTGTGTTTTTTCTAGAATCTTTGTGGTTTCTGCTTTTACATTAAAAGCTATGATCCATCTCAAATTAATTTTTGTGTTTGTGTGAGGTATGAGTTGCAACTGATTTTTTTCTGCATCAATAGATAGCTAGTTGTTGCAGCACTGTTTGATGGGAGTATTTCCTTTCCCTATTGAGTGTCTTTGGTACCTTAGTCAAAAATCAATATGCATGAGTCTACTCTTATACTATATTCTAACTCAGTGATCTGTTTGTCTGGATTTATGCCAGTACCACACTGTCTCAATTACCATAGCATTCTGGCAATCTTGAAATAGTGTACATCTTCCAACTTCGGTTTTGGGTGTTTTTGTTGTTGTTGTTGTTTTCTGAATTGCTTGATCTCTTTTAGGCCCTTCAAATTTCTATTAAAATTTTATAGTTCACTTGCTAATTTCTATTAAAACATCTTCTGGGATTCTGATTAGATTTGTGTCAAATCTTTAGGTCAATTCTTAGAGAACTGACTTCTTAACATGAAATATTCTTCCTATTTGTCTTTGATTCTGTTAACAATTTTTGTAGTTTTCATGGTATATATCTTATATATATTTTAAATGCATACCTAAGCATTTTAAGTTTTTAGTATTATTCAAAATAGTATGGTTTAAGTTTAATTTTTCAAATGTTCATTTGCTAATATATAGAAATATAGCTGAATTTTGTATATTGATCTTGTATCCTGAAACCTTCCAAAATTCACTTAATAGCTCTAGTAGCTTTTGTTAAGTTGTTTAAGATTTTCTATGTACATGATCATGTTATCTGCAAGTAAGGACAGTTTTAGTACTTCCTTTACAGTTTTATGCCTTCTATTTCTTTTTCTTGTTGCACTATTGAGGACCTCTGATAAAAGTATATAAGACCTATACCAGGAGTGGTAAGAGTGGAAAGGCTTGTCCTGATCTTGATCTTAGGGGGCAAACGTTTTCATCTTTCACCATTAAGTATGTTGCTAACTGCAGGTGTCTTTTTTCAGGTTGAGGAAGCTTCCTTTTATTCTGTTTGCTGAGAAGTTTTATCATGAATGAGTGTTCAATTTTGTCAAACGAGTTTTCAGCATCTATGGAGATGATCATATGATTTTTCTTTTTTATTCTGTTAAATTGCATCAATTTATATTCAAATGTTACACTAACATTGCATTCTTGGAATAAACCCCATTTGGTAAACCCCATTTGATAAACCCCATTTGATCATGAGGATTATTTTTTTTCTATGTTGCTAGGTTCAATTGGCTAAAATTTTGTTAAGGACTTTTACATTTATGCTCATGATGATATTGGTCAGTAGCTTTCCTTTTTGTAATATCTTTTTCTAGTTTTGGTAACTCTGGTTTCATAAAATGCATTTGTTAAGTGTTCCTTCTCCTCTATTAGTATTATTTTTTCCTTAAGTGTTTGAGGTTAATTCATTAATGATGTCTTTTTTGGTATGTGTGCAAATTATCTTGTTTGTTTCCCTTCTTTCAGGAATTACTGACCTCCCTGACTATTGTCCAGTGTCTGAAAGCAGTTATTTTACTTATTTTTGTTGTTGTTTATAGTGGTAGGGCTGTGTGGTACCAATTACTCCATCATAGCTAGGACAAAAGTATTTAGTAAAAAGTTTGTTTAAATTGATGTTACTATTAGGGTAATTCTAAATTCATTAGATTCAATATTACCCCCAATTTTGAACATAACCTCAATAGATTGTACAAATTGCATTTCCATTGACTCTACCCCCAAATTAAATATTAATATAATTAGTGTAATTCAGTATTGGCAAAGACTAGTACAATAAACAGCAGTCTAGATCAAATAATTAATAACATTACTTTTACTCACTTCAATTCTGATATACTGTTTTACATAAAATACAAAGTAGTGAAGTTAGAGTTATTGTACATACCTCTAATATGCTCTAGGAGTGTGTTTTACATTTCATCCATTAAACTTACTACTAGGAGATTAAAAGTTTGAAAGCCATTATTTAAAGACTTACAGGGCCAGACAGGTGGCTCAGTTGATTAGAGCACGTGCTCTGAGTCACAGAGTTGCTGGTTCGATTCCCACGTGGGCCAGCAAGCTGCGCCCTCCACAACTATTGGGTTGTCAGAAAAGTCATGACGTATTTTTTCTATGTTTTTTGTTACAAAAATGAGTCACGACATTTCCAACAACCCAATAGATTGAAGCAACTACTTGACTTGGAGCTGATGGATCCTGGAAAAAAAAACATTGTTCCCCAATAAAGTTATAAAAAAAAAAAAGACTTACATGTTTCAGAAGGAATTAGACCATGGAGAAAACAGTCATTTCCCAAAATGATACATAATATCCAGGTAAAGTGGAGGAATTATTGGCTCATATCTCTCTGCATAAGGAACCATGCTAGAAACCTAATAATTTGCTTATCAGGTCTGCTCTGGGCCTAAATCTTTTTTAGACAAACAACCAAATTATTTCAACTTCCTTTTTGGAATTAAGCGGGAATACTAAATAAATGATAAAGTAAAATTGAAAACCAGAAGGCAGTTGTGGCTCTTTTCTTCAATTGGGGTACGTCAAATAGTGTAGCCTATGCTCGCTTAAAGCACCCCGCCCCACCCTTTGGATCACCCAAGATCTGAAGGCTGCATCCCACTCCTGGGTCCAAAGGAAGAAATCCTCAGAGCTAGGGATTCCTTTGGCTATCCCAGTGTGAACTTTGAAGCAGGAGTAGATTTAAACACAAACACACAAACAAGCAAACACCTCTGGCATTATAGATTGTTATATTGACACTATAATTAAGGGTAATGTTACATCCTTTGAAAAATCTTAAATGATATTATAATGCAGAGAACACGTAAGAACATGCTGATTAACACTGGGGAAACTGTTTTTAAAACAACACATTATAATGTAATGAAAATAGTATGTTCATTTGTTGATAGAACTGGTGAGTTTTAGCTATGATTAGTCTAGGGCTTTTCCTACCACATGTTCCCTTCAAAATTAACCATTAGAGCAATAGAGGGTCAAAGGACCTTGTTAATCTCTGCTGACAAAGTCACAGTAAAAAAAGATTGACAGTTTCTTTAATGCAGTTGATTCCTACCCCGTGGTGCTTCAAAATCACCAGAGGGCCTTCAAAAATTCAAATGCCTAGGCCTCGCTACCAGATATGTGAATTTGATTGATCTGAGTAGAGACTAGCCATCAGTATGTTTCGCAGAATTTTGAAACTGAGATATGCTTTCCATGCCATAAAATTCACCCTCTTAAAATACACAGTTCAGCGGTTTTTAGTGTATTCACAAAGTTGTGCAACCATCACCACTCCCTAATTCCAGAATATTTTCATCTCCAAAAAGAAACCTGTACCTTTTAACAGTCACTCCCCATTCCTTCCTCCTTCCAGCCCCTGGCAACCACTGATCTACTTTCTGTCTCTAAGAATTTGCCTACTCTGGACATTTCATAACAGTGGAATCATACAGTACGTGGCCTTCAGTGACTGAATTCTTTTGCTTAGCATAATATTTCCAAGGCCATACTTACAGTAGCATGAATCAGTACATCCTTCCTTCTTATGACTGAATAATATTCTGTTGTGTAGCTGTGCCATATTTTATCTGTTCATCAGTTGATGGACATTTTGATTGTTTCAATTCTAGCTATTATGACTATAACAGCCATATACTATTGCTGCTGCGAACATCCACGTAAAGGTTTTTGTGTGGGTGTATGTTTTCAATTCTCATGGATATATATTTAGGAGTCAAATTACTGGGTCATAATGGTAAAGCTATGTTTAACTTTTCAAAGAGCTGTCAAGCTGTTTTCCAAAGTGGCTGCACCATTTTACATTCCTGCCAGCAACGTATGAGGGTTCCAGTTGCCTCACTTGCTCCCCAGTAACACTTATTATCTGTCTTTTTCATTCTATCTGTCCTAGTGAATATGAAGAAATAGTATTTCATCGTGGTTTTGATTTTCATTTCCCTAATGACTAATAGCATCTTTTCATGTGTTTATTGTCCATTTGTATATTTTCTTTGAAGAACTGTCTATTAAAATTCTTTTTCCATTTTTAAATTAGGTTATATGTCTTTTTATTGTTGAGTTGTAAGAGTCTTTATATATAGTGAATACTAGAATATGGATTAATTGATATATGATATCTGATATATGACTTGCAGATATTTGATTTACAAATATTTTCTCCTATAATATGGGTTGTCTTTTCACTTTCTTATAGTGCTCTTTGATGCACAAAAGTTTTTAACTTTGATGAAGTCTAATTTTTCTCTTTTTTTCTTACTGCTTGTGCTTTTGGTATCAAATCTAAGAAACCATTGCCTGATCCAAAGTCATGAAGATTTATACCTATGTTTTCTTCTAAAGTTTTGTAGTTTTACCTCCACATTTATGTCTTTGGAATTTTTTTGTTAATTTTTGTATGTGGAATGAGGTAAGAGTCCAACTTCATTCTTTTGCATGTGGATAACCATTCATCTTATAATTCTGTTTCTGATTCCACTTTTGATCACCAACTATGAGTTTGCGACACCACCCCCTGCCTCCACCCCTGCCTCACTTCAGACGCCAATAGCAAGTCCAGGTTATCACTGGCTATGGATTGAAGGTTCCCACAACCCCCTCCTTGGGTTCTATTAATTTACTGGAATGGCTCACAGAACTCAGAAAAGCATTTACTTATGAGGCTATTAGGTTAGCTACTAGGTTAGCTACTAGGTTACCAGTTTATTATAAAAGAATATAACTTAGGAAAAGCTAGACTGAAGAGATGCACAGGGCATGGTATGGAGAAAAGGGTCATGGAATTTCCATGCTCTCTGAGCACCCCACTCTTGGAACCCTGTCCTTTTGGGGTTTTATGGGGGTTTCATTGCTTAGGTGTGATTAGTTAAATCATTGGCTCTTGGCAGTTGATTCTACCTGCAGCCCCTCCCCCCTCCCCCCAGAGGTCAGGAGGTTGGGACTAAACGTTCCAACCCTCAAATCACACTGTCGGTTTTCCTGACAACTAGCCCCCTATCTGTAGGTGCTTTCCAAAAGTCACCCTATAAAGTCACCCTTTAATTATACCCTAGAGAGAATCCTAGCATTGCAAAATCTTGAGAGGCCTGAAGATTAATTTTTCTGGCCCAGAGGGGTAAGATTCTATCCTATTTTAATGTCAGCTGAGAGTGAATGTTCTTTGAACAAACTCCATCAATAACCCATTCCCATGTTCGTACACTCTCTCCTCTCAAAATATCCTCACCCACTACTTCTGCTTTCCTATTTATAACTAGATGTTTAACCCCCTAGGCTCTCTATCCCATCTGTACCAAAATTATGATATGTCTAAATTTTGGTTATTACTACTTAAGGCCACTTCTCAGCGGATCGGAAAACCACCTGTTCACCATCTCTAGTACAAAGACTAGAAAGCCTTTGTGGTTTGCTTTTGTGTTGTTTGTTTGATTTAGTTTGGTGTTTTCCTTTTGGCTCTCGATTTTTGCCCTTCTAACACACACTGCCTACTAGGCTTGACAGAGCCATTATGAGATCTAAAGGGAATGAAACGACCTCTCACTTTAATACTGTGTTTTATGATCCCATCAATGTCTGAGGAGGGCCATGACATGAGTAGCTGGAGGTGTTGACCTAGGGTGCTCTTCTAATAAATGATCAGTCTATCTCCATTTGAAGAAGCTTTGGAATAAAGTGAGCTCATTGATCTATTTGTGGCAGTAGCCTGTCTGTGATTTCACATCTTCTCTTTCCCATCTCTAGAGCTCAGGGTTTCTCTAGGTCCTGACACCGTCTACACCTCTGAGATTCTAGTCCTCACGAACTATGTGGAGATGAAGGAGCAGTCTGGATTTCTGGAATACCAATGGAGAAATGATTTCTGCAGATGGGACTGAAATATAGGCCTAAGGGTCTCGTCTTTTTCCTACTGCAACATGAATGATGGATGATATTCATCGCCATGCCACTCTTTCCTGACCTATCCAGATATTGGGGGGGAAATCTGGAAATATTTTATAGAAAACAAAAAGAAAATACTACTACAGATCTTTTTTCTTGATTTGATATTAATAAAATCATTTTATTCTAACAAATCAATCATTTGGAATTTCAAGAATTATAATCCAACATGGAAAAACACAGGATTTGTCTAATTTTTAAAATGCAAGACAAGTTTCTCAGCATATTTCTCCACAGGTATATTTAACAGGGCAAAGAAGTATTACAATTGAAGAATAAGCTTAGATAAAACTTATGCTAATGAGCCATCTGTTGAATGTTTTAAAAATTAACATTACTATCAGTCAAAATGCTAATTTTATTCACATTGTTGTTTTTGTTCAGTAATATGTATTATATATTATTAATAGAACTGTTCATAGCACCATTCTTGTTTATAAACTACTTTTACGTACTTTATCTAGTCTTTCTTAGTATTCTATACATCTATCCATGTTTCTCATTTAAAAGAAAATGAGATATAGAAAGATATTCCACATCATATGTCATCAGGAAAATGCAAATTAAGACAACAATGAAACATCGCTACATATCTATCAGAATTGCCAAAATCCAGAACACCGATACACCAAAGCCTGGTGATGACGTGGAGCAACAGGAACTCTCATTCATTGCTGGTGGGAATGCAAAATGGTACAGCTGCTTTGGAAGACAGTTTGGTAGTTTCTGAGAAAACTAAGCATACTCTTACCATCTGATCCAGCAATCACACTTCTTGGTATTTATCCAAAGGAGTTGAAAACTTCTGTCCATCAAAAACCTGTGCAAGCTTTGAAGATTTTGGCAGCTTTATTCAAAACTGCCAAAACTTGGAAGCAACCAGGCGCATTAGTTAACATTGGCTTGGGACGCCAGCTCTGAGCAGCAAGGCCTTGGTTCAGATCCCACATTAGGGCCAGTGACGCTGCGCCCTGCACAGCTAAGATGGTGAACAACAGCTCCACCTGGAGCTGGGCTGCCGTGGTCGCTGGCGATGGCGTAGGCTGCAGTGAAGCTGCAGTGCACTGCTGTGAGCTACTGTGAGTGGTTGGCAGCCAGCGTGAGCTGCCAAGAGCCACCGTAAGTGGCCATCCAGTTGCCAGTGACCAATCTGCCTCACCGGGGAACAGAACAATGATAATACCAACATGGGCAAGTGAAGTGACGTCCTCCACAACTAGACTGAAGAACAAAAGGACAGCAACTTGTCTGTTTCCCTTCCCCGATTCCTCAATGGTGTTCCCTCCCCCAATTCCTCAATAAAATCTTTAAAACAAAAAACAAAAAAAACTTGCAAGCAACCAAGATGTCCTTTGGTAGATGAATGGATTGATAGACTGTGGTATATCCAGAAAGTAGAATATTATTCAGCATTAAAAAGAAATGAACTATCAAGCTATGAAAAGACATTGAGGAAACTTAAATGCATGTTACTAAGTGAAAGAAGAAAAATCTGAAAAACTACATAGTGTATGATTCCAACTATATGACATTCTGGAAAAGGCAAAACTAAGGAGACAATAGAAAGAAAAGTGATTGCCAGGGATTGGAGGGCAGAGGGAGGGATGAATAGGGGGCATACAGAGGATGTTTAGGGCAGTGAAAATTCTTTGTATGATACTGTAATGAGGGGTACATGTCATTATAGACTTGTCCAAGTACATAGGGTTCACACCAAGAGTGAACCCTAATGTAAGCTGTGCATTTGGGTGACCATGATGTGTCAATGTAGGTTCATCAGTTGTAACAAATGTACCAGTCTGGTGGGAATGGTGATAATGGGGGAGGCACTGCATGTGTGGGAGTAGGGGTAAGTGAAAATCTCTGTACTTCCTTTTAATTTTACTGTGAACCTTACCTGCTTTAAAAAGAAGTATTTAAAATAGAGAAAAAAGTCACACCACTTATGTAAGAATTGTGAGTGATAATATTGTATCTGCTCTGATTTTTAAAAATACCAAACTGATGCAGTATTTCACTGTTATCAGCAAAACATTAATTGCTACATGTTTCACAATTAATTGAGGCTGAGATCTTCTAGTCTAAGGTGATGGTTTCCAATTTTTTTGCATGCCCCCCTACCATTAAAAAATTGTGAGCATGAACTCCAATATGTGTATGAATATTTATTTTAAAAGTATATGCATGTACCACTGTGCTGATATGTTCTGTATACAGAGAGAACAGAAAATTTTAAAAGGTGACATGAAAATAAATATAAATTCAAATTCAAATATCTTCTTGCTCAATTCATGTGGATTGTGTTGCACAGACCTTGGCAAGTTTATTTTTCCCTCCAACTTCCAGCAAAAATAAAGCAGGGAGTTATTTAAGGGTCCACCAGGGAATACAGTTTTTGGCCTCAAATTTTGCTCTTTGGTAAAGAACCTTAAAACTACTAAAGAGCAGGTCAGATGTTTGCTTATCCATGTAACCTATGCTCTTTGGTGTTAAGACTTTGGGTTCTTTCCAGAAACTTCCAGATTGGATTGACTTTGACCTCTCCTGTGAACTCTGGGAAGATGAAAATGAGTCATTATAGAGGCTTGGGCCTTTATTTTTATTTCCTTCTTTCTTTGCATTGAAGGAATAGCACAGAATTTTATGCTGCTTTCAAGGTCTTTTCTTTTTGACAAAACACTGAAATAATGATGAGCCTTTATTAATTATCTATAACACAAGGTGTGTCATGAGAGTCTTCATAGAAGTATCCATTTGACTTTTGATCTATTCTGTGCTTTGTTGTTTTTATTATTTAGGTTTCCAGTGTAAATTGTATGGAAATTGAGGTCGACCATGGGAAGGCTTTTATTTCATCCTCAAAGGAACTGAACCAATGACAATTCATTTACTTTTGTTGCTTGCTTTTTAAAAAATATGGTTTTCTTCTGGTTATAAAAGAAATACATGTGATTATAAAAAAATATTTGGAAAATACAAAAAACAAAAGAACAAAATTAAAATTTCCTATATTCCTATTAACTAGAGGCAATACCAAGCTAGCCTTTTTTTCCATAAAAGCAATTTATGGAAATTAAAATTAATTTAAAATTAATTTTAATTTTTTAAAATTAAAATCGTATTGAATTTCCCATTTTATTTCATTTTTACTAACTAATACTTAACTATTATGAGTATTTGTTCATGTTATAGATTTTTCAAAAACTGAATTTTTAATGACTGCAACTATTTCATCAAGTGGATACATTATAATTTAACCATTCCCTTATGATGTATACTTAAGTTATTAATAGTATATATATATATATATTTTTTAATTGGGGATTGGGGGACGGGAACAATGTTGGGGAATTGGGGAGGGGGGCCAGCCACATTGTTGTTCTTCAGTCTTAGTTGTGGAAGGCGCCAGTCACCATCTGGCTGCCTATCAGCAGCTCATGGCCTCTAAGCTCAAGGTGCTGTGTTCAATCTTAGTTGTGGGTGGGTATAGCCACCATCCCATGCAGGAGCCGAACCCGACAGCCTTGTTAAGAGTGCGCACTCTATTCACTGAGCGATCTGGGCAGCAGCTCAGCTCAAAGTGCCAAGTTCAGTCTTAGTTGCCAGTGGGCACAGCCCACCATCGAACAGGCAGTCTTGTTGTTTTGAGCATGTGTTCTCACCAACTGAGCCATCCTACCACCTGTTGGCAGCTCAGTGGCAGCTCAGCACGGGCACAGCTTCACTGGCTCATGTGGGAATTTAATTGAACCAGCTGCTCTATTGCTCAGAGTTCACACTCTTTTTTTTTTTTTTTTTTTAATTGGGGAATTGGGGGGATGGGAACAATGCTGGGGAATTGGGGGAAGGGGAACAGACAAGTTGCTGTCGTTTTTTGTTCTTCAGTCTAGTTGTGGAGGACGTTGCTTCACTGGCCCAAGTTGGCACCATCATTGTGCTCTTCCCGGGCGAGGCAGATCAGTCGCCGGCTTCTGGACGGCCGCTCACTGCGGCTGCTGGCCGCTCACGCTGGCTGCTGGCCACACACGGTAGCCCATGGCAACCCACTGCCACAGGGGCTGCAGCCCACGCCGTCGCCGGCGACCCACGGCAGCCCAGCTCCAGGTTGAGCTGTTGTTCAGCATCTTAGCTGCAGAGGGCAGTGTCACTGGCCCTCACATGTGGGATCCGAACCGGGGCCCTCTGGCATCCCAAGCGAGTTCTTAACCATCGCGCCACTCGGCCGGCCCCACAGAGCTCACACTCTTAAGCTAACTCTTAACTAACTGAGCCACTCGGCCGGCCCTATTTTTAATATTTTTCTGTGTGCTTTATTTTTCTCCAACTTTATTGAGATTTAATTGACAAATATAGTTATATATATTTAAAGTGCACAATGTGGTGATTTTATATATATAATGTATATATATATATGATTACAAAGATCAAAATAATTAAACAGCCATCACCTCACATAGTTAACTTTTTGCATGTGTGTGGTGAGAATGCTTAAGATCTACTCTCAGCAACCTTTAAGTATGTAATACTGTGTTACTGTCTGTAGTCACCATGCTGTATGTTAGATCCTCAGAATTCATTCTTCTTTAACTGAAAATTTGTATCCTTTGACCTACATCTCCCTAATTTCTAATTTGGGTAACATTTTTGCAGTGATGAGCAACCTTATATGTATATGTTTTATTCTATCTCATTATTTGCTTAGGATAGATTCCAAGAAGCTCAATGCCTTCTTTAACAAAGAATTTAAGCATTATCAATAGCTTTGATAATATCATAAAATTGCTTAATTGAAATCATCCACTAATCACACTCCTATTAATAACATCTGGAAGTTCATGTCACACAACATAATTAACTACCAGTACTGAGTATTATCTCTTAAACATTCTCTCAATGAGTTGGCTGGGAAGGGGCATGAGAGAGTCTTCTGTAGTTTTGAAAGTGTCTGTACCTTAGTTTGCATGGATTCACTGTGTGTGTGTGTGTGTGTGTGTGTGTGTGTGTGTGTGTGTATGCATGTGGACATGCATGTAGATCAAAATTCAGTGAATATTATATTTAAGATTTTTGTTCTTTACTGTATGTATATTATTTTATAATGTTTTTTTTTACCTTGTATTTATGTTTTGTATTTGACAACTTGATAGATGGGAATAGTATATCTCTATTTTTTCCCCCATCTTCCCAGATGGGTCATTATGCCTGAAAGAGGGTTCACCAAATTTCTTTGATTGACCATCAATACATTTTTTGTGTTTTATAACGATTGGAATTTTCCACTCTGGTCAATGAGGGAAAGCCTTGTGTCTATAAATCAACATTAAATCTCCTTGGGGGATGCTACTTTTGAAAGTTGTAATTCATTATCTCTTTTTATTCCTTGCTTTGGTCAAATGTTTTATTATACTCTCCAGACAACATCTATAAAATGATTTTTAAGTCTATCAAAGCTTTGAAACTCTAGGTGCAGTGCTAGGGGGTTTTTTTGTTTTGTTTTTTGTTTTTCCCTCATGCATTCTTTTTTTTATTAAATTATTTTTTATTATGAAATACACATTTTTTAGAATTAGTTTCAGCTGTACAACACAATGCAATAGTTATACTTTTTACCCCTTGAAGTGACA
>NW_017731638.1:1872705-1910010 GCF_001890085.2 Hipposideros armiger | reverse complement strand
CCCCCTTCCCCCCAATATCATACATATCTATTACAATTCCCTTGACTCCACTCCCACACTATACTCCATGTCCCATGACTATATATATATATTCATTTATAGTTGGCATACCATATTATACAACTTCAGCTCAGGTGTACAGTGCAGTGATCAAGCCTCTTCCCCATCCATGATGCAAGACATGTGACCACCTAACACCCTACAAAATATTCACAACATTATCAATTACATTCCTCGAACTGTCCCCCATGTCCCCATGGCAACACTGCAAGTGGTAGGGTTTTTAATATGTAGAATAGTGCATCTCAAACTTGAATGTATGTACAAATTGACCTGGGTTCTCTCTCTCTCTTTTTTTTTTTTTTGTAAAAGACACATAACATAAAATTTACCATCTTAACCATTTTTAAGTGTACAGTTCAGTAGTGTTAAGTATATCCACATTGTTGTACAACAGATCTCTAGAACTTTTTAACCTTGCAAATCTGCCTGTGTTTAATTTGGTTTGTGTTCTGCATTGTGTTCTGATACACAGAAGCATGTGTGTGGGGCTGTGCAGGCTCCAGGACTTGCCATTCTTCTTCTAATTGTGTAACTCAGAAGCCCTATAAAAGAGTTTTTCCTTTTTATATGCTCAAAACAATCTTTCTTTTTATATTTTTCTGTTTATGTTCAGAATATCCTTCTCTGTAAATATCAACTACATCGTAATCTACATTGTCAGTTAAAATTATGTATCTTATGGTTATATGAAAAAGTTTAAGCCAAAACACTGGAATTAAGCTTGGTTTTGTTGTTTTTATATAATCAATTTTTAAAAATCATCTATTGAATAATCCTTTCGTCATTGCATTTTGGTATTTATCTCAAATACATATATTGATAGACAGATAAATTTGTTTCAGGACACATATTCTATTCTGTTGCATTAACTCTTCTTTTGATCCTTATAACAATGTCACAATATTTAAAAAATTGACATTCTGTGCCATATTTTAATATATAGTGGAACAAAAAAAATCTTGATTTTTTTCTCATCTGTCTGTATTTCCAAGTGAATTTTAGAATCATGTCCTCAAATTCCAACAATAAAACAAAATTCCATTGGGATTTTTCAGTGGGATTACCTTATACTTGTAAATTAATTCGAGAAGGATTTGTTCATCCTTTACAATAGTTTTTTCACCTAGTAATATGATCTACCTTTCCATTTATTTCAAATTACTTGTATATTTCTTAATAAAGTTTTGATAATATAGTGCTTGTGTGTTCTAGGGTGTTTTATGCTTTTTTGCTGCTATTATGAACATCGTTTTTTCATTAGTGTCTTCCAATCAATAATTGCTCACATATTTGAAAACTAAGCATAACTCTGGATATTTTTACTCAATTTCATTTTATTTTGATGGGTTTTCTTATTTACTCCTAAGCCTACTCATTAAATACTTTCTGGTAATAAAAATTTTCAGT
The DNA here is from genome assembly GCF_001890085.2 of Hipposideros armiger. NCBI lineage: Eukaryota > Metazoa > Chordata > Mammalia > Chiroptera > Hipposideridae > Hipposideros > Hipposideros armiger. Next base: position 1,908,540 of record NW_017731638.1, on the reverse strand, counting down.
AAGAAAGTCTTCACAGTTTCATTTGGTTATCTGTTTCATGGTCTCAAAGCACCGACTAATGGAAAACATAGTTTTGTTGTCTCAATGTACTAATACTAATGGAAGTTCTTTTTTAAGGAGTCTAAATTTCTTTAAGAATGCTTTTTCCTACATGAATTTGGCAGATAGTTAAGTGGGATCCTCAAATTAGGAACCCCAAAGCCTGTTCTTTTTCAAGTTAATGTATTATGATTTATTTGATAGTTATTACTAATTTATAATTATACAGCTGATGCATGAGTATTTCTGCTTATTAAAAAATTAAACATTATAAATAAAACTTTGCCTTCATCCCTTTTCCTGTCTTCCTCTCCAGAAGTGAACACTCTTACCAATGTGCTATATACCTTTCCAGAACTTTTTCTAATACATTTACTCTCAGAAAAGATATAGAGTTGCTCAAATTTAGTTTTACTTTCTAGTTTTAAATACTTAAGTATTGCCAAACTGTACATATGATTCTGCTATTTACTTTTTTCACTCCACTGGATGAGAAGGAGAGCTAGCCATCTGAGTACTTATTAGTAACCATTAGTACTTCCTCTTCCTCATTGCATGGTATTCCACAATGGGACTACACTAGTGTATTAGCCATCTCCTTTCATGGATATTTAGGTTGTTTTCTGGGTTTCTGCAATCATAAGCAATGTTGAAATAAGCATCTGTGTGCTTATTTCCTTGGGTCAATAGTAAGTAGTGGAATATCAGCTGAAAAATCCTGATTTCTCATTGAGTTCCTAACCTCCTTTCAAGGTCGTGGATCATTTTAATTATTTTTTTCCATTATTAAATAGTAAAACAACATTAAGACTCAGAGTTATCCCTTCAGACTCGAAGTGGTTAACAAGCAGACTTGGGGCGTTGTTTTCTTTATTGGGCAGGGTGATTCCTGGAAGCCTCATAAGAGCTAACTGCTGCTGTTTGTTTGTTACCCTGGGCCGTTTAGTTTGGAACATTTTTGAAGTTGTTCAGTTTCTGCACGTCCAAATGAATAACTGTTTCTGGGTACAGGTTGGTTGGTGGTTTTTAAATCCTGGACATGGGCCTGTTTTTGGAGGACTCTGTTCTGTGTCCTTGTTCTGTGTCTAACACAAGGGAGTCTTGTGTTAGAAACCATTCATCACAACTCTCAGATGGGACATTGGAGAGAAGCAATTTCACTCCAACCCACTAGTTATTACTATCAGGTGTGGGCCTGAGTTGAAGTCAGTGAAAAGAAACCATTAGTCCTACTCATTTTGCATGGTTTAAATTCTGCTCTCCCATAGCTCATCAGTATTATTTACCCTAAAACACCCCTCACCTTCTGCCCTGCTGTATTCTTCCTTTACTCCTCATTTCTTTATCTAATGCTGTGTGTACTTCTTATGTGCCTGCTACTCTAGGCAAAACATGGTGTAGCCTATACGCCTGGATTTATGAGAAAGGGTGATGGAAAGGAAATATTCTAAAACATCTTTGATGAATCCAGAGTAAATTTCACTAAACAAAACCTTAAAATTACCTGTGCTTTAGAGTCAGATAGTTCTGGGTTCAAATTCCAGCTTTATTTGTTCATAATAAGCAAATATTTATAATCAACCCGAAGACCTCGAGCCAGTTTCTTAAACCGTTTGAGTCTCAATTTTCTCATGGACAAATTAAATATAATACTAGGTATCTCACACTGAGTCATATGAGTATATACTGAGCACTCAACCAATGGTAGCTGTTATCTTTTTTCTTTTAAAGATTTTGTTGGGGAACTGGGGGAGGGGAACTGGCAAGTTACTGTCCTTTTGTTCTTCAGTCTAGTTGTGGAGGACGTCACTTCACTGGCCCATGTTGGTATTATCATTGTGCTCTTCCTGGGTGAGGCAGATTGGTCGCCGGGCCCTGGAGGGCCACTCACAGCAGCTCTTGGCAGCTCATACCAGCTGCTGGCGCTCACGCTGGCTGCCAGCCACTCACGGTAGTTTATGGCAGCCCACTGCAGCCTCACTGCAGCCTACACCGGCACCAGCAACTCACTGCAGCCCAGCTCCAGGTCGAGCTGTTTTTCACCATCTTAACTGTAGAAGGCGCAGCGTCACTGGCCCTAATGTGGGATCCAAACCAGGGCCCTGCTGCTCAGAGCTAGCGTCCCAAGCCAACTCTTAACCAACGTGCCACTCAGCCGGTGATATCTTTATGGCAAGAATTTGAGATGAAATACCATCAGGTGATACGCTTGTCTCTGCATTAATTTAGGCAAATCTTCCATATCATTCGTCTGAGGCCCTACAGGAGGCTGAATTCTCAAAGAATGGTACCATTGAATTTCTCATACTTCCAGGACCAATGGCAGGGAAATTGATCAAACATCTTAACAAGATCATTAACAGTAATCCTGGAAAGAAAGGCCTTACTGAACGCTCCCAAACACTCCATTCCTGATTCATAGGACTGAGGTATTCTCTAGATGACAGCCAAATTGGGTCACCACACTCTGCTGCTTCAAACCTATCCAGCCTAAAACTGTTAGCCTGGTTTATGAGAACTCAAAAGATCTGGATTCTTACACACACACACACACACACACACACACACACACACACACGCACACTTATTTGTATTTTAGATTTCATTCTGATTCAGATTCTCTCAGTTACTCAAATCCAACATGATCCCATCACCAGGCCATTGAATACACTGCTTTTTCTGTCTGGTACATACTTTCTTCAACTTACTGCCTAACTTCTACTCACTTTAGATGTCTTTTTCTCCGCGTGACATTCTTTGACTTCTCCAAGGCTGGGTTAGATGTGGTTTTGTGTGCTCCTTTATATCCGGTGCTCCTTCTGTCATCTCCATGATCATTCTTTGTCTGTATCCTTAACTAAACAATGAGGTCTTAGAGTACAGAAACTGTGAGCCATCTCTTATCATAGCACTGTCACACAGAAGGCATCCAATCCATGCTTGAATATATGAATAAATAGATTGGAGTGGGAAAAGGGTGTATGCTTTTAGTATAGTAAACTGACCAGTTTGTCCAAGCAGAAAATTTATGCTGGGGTCTTATGGAAAGTAAGATGAGGAAATAAGTCCATCCAGATTTTGAGCTGAAGAGTTAAATTAAGAGTTTGATTTTTATCCTCTGAGCAGTGAAGAGTTATTGAAATTTTTAACTCCATAAAATGACATTATTAAAGTGTTGATTTACGGGCCGGCCGAGTGGCGCGATGGTTAAGAACTCGCTTGGGATGCCAGAGGGCCCCGGTTCGGATCCCACATATGAGGGCCAGTGACACTGCCCTCCACAGCTAAGATGCTGAACAACAGCTCAACCTGGAGCTGGGCTGCCGGGAGTCGCCGGCGACGGCGTAGGCTGCAGCCCCTGTGGCAGTGGATTGCCATGGGCTACCGTGTGTGGCCAGCAGCCAGCGTGAGCGGCCAGCAGCCGCAGTGAGCGGCCATCCAGAAGCCGGCGACTGATCTGCCTCACCAGAGAAGAGTGCAATGATGGTGCCAACTTGGGCCAGTGAAGCAACATCCTCCACAACTAGATTGAAGAACAAAACGACAGCAACTTGTCTGTTCCCCTTCCCCCAATTCCCCAGCACTGTTCCCATCCCCCCAATTCCCCAATAAAAATCTTTAAAAAAAAAAAAGTGTTGATTTAGGAATATTAATTTGTCATTGGCGTGCTTGATAGAGAAAATGAATAAGAGATTGCAGGTAGGAGATTAGACTTGGAACTTCAATTTCTCTTGTGTGAGGAAAAAAACCTGAGGAATAGTTGATAACTGTGACCCTTAAGAAGCTGTGTAAGTTTCTTAATGTTGAGAACTGTTTTATTTCCATACATTTCTTAGCCGTATTCTTATTTCTATCCACTGCAACCAACACAATGGCTTGCATTTCACTGATTCTCAGTAATAGTCACTAAGTGAATGAATGAGGTATATAGAAAAGGGCAGGCTCACAAGCTTTGGAAAGGAAGAGTGATAAGACTTGACTGGTTGCCTCTGGAAAAGTGTCAAGCAGAAAATGGTCCTGTTTGCTAGAAATAGGGGAGTCAGGAAGAGGATCCCATTTATGGAAAAGGTGAGTCCAGAAATCCACACTATTTATGTATCTTTTTCCTAGAAGGGGTGGACACAAAGTAATTCATTCTTGTAATATTGTTAAGCCTGAGAAGCAATTCATAATATCCCCACTTTCCTTCTCACCTTTAATGGCAGAAAGTTGCCAGATGGTTGAATGAGTCACCCACAGTCATAAAACCAGAAGGCACTGTTCTGAGAAGCCTAACCCCTCCTGACATGGTTATCCAGAGCTAAAAGCATGCACTTTCTACTTTCACTAAAGAGCAAATCTTGTTTGTTCATTTTAAGGAGGGCACAACTCAAAGTAGCCCATGCAGGGATCAAACTGGCAACCTTGTTCTTCAGAGTACATGCTCTAACCAACTGAGCCACCTGGCCGCCCCAAATCCTGTCTTTGAATAGGAACATCGTAGCACTCTGGTTGTGTTATCCGCTCTTCAGCTTTTCATCTAGGTGGAAGGAGATGAAGCTCTAATTGCCTGTAGTCTGGGTAAGGGCAACAGTTGAAAGGAATTAAAAACACGCTGCTCTTAGTAGGTTCCTCAGGCTGATTGTTTTCTGGGAATGCCCTCTTGGTACATAGTAAAGTGTGGTAAAAATGGTTAACTTACAACTAAAGGAAAGGGTGCAGTGAAGACTGGTGGTAATAGGTAGCCCAAGTTGGGGTTAAGTAAATGGTAAACACCCTCCATGCAGGCTTCACTGGGGCCTTTTTTTTTTTTTAAGGCATAAAGATGTTTACTTTCACATGTACTTGGCCTGGGGTCTGTGGATGTTGCCTGCCAGATGTGAACCATATGCAGCCCACCCAGACTTTCTCAGAAATGTCTTTCCCCCACAAATGCCCTGGCTAGGTCACCCTCATGTCAACGAGGCTGGCTATGTGTACATTGGGCGGGACACGGTTATTCATTCACACACAAATATTTATAGACTGCCTACTTGTATGACATAGTGCTAAGTCTACCGTAGGTGGGAGAGGACCATAACTACCAATCTGGGTACAGTATTCCCTGAGCCTGAAAGGAGCTTGCCATCTACTGTGGTAGGCAAAGTGCAAAGAAGAAAAGACAGTATAACATTTTAATAAAACATTATGAGAGGCATAGGTGTCCCGAGATATTATGCTAGTACTTTACAATGTGTGGAAAAAATCAAGAGGTGATCTGAGTATGTAGGACAAAGACAGAACTCACTTTTTGTTGGAGAGAAAATCTTATGTGGAGGAGCAAAAATGTTGAGCTGGACTCATTTGCTGTTATCTAGACCTGGCCTGAGGCAGAGCTAAAAGATGTCGAATGAGTCACTGAGAGATAAAACAATTAAACAACAAACAGCCGGGCTTGCAAAACTCAACATCCGGTCTTGAAGCCTTTTCCTCTGAATGGCCGGTTGTTCTGATATGGCCTGGCCTCAGCCTTCTGTTGCACCCTTTACTGGCTTAAGCCTTTAAATTCACTGAATTTGTTGTTTTAGGGCTGGTATGAGCTTTTAGTTGTCGTTATGAATGATCAGTCAAATCCCTGGATAATTAACCAGCAAATGGAGGCCATGTCACCCTAGAATTCTGGATTGGCAAGGCACATCAGGGAGGATCTCAGAGGCCAACAGAACATGATTCAAGGCTGAAGGATGACCCCAGCCTCAGACTCTGAAAGCAGACAGGTCAGAGGCTGCTGCTGCTTCTGTGCAGGGCCCTGGTAGGGAAGAAATGCTCTGAGGTGGGACACTTAAGAGTGTTCTCTGCACAGTCCCTCCTTCTCTAAGAAGGGAAAGATAATTTGGGGTACAGAATGGTGTAAAGTTGGTCATCTGCTATTGCAACCCAGAAACCGCGAGAAATCAAAAATCCAAGACACGCTTTCTAGCATCCTGTCTGTTATGGAGCCTGGGAGATTAATCAGACCTTCCTGTTTAAAGCCTAGGCCGTTGTTTTAGCATACTGTGGAAGGGCATTTCATCAAGACAGTGTGGTCAGAGATATTCAGAGTGGAGGAGCTGGTTGCAGATGCAAGAGCAAACCCTCAGACACAGGTACCACCGTGCTTCTGGTTCACCTACAAACTTCCTGTCACTCAAGCTTTAGCTGTGTCCCCTTTGAGCCACCACGGTTCTCTGCCCAACCCTCTGTAACTGCACATCACATGCTAATGCAGTGAGTCACTCACCCACGTACGTGAGGGAACTCCTGAGACAGAGAGTTCATGTCTTAATCACTTTTGTACTCTCAGTGCCTACTTCATGCCTGATTCATCGTTAAGGATTCAAAAGTTTATTGAAAGAATGAAGAATGAGTTCTTAGGCATAGCAGCTGGCAAAGTTATGGCTTAGGGACATGTTTTTCAAACTGGGCTTTTCAGAGTCCTAAAACTCCAGAGAAGTATCTTGGGGACCCCTATGGGAATGTGTGTGTGTGTGGGGGGGTGCCTCCCGTTGCCCCTTCTTCTCCTGTAAGTCTTTCTGATCCAAGTGGTTCTGCTTTTGTTTGTTTTATATATTAGGGGCCTACATATGGTTCTGTTTGAAAACTCCTAGAAAAATCCTGTAGGTGGAAGGAGGAAGACCCTTTGGGACTATATGGTACCACATCAGCAGGATATTATTACAGGATAAAGAGGAGCCAGGCCACTCAGGAATGTCTAAGCATGGTCACAGCCTCAACACTGATTACAGGTCAGAACAGAAGAAGCCTTTCAGAAGAAAGAGAAAGGTGGCCAAAGCGATCTTCCAGGTCACTTCTTAATGGATTCCCTTTGGTCACTGGCTCTGGATGAAACTCCTGAGTAGAGCAGACAAGGACCCACTTCTTTCTCTTGCTCTTCCCACTCTCTCACTTTATAGTCTAGCTACTTGTCCCTCAAACGCAACATGGTTTTTCTTGCCTCAGGATCTTTGCACAGACTGTTCCCTCTGCCTGGAAAACTTCCTTCCTCCTCTTTTCTGGGCCAGTCCTCCTTCAAGTCTCCATTGAAATGTCTCTGCCTTACCTCCTACCTCCCTTAACTTAGACCAGGAGGGTTCCTTTATTCCCTGCATTTCCAATTTAGTGTGCTTATCACAGTTGCAATAATCTATTTAATGTCTGCTCCCTTTCCTCCAGATGTGTTGTGAGTTCTGGTGAAAGCAGGATGTTCATAGCTACATCCCTAGCATCTCGTACAGTGTCAAGCAGCTAGGAGGTGCTCAACAAATCCTTGACAAGTGTGATTGGCAACCTCTCAGGTGACCCCCCAATTATCCCCACCTCCTAATACTCGTAGCCTTGGTATAATCTCTTTACGTTGAGTAACTTGCTTCTAAACTTTAGAATATGACAATGCTGAGGGTATGCCACTTCCATTATCAGGTTACAGAAGATTGTAACACCCATCTTGCTAGTTACCTTCTCAGCTTTAATGAAGCAAGCTGCCATGTTGGAAAAGCTCATGTGGCAAGGATGGTGGCCTCAAGAAGGGCCGAGGCCCTCCGCCCAACAACCTGCAAGGAACTGAATCCTATAACAACCACAGGATCTTGGGAGTAGGTGTTCCCCCAGTCAGCTTTGAGTTGAAACCCCAGCTTTGGCCAACACCTTGAGTACAGCCTTGTGAGAGCCCCTGAGGCAGAGCACCCAGCGAAGCCAAGCCCAGACTCTTCAGCCTCAGACACTAAGAGATAATAAACGTATGTAGTTTTAAGTCACTATGTCTTGGGGATAATTTGTTACGCAGCAGTAGGTAACTAGTAAGACAAATGAATGACACTGAAGACCTCACCAAAGGAAGGGGAACTTAAGACTTGGGGAAAGTTGACAAAGGTGCTAATACAAAGACAATGGTTCGTGCTTCCTGTTTGATTGTGTTTCTCCCAGCTACAGAACCTGAAGGGAGAGATTGGGGGGAAACTTTTCCAGAGTTTCAGAATCAGAAATTCCCCCACATCAGTGGATATTTTGTATGCCCAGACACTATCTGACATCATTCATGAGAATTTGTGTTTGTAGATAAATACCAAAGTATATCCTTAATAATGCCAATTTGGATCCAGTTTATGTCACAATGTACAGTCTGGCTTGGGAGGCCTTTATTTTAAATGGCTGTATTTTAAATTTTGATCCAGTGGTCCTCTCAGAGCGTCTCTGTTTCATGTCTATTGGTTGCAACAAGAGTCTCATGCGACTCTGAAAACGGAAACAAGCATTAATACATTGGAATGGGTTAGTGGGCTTTGACTGTGTCTATAGTCCAGATGTAAATAACATAAAATCTTTTCTTTTTTTAAAGATTTTTTTTTTATTGGGGAATTGGGGGAAGGGGAACAGACAAGTTGCTGTCGTTTTGTTCTTCAATCTAGTTGTGGAGGACGTTGCTTCACTGGCCCAAGTTGGCACCATCATTGTGCTCTTCCCTGGTGAGGCACATCAGTCGCCGGCTTCTGGATGGCCGCTCACTGAGGCTGCTTCCCGCTCACGCTGGCTGCTGGCCGCTCACGCTGGCTGCTGGCTACACACGGTAGCCCATGGCAACCCACTGACACAGGGACTGAAGCCTACGCCGTCGCTGGCGACTCACGGCAGCCCAGCTCCAGGTTGAGCTGTTGTTCAGCATCTTAGCTGTGGAGGGCAGTGTCACTGGCCCTCATATGTGGGATCCGAACCGGGGTCCTCTGGCATCCCAAGCCAGTTCTTAACCATCGCGCCGCTCGGCTGGCCCAATAACATAAAATCTTGATAGAGCTTTATCAATAGGTCTCATCATTTATAATTTTGCAATGCATTTCAAAATGCCAACTCGCACCTTTTTTCTTGATTGATTTCCTTGCTTCAGAGTGATAAAAGGGTGCAAAAAACATAATGATATACGTTAGAGAGTGCCTGTGCCCCGACATCCAATTTAATGGAGGTTTACAAAGAAGTCCCTTTCCTACTTTCTTAAATCTCATATTTTTTCTACCCAGTTACACCTGGGAAATATAATTGGTTTTGGAGTTTCCCCTGGGTTAAGCTTGTTTTGATAGGAACTACTAATTACTTTAGCACGGTGGCATTGTAACCTGACCTAACATTTGAAGTTTATTTGCTCTCAAATAAAGGGCATTTGTTCTTCCTGTTATTTATAATCATTTTCTTAATCTTCTCCTAGCAGCCAAATCCTATCCCAGTTGCTCATTATACAAAGCTCATGTTTGCTCTGTGGAAATGCATTTAATGGTATGATGTACCTTTGTGTGTATCCAAAAAGAAAGGAGAGAGCACATTTGAAGAAATATGAATGGTGAAACCCTGAACTTAAGGATGAGATATGGAGTGCCTATTTGAGTTACAAACTCTTTTTAAGTGATCAGACATTTATATAACTTACAAAGTGATCACCACCCCATAAGTCTAATACCCATCACACACCATATGTAGTTATTATAATGTTATTGACTATATTCCCTATGTTGTACTTTACACCCCCAGCGATGTGTTACAAACTTTTAAAAATCATTATTTGCGGAGGGATGCATGTACTATTCCTTAAAATGTCCAGCTTCTGCGGAAGTTGCAAGACCGAGATTATTTATTTATTTATTTATTTATTAAATTTATTGGGGTGACTTTGGTTAGTAAAATTATATAGGTTTCAAATGTACATTTCTATAATATGTCATCTATATATTGCATTTTGTGTTCATCACCCAGAGTCAGTTCTCCTTCCATCACCATATACAATATTTGATCCCTTTTTCCTTCTTCTACCACCTCCTCCCCTCTTACCCTCTGGTAACCACTAAACTGTTGCCTGTATCTATGAGTTTTTGTTTCTTTGTTTCTTTGTCTTGTTAATTTATTACTTTCAGTTTTATATTGCACATACAAGTGAAGTCATATGGTTCTTGACTTTTTCTGTCTGACTTATTTTGCTCAGCATGATAGATAATATCAAGATCCATCTATGTTGTCACAAATGGTAGTATTTCATCTTTTCTTATGACCGAGTAATATTCCATTGTGTATATGTACCACATCTTCTTTATCCAATCATCTATCGAAGGGCACATTGGTCGTTTCCATGTCTTGGCCACTGTGAATAATGATGCAATGAACATAGGGGTACATACAAAGGGTGCCAAAAAAATGTATACACATTTTAAGAAAGGAAAACTGTATTAAAATTGTAATACTCAATATATACTGATAACAAAAGATGACTACAAGTCACATTTGACTTCTGCAATTACAAGAGGTGTTTAAAGTGGTTATCATCAGCGTCCAGACACTTCTGATTATGGCGAACAACTGCTTGAGCAACATTGACCAAACTGTCCACTTGTATACATTTTTTGGCACCCCCAGTATATCTTTACAAATAAATGTTTTCAGATTTTGGGGGTAGATAACCAGAAGAGGGGTCGTATGGTGATTCTAAAGACCAAGATTCTTAAAGCTGCAGTATTAAGGGCTACTGTCAAGAGGTAACAGTTTATTAATCAGAAATTAAGATAAAGTAGCTGTGAAGTTGTAATGGGAGTGTACTGGGGTTAGAGATTTACACACATTATGTTCAGGGGGGCTGAGAAAAAAGCCTTTAACTCTCTCACAAGCCATCACTCACTGAGTCATCTTAATCTACTGCAATAATTTAAACAATACTTGAGAAAAAAAGCTTAGTCTTTCCAACTTCATTGTCCTTTCTCTGTTTTCATGAGATGGGATTAGAGGAGGGAAGTGTCAACTGAGTCATCATGAAAAGAGAGTAGAGGGGCTCTAGAATCCAAGAAGTGTTCCTGGATGCTCCAATCCCCACCGCTGCCCACTGCCCTCCCTGCTGATCTTAGCATCCATCCAAGTTGACTGTAGGTGTGCCCCTACATCTGGCCTCTTGGCCAGGGTTGGGGGTGATTCCTGGCTGCCTGGGTCCCCCTAGTCTACTGCTTGTGTTAAACCTCTCTAAGCCATGTCCTCTCTAGCCCCTACTACAGATGATTGGCCCATGCTCTCCGATGTAAAGTCATCTCCCCTGGTCACAGGAAGCCACTTTCAACTTAGCTACTTTCTCTCCTGTCTCTCTATGAGAGAACTTCAGGGGCCTCTCCATAGAATATGGGAAGTGAAACAGTCACTGTGTCACCAATTTTACTTAGGAGTGGTCAGTGCCTACGTTTGGTGCAAGGCAATCTGATCCCAGAGTAGTGAATTGAAAAAATCTGATCCCAAGCCATAAACTGAAAGAAAACAAAACAAATTAAATGTCCCTGCCTTTGGCATTCCTCTTTACAACTTCCCTGACTTCCTTAAAATGGAGAGATGGAGAACCGTATAATTCACTTCCTGCCTCATGTGACTCTCTCTCCTCTTCCTGCTATCCATTCAGGTAAGAAGGTGGACTTTCTTTTCTTTCCCTTTTCAGAATACTTGAGATTTCCTCTATGTCACATCCTCCTCCTTGCCAACTCCAGCCTCAAGGTTGAGACTTAATGACAGATAGTATACGAGGAAGAGCCACTCACCCATACGTAATTCAGGAGGCATTTCAAAAATATTATATCTCTATAAGTCAACAGGAACTAGATCATCTCATATGGACTGAATATTGTAACTTGATTCTTTAAACACACTTAGGAATTTATTGGATTCCAAATATTTGTCAGCCTTTGAAAGTGGTGTGCTTTCTGCTACAAAAATCTATGGTTCCATGTATATGACATTCAAGAAAAGGCAAAACTACAGGGACAGGAAACAGACTGGTGGTTGCCTGTGGTTAAGCCTGGGGTTAAGGGTGGATTGAGAGGTTTAACGATAAAAAGGGATGAAGAAATTTTTGGGGGGTGATAGAACTGTTCTGCCTCTTGATAGTGGTGGTGGTTACATGACTGTATGTGTTTGTTAAAATCTGCAGAAATGTACACCAAAAAGCATGAAATTTATTGTACATAAATTAGGCCTAAGTAAATCAGACTCTTATTTTTTAAAAACCATGAGCTTTCACATTCCCAAGATTATAGCTGACACTTATTGAGTACTCCTAAGTAATGCAGTGTTTTACCACTTTCATTGCATTCGCTCATTCACTCCTCACAATAACTCTATATGGATGGTACTATTATTATCATCATCTCCGTCTTATTGATAAGGGAACTGAGACCTAAAAAAGTTAAGTAACTTGCCCAAGACCACACATAAATACAGCTGGAATTCAAACCCAGATCTGTCTGATGCCAAAGCCTGTGGGTTTTACCACTATGTTAATGTATGTAAGTATGTGGCCTCACAGGTTAAGTATGTTCAGACTGATAAATATTTAAGATATAAACTGGCACATTATATTTGCCCTTCCTAGAGTCTTTTTTGGTTCAATCACATTTACTCTCAGGTCAGAGAGTAACTAGTACACCCTCCCCTTATTTCCCACATCCCTGAACATATTCCTCCAATTACCCTCATCTAACATCCTCAATTCTAAGGAGAAACCCATTTCTGTTAGTAGCTTGTAGTGAGCTCAGAATAAGTCAGATCTGGGTGACTGTTGATTAGGAAAATCCCCTGGAAAGTTCTAGGAGGTTGTGTGGCCCACCATAGCTCAAACTCATGACCAGGCCCCCAGCCTGCACTTTAAACTTGGGGGTCTTCCAACCCAGATACCACTGCAGCCTGGCATGACAAAGATGGCAGACTTGTCCTCTGCTTACTGAGAGTCCCCTTCTCAAGTCTGTATTCATTTGCCCTGGGTCTGAGAATGCCAGCTCATGCTGCCTCCAAAAGCAAATGAATGAAGCACTATTTTCATTAGCTGCTGATGTTAGCACACCCCAGAAATCAGGATGTACGAGCATCTTCCCAGCTGCTTTTCTCTATGACAGACTGTTTTCCATAGTCAATTATGGAGCTTGGTGAAGGACAGCGGTAAGATATGACAAGCTCGTGGGAACTCAGGGCTGATTCTTGCTGAAGGAAAGAAGTTCTGAGCCCCACATCTGGTCTCCTGGTTCTCCTGACATGGTATGCATGCTGCAGAGCACACTCACCATTAGTAAGGTGGTTGGGGAATGCACTTCATTATGACAGAGGCTTTGGGTAGCTGCTGAATCCACTGCAGGTGAAATTTAACCAGTCAAGTCTCAGTTTGCTCAGCCAGGGACCTTGGATCAGAAGTAAATAATGCAAACATGTTGAAAGGGCAGTGATCCACCCCCAGCAAATTCTACCTGTATTTTCATCTTACCTGCTTTACGAAAGAAGCAATGTGGTCCTCCAGTATTGCTGACAAGTCACTGATGTCCATAGCACCTGAAGAAGGTGCTTTGGAATCCAGGGAAGACCACCTAGGCCACAGCTTGTCTTATCTGTCATCATCCTTGATTGGGCCCCTGGACCAGAGGGCAGAGTTGCTTATACTGGGCGATTTGCAGGTCTATCATCATAAAAATGCACTTGCCCCTAATTCTCACTATTGAGAGGACCTATTGATACTGTTGGTCAATTTATGATAAAGACGCTGAAGACTGGTACAAGGCTGGGTAAGTTTTGATGGGATGGTGAGAGGAGGGAGGTATGGGAGTTAGGGCATGGTTGTAGATAAGGCGACTTCCCAGAGCTGATAGAGAGCCTCAGAGAGTTGCTTTTGAAGTAGGGACAACTTGACACTGAAAACAGAGGATCAAAAATTGTCCAGGAGGAAGCCGGCTGAGTGGCTCAGTTGGTTAAGAGCACAAACTCTGAGCAACAGGGTCACCGGTTCGATTCCCACATTGGGCCAGTGAGCTGCACCCAAGCTGAGCTGCCATGAGCTGCCGACAGGCAGTCGGATGGCGACTGGACTTGGAGCTGAGCTAGCTGCGCCCTCCACAACTAAGAATGAAGGACAACAACTTGACTGTTCCCTTTCCTCAATTCCCCAACATTGTTTTCCTTCCCCAATTTCCCAATAAAATCTTAAAAAAAAAATTGTCCAGGAGGTCCTTAGGAGACAAATTTTGTCTGCTCACCATTTGACCTGGAATAGAACCTCTCTGTGCTATTCTAAACTGTTATCAGTTGTTAGCACCTCCATATAAAGAAGTTTTTCCTTTCTAATAGAGGAAGCCATGAAAATACTGGACGCCTGACGGGAAGGGTCATGGTCAAGGGGATGAAGGACCTAGAGGAATAAAGAGACAAAAAGTGCAAATGTTGTTTAGGTTCATCTTTGCAGCTCAGCGCATGAAGATAAAGAATACCCAAAAGTGAGTGGGACTGGCCCAAAAAAGTAGCAGAGAGATCAGCCAAGATAGTAAAAGAAAGCAGAATTCATTCCAGAACACGGGGTTGAGGGACCTAAGAAGGGGGCCCTCCTGTCATTTTATTTCCTCCAACATTAGAAATCACACATTTGAAACCTGTAAAGCCATCTTATATCTTTACATTTAAAAGAAAACTGCTACCTTTAGAGTTGTCCCTTTTCCTGTTTCTCAGTCACCTGTTTTGTTGTTTTACTTCTCCTAAATCTTGTTGCTTCAATATTCTTTTATTCCGTTTAACAAATAGTTATTTAGTGACCGCATATGCAAACCTCTTTGAAAAGCTGGGAAAAGATGGCAATTTCCTAAAATGTCTCTGTGCTCAGACCATTACGAAAGCAAATTTAGTGTATTCAAAAAGATAAGGACTGCTCTCTTTTGCTGCATCTACTGCGAGGATGAAGACCGTTCTCAGCTATCAGACTGTGGACATTCCAGAAAATGTGGACATCACGCTGAAGGGACGCACCGTTATTGTGAAGGGCCCTGGAGGGACTTCAATCACATCAATGTAGAACTCAGTCTTCTTGGAAAGAAGAAGAGGCTCCGGGTTGACAAATGGGGGGGGGGAAATAGAAAGGAAGCGGCCCCTGTCTGCACTCTCTGTAGTCATGGACAGAACATGGTCAAGGGTGTTACACTGGCATCCGTTACAAGATGAGGTCTGTGTGTGCTCATTTCCCCATCAACGTCGTTATTCAGAACAGTTCCCTTGTTGAAATCCAAAATTTCTTGGGTGAAAAATACATCCGCAGTGTTCGCATGAGGTCAGGTGTTGCTTGTTCAGTATCTCAAGCCCAGAAAGATGAGTTAATTCTTGAAGGAAATGATATTGAACTTGTATCAAATTCAGCTGCTTTGATTCAACAAGCCACAACAGTCAAAAACAAGGATATCAGAAAATTTTTGGATGGTATCTATGTTTCTGCAAAAGGAACAGTTCAGCAGGCTGGTGAATAAGATGTAAGTTGTCCAGCTACAAAAACACCCAAGATGCCTATAAGCCAACAGAATTCTCTGTTTTACTTTAAAGACGCAATAAAAGTCATATACTGATTTTAAAAAAAAGAGAAGGACCTACTGTATACAAAGCACCATGCTGATAAGAGAGGACTGTGTTTATCCAAAGTTAGGCTGCACTTAGCATTTCTAAAGATTGGGATTCCCTGATTTGAAGGAAATGCAGTGGAATGGAAAACTGAAAGTCCCATTCCCATGCTTCTTCTACTGTCTCCAAACTTCCTTGCCCAACTTGCCTTTTCTCATCTATAGAATGCATTAGATCACCATGTTCATTGATTTAAGTCGTCTGCTTTCATTGATTTGTAAACATGGATCAAGATGTCAGATAATCATTTATGCAAATTGGCCTTGCTCACAGACATAGAAGCTAAAATAATCAGACCTTGTTTGGGCCATCAAGTGGTTGGCTTGACCTTGAGAGGCAGAGACTGGGTGCTCTCACAGGCCTTCTTTACCGCTCCTTCATCGCCAAACAGTGATTCAACACCAACCTGCTCTGCCAGCTTGGTCTCCCTCACCCCAGAAGATTGTTCCCTGCCCCCGCCCCCCAACCTCACTCCCAAAGGTTTAGTTGTCTGCAGAGCGTACGTGTATATACACAATCAGCCCTTAGATGTTAAAGATTCCCTCTGGTTTCTAGCACCAGGAAAAAAGCTTATGAACTTTGAGAGTACAGTACGTTTCAAATTTAACCTTTCAACAATAGAAGCAACATAGGTTCATTTGCAGAAAAGCACAAAGAACAGATAAAATTTGCTTTTAACCATCTAGTAATTTTATGCATATATATCAGTGAAAGCCATCTTCAACAATGCATTTTAAATAAAAAAAAAAGAAAAGAAAAAAAGTAGTTTTAATACTATTGTTTCCTCTTCTTCTATAAGATTGCCCAAGACTCTCCATGTGATCATCTTCATCCTGTGCCCTCCCTCTGACCTGATCAAGTATGAGACCGTTCTTGGTGGGGGAGGGGGCAGATCACAGTTCTAAATACAGCATCACATTCCCTTCCTAATAATTTGAGATTATGTAAGACACTTCCAGGAAATGCAATTTCCCTATTTAGCTTATCTTATGTTTTCGGTGGGAGGGGGTGTGTCTGGAGGAGCATGCCAAGAAAAGTACGGGAGTGTTTGTTGGTCCAGAGTGGTCTTTCCGACAAGCAGCGAGGACATGTTAGAAACACAGGCTCTTGACCCCACCCCAGACCTACTGATTGAGAATCTGCATTTCCACAAGAAACAGGTGCTTCCAAACTGTGCACCTTATGTGTGAGGGGCGCTGGCCTGTGGAGCCCCTTCCTGGCCTCCCTCAGGTGGTATTGATTGTCAGGATTTGTATATAATGTTCACACCTCCTTGATGTTGAAACTAGTAATAAAACTCCCACCTCGGTGGGAGTAAACACCTTTTGCTCAAGCCACAGTCCTTGTTCTTGGGGGGAAACTCTTAATGTGTTACCTTCTGATTGCCTTGAGAGTTGTGAGCTGCTCCAAATGGAAGTCCAGGGAGGAGGCTAACCCTTAATTTTACCTCCCCTCCAAAGTCCATTCCAGGGTCAGAGCTGTTGTGTTTGCAGCCCCATAAGCCATAATAAGCCATTCCCCCAGGGGGGAACAAGAGAGAGGTTTACAACAGAGCTCTTTAAATTCTGTTGGAAAAAAAAAATCGACAGTAATCTCACGCCCCTGCTCTGCCGCCACACCTTGCTTTTATGTCCTGCCTCAACTGAGTCATTTAACCTCTGCTCATCCACCAGAGGGCCCCAGGAGACACAGGCAGGGCACACAGATCGGTACCCACCCTGATCAGGGTAGCTGGGATCAAGGACTTTGAGTGCACTGCTGCCAATCGAAGGAGAGAAGGAAATAACAGAAGCCCAAACAGTCCTGTCTGTCCTGGCTGCCAACCACAACCATGTGTTGCATCAGGATATATGTCACACCAGCCTGGGCAAAGCACCCCAAAAGGCTGCTAATATTAGGCCTTTGCTTAACATCTCAAATGAGGAAGGTGTTCCGAGAAAGCCATCTGAAGCCACCTGCGAAAAACAGCATTCCCTTTTCTAGAACTAGTGGCACCTGTGTGAAGTATCATTCTTTTCTCTCTTTTCACGAACTTGATAGGTGTCCCAAAGCCTTTGTGTGCGGGCACAGTGGCTCCCTCTGGGTTCTGGCACTGGGTCCTCCCCTATCTCTTGGAGAGCATCAGATAACCCCGCTGGCGCCCAGCCTTGGCCTGGGTTACCAGGCATTTATCTGGCTCCTGTAGCCTCTTCGAACTCCTGGGCCTGGCTTCTTAAGCTCTAGGGGACTGATCTGCAAATGCTTCCATGGGAACCTATAGGACACCTATGGGGTCCAGTGCCTGACGCAGCAGGGGAAAGGAGGAAGGATGGTTAAGAATGGCTTTCTTGGGCCGCCCCCTCACCCATCATGCAACACGTTTGTGGGGAACCTGGCGCTAAACCAATTCATAGACTACCTGCTTCTGGGTCGGGGTTTTATATGTAGCAGAGCAGTTCCCTCGCTGCGATCTATAGAAAGTCAGCCCTTGACACTAGGGTTTGTAAAAAAATAAAATAAATTAAATTTAAAAAAAAAAGATGATAAGAAAAAAAAGAGAATGGCTTTCTTCCTGACCATTGGGGAACACACAGATATCACCCAATTTGTCCTAGCAACCCCTAGTTGTTTACAAGGCAGGCAACTACAGTGGTCTTTTTCTTTCTAGAGGTTATAGAGCATAAGTGGTTAAAAACCTCAGGTGCTGGGGTTGTAGAGACCTGTGTTCAAATCCTGACTCCCCATCACTTGCTGGCTGATCCAGCTTTGCTTTCTGAATTTTTAGGCCTCAATTTGTGCGTCTCTAAAATTGAGATCACAATACCCGCCTCACAGGTAAATGAGATGCTGTGTGGAAAACACTTTGCACAGTGCCTGGTGTTTTGTGAGTGCTCAGTCAGAGGTAGGTGTTGTCATTATTATTATTACTACCTAAAAAAGGACAGCCAGTCATGCCAGATCAACTAACAAGTCGGTGTGGTAACCCAGAAGGCTTGGATTTCAGCTCTGCATCTGCCTTGAATTGGCCTTTGTGCGAGCCTGTGTGCCTCAGTTTCTTCATCTGTAAAACGCGGGAGACGCTGTGTGGTGTTTTGTCCCTGTAGCTAACGTTGATCAAATGCTGCTTGTGTGGTGGGCACTGTTGTAAGCGCTCCTCATGTGAATTCATTAGCTCCTCACCACATCTCTGTTTGACAGATGAGGCACAGAGGTAACGTGCCCAGGGTCAGGCAGCTAGGAACGGGTGGCGCTCACATTCCCCCCAGGCAGTCTGGCCCCAGAGCCTGCAATTCTATGTTTCTTACAGTGAAGCATCAAGCGTATATGAAAGTGCTTTAGGAGTGGGAAGCACTATACAAATTTAAGAGATTATTACTATTTATCCAAGTCTCTTGGTGTTTGGTCTTCAACTGGGATCCTGAACCTTTCTTGGCAGGGCATAGAGTCGGGGGGGCCACTGTAGGTTTTCCTGAAAGCCTTTTAATCACTGGCTGTTGTGAGTTGAATTGTGTCTTCCCAAAAATATATGTTGAAGTTTTAGCCCCTCGTACCTCAGAATGTGACCTTATTTGGAAATAGGTGCTTTACAGAGGTCATCAAGTAGAAATGAGGTCACTGGAGTAGGCCCTTATCCAGTATAACTGGTGTCCTTATAAAAAGGGAGAATTTGGACACAGACACAGACACACACAGAGGAGAAAGCCACATAAAGATGGAAGATTGGAGAGGCCACCTCCAAGCCACGGGATGCCGGCGGCTACCAGAAGTTAGGAGAGAGGTGTGGAAAAGATCATCGGTGCCTTCAGAAGGAGCATGGCCCTGCCAACACCGTGATTTTGGACGTCTGGCCTCCAGAATTGAGACAAAAAATTTCTGTTGTTCTAAGTCATCTGGTTTGTGGCACTTTATATGGCAGCCCTAGGAAATATATGCATGAAGATCAAGGAATAGCAGATGAAGGTGGAGAAGGAGATGAATGAGAAAGTCACAGCTAATGATGGGCAATAAGAGGATGCTGAGAGAGCCAAATACTCCTGGGTGTGCATGTGTGTGTGTGTGCACATGCGTGCATATGCGCTTTGACAGTGTGAAAACAGATCTGTGAGTTCACCAAGCCTGAAGATCTTTCCTCTCTAAGAAAATCACATGAGAGGCAAAATGAACATTAATTAAATCATCTTCCATCTCCCCTTGAAACCGGTGGGAGAGAGGAATCTTCCCTCTGAGATCATTAAATCACATCCGAACCCTTTGTTCTGTAGCAGAGGAAGTGAGAAGGAGGGAGTTAAGTTTCAAGACCCTTGCACCTGTGAATAAGAGAAGTGGGATTGGAAATCGGGTTTTCTGACTCCCAGCCCTGTGGTAGTGCCATCCTGCCACACTGACCCTCGGAGGCTTATTTTTGGTTGACACACAGGAATTCACTCTTCCTGTCACAACTCATTTCACAAGATTACATTCTGGTTCCTTTTTATTTTTTAAGGAAACTTTTGATCGAAATATAATACTATACAGAAATGTGCACAGATCATAAGTGGACAGCTCAGTGTGTCTAAGCAGCACCCAGACAAAGAATTAGTACATCACCCGCACCCCTGAAGCCCTCCTGCCCCTCCCAGTCACTAAGGCCAACAAAGGAACCTCTATCCTGACTTCTAACATCACAGACTGATTTTGCCTGTTGTGGGGCTTGATATAAGTGGAATTTCACAGTAGTCTTTTGTGTCTGCCTTCGTTTGCTCCACATTATGTTTGTGAGAGTTGTCTGTGTTTTGCATATGGAGTAGTTCATTCTCACTGTGGTAGAGTATTCTGTGGTTCTGGTTTCTTGAACCAAATCAAGAGGTCCACACAGAGAGAAGTGTCCTGAAATCATTCAAGCTGGTCCTAAAAAAAAAAAAAAAAGTTAAAGCAATCAAATTTGTTGAAACACCAACAACAAAAGTTGGTTAATCTTTACAAATTGGATCCAATTTATTGGCCGTCTATTAAAAGCCACTTTCCCAGATCACTCCCCAGCCCCCTTTCCTTTTCTAGTTCCCTGGATTCCCACAGCCCGAGCTGTGTGGCACTGGGCTGACCCAGTCTGGATTGATGGGAGGGGCTTGGAGGCTAGCTAGTATGTTCTACCTGGGCGAACCCAGCGTGACCTCAGAATCATTCAGAGCCTGGATTGTCCCTCATTTGCCCAGTAGGGTTTCTGTACCTTCAGCAGCATCATAGCCACCTTCACCCACAGTCAAGGATTCTGCCTCTCACATATGAAATTTTGGAGTTTTTCGCATAGTCTGAATCGGCCTCGGTAAAACTCTTGCAGCCCCAGGCCAGCCAGAGCCAGAATGGAGTCTGCAGAAGGGGGCTGGTCCTCTGCCGAGTCCCGCCCCTTGCAACCACTGCTGAGTGTCACTCCCACAGCTTTCTCAGGCTCTGGCCTTCGTTCCCAAGAGCAAGAGCAGCTTGGCTGGAAAGGGGCTGCGCCCTCTTCTCTTGTCTTTTCCTTGCCAGACCACAACTGGCCCTGATTTCTTCATGCTGACCAACCTTTCTGGGGTCTCCCTTTTGCTGGTAACAATGACTTAATCCCAAAATGCAATTTTAAGGCAGCCCTGACGCACATCAGCGGGACTGCTGTCCTGAGCCTGAGTCCATATATGGTACAAACCCTGAACCACACGACAGGGATAGTGCTGAGTGTAATGCAACACAGCTGATTAGCCAGCTGTCCCTCTCCCTCCTTGAGCTGTGCCTGCCCACTCCAGTTTCCAGTGACATCAGCACTGCACCCATAACAAAAGGTTAAGATACCCAATGTGCGCAGGACTTCTTTCTGCCTTTGGGACGTTGCAATTTACCGCAATTTTTACTTATTTTTTTGGCTTCCTAGTTCCTGGGAGACTGTCCTTTCTGGAATGTAATAGAATAATAACATGACCCGTGCTTTCTCTTCAGTACCTCTCTTGTGGGCATGCTGGGGGCAGCGGCAAGGCGAGAAGACAGTTATAGCTTAGAGGCTTGCTCAAACCCCATTGCACGCAGAGGACCATTTGGAACAGGAAGCAGTCATAGGGCCCCACCCGGACACTGTATTCACAGCCCTTAGTTGGAGCCTTGGCTATCCTTTGATCCCCACCCTCTGCTAGTTTTTATTTGTTTGGCCTTCTTTTAAGTATGAGGGATGGAACTAAGAAATTCTCAGACACAAGAAGGGATATCGAAATCTGGGTTACCCGTTCTATTCAAAGCTCATTACTGAATAATCATCGTCTTTTTATTAGCATCCTCACCACCATTCCAGTGCCTATTAAAAGCAAAGCCTTGGACTGGACTCCAGCAGGGCATGCTGGAGCCAGCTCAAACCAGTCATGAACTTAGTTGGTAAATTTTCAGGAAATTTGCAAGCTGGTTGTTAAACACAATAATTATTAAAGACTAACTTACATAAACTTAAAATTGAATGAGTTAGATTTAAAATGAAGGTAATAAATAATTGGAACTCATTTACTTCCTAATTATGTCACTACATTTTACTATTATCTGTGTTCTTGAGGTTACTCACATCTATTGTATCTGTATGGTGGAAATACCATATAATGGTGTGTTTCAGCACATCTCTTCCCAACCCCTTGTGAAGTAATGTTGCATTGGGAGCTTGAAATCAGGCATGATGGGAATATTTACATGGAAAACACTACAAATCAGGGCTTCCCGCTCCACGCTCCCAGTGCCAACTGTTAACCATAACCAGCACACAACTCTGGTGGAGATGGGTCAATAAAGAATGACTCAGGGTGACTGGTTAGCTCAGTTGGTTAGAGTGTGATGCTGATAACACCAAAGTAGCCGGTTCAATCCCCGCATGGGCCACTGTGAGCTGTGCCCTCCCTAAAAGAGTCAACTATGCCATTGTAGCATGAAAGCAATGTGTAACCAATGACCATGGCTGTTCCCCAGTAAAAAGAAAGAAAGAAAAAAAAAGAATGACTCACCCTTTGACCTTGAGGTGTTTATACTGGAGTGAGGGAGACAAGTCCTCTAAGATTGGAGTTGGGCAGTGTCTCCTCCAAAATGTCAAATGAGGGAGTGAAAGGGCATGGGTTTGAAGTCAGAGAGACCTACATGAGCACCTCAGCTCTGCCACTTACTGGCCATGGTGCTCCAGCCAGGGTGGGATCAGGTAAGCTCCAAGACAGACATGCCAGTTGTTTTCAGCCATCTTCTGTTCTAATTGACCTGGTCTCTAAACATTTTAAATATTCTCTGTGGTTACAACTAGGGAGCTATCTAGTCCCCCAGAGATCACCCCATTACACCAAGACCCAGGCCTGATTGGGAGGAAAAGACTCAGAGAATAGGCAAACAGGTTCCCAGCCCCTGGTGAACCTTCTAGAGCTCAAATCTGAAAAATGCTACTTACTGTATACTTCATCAAACCTGAGGTGCCTTTGCATGTAAGATATACCCTTGTTTCATGAACCACTATGAAAGAAAAAGTGCAACCAAATAAATAATGACATGCCATCGATTGTAAGATCAATGTTTAATCAATAAGATGTTAAGATGAGAAAAAGTGTGCATCTTAGAATCAACCAAATATGATACTACAAATCTTCCTCCCAAGGTAAGGGTTAACTCATAAGATGCTGCCAGCTTAGGCATATTAGCAGAGGAGGTACTCATGGGTTTCTAGGACAACAGAGGCCAATGTAGGAAAGTGAGAGAGGGCTCATGGATTTCCCTGAAGCCAATGTAAAGGATGCAGATTTCCTCCTGCAGGCAATGGGCAGCCAACAAGGGGTTCCTGGCAGAGGAGGGTTGCATCTCTGATCATATGGCCCCTGGTATCTGAAATAGTACTTATGAATCCACCTGTCAAGGTAAGAATGTACAAACCTGTAGAGAAATTTTATAAGGGTTTATTTGGGCCAAACTGACAACACGCCGAGAAGAAAAATCTCAAAGGCTGCGGAGAACAACACTTTTGCAGTTTCTTTTATACATTTGGAATCAAGGAGGGAACATAAGAAAGGTTAAATGAAGGTGGGAGAAAGCAAGGTACAGGATAGTTAATAAGATTACGTGTTCTCTTGAGGGTGGTTATGCCTCTGAGGGGTCTGAGAAAGAGGATTCCTGTGACATTTCAAAGGTGTGTTAACCTAGATGCACAAGAACAATGGATGGGGCTGGCTTGAAGGCAAAGGTAAAGCTTTCACTGAAGAAGTTATAGGCCTGGAGTATGACTGCCCACCATGACCTGCCCAGTTAGGAGTTTATGATCAGATCACCCTGTGAGGTTACTTTCAGTCACTGAACTGTCAGATTTGTTACAAAATCCCCTTTTCCTTCACACACCTCATATCAAAGCATGAACAATCACTCCCCTCTTGCCCAAGAGAGTTGAACTAGTGCAACTGCTGAGCTCAGCTTTGACTAACGCTGGTCTGTGTTCACCCGTTACAAATGAGGATGCACTCAAAGGACAGCTTTCTTTTAATAAGGAGCTCAGATATGATCCAAGAATTCCACTTCTGGGTATTTATCTGAAGAAAATCAAAACACTAACTCAGAAAGGTAGCTGTACCCCTGTGTTCATTGCAGCGTTATTTACAATAGCCAAGACACGGAAACAACCTAAATGTACATCAGTGGGTGAATGGATAGAGAAAATGTGACACACACACACACACACACACACACACACACACACACAAAATGTAATATTATTCAGCCATAAGAAGAATGAAATTTTGTTATTTGCAACAACATGGGTGGCCCTAGAGGGCATTATGCTAAGTGAAATAAGTCAGACAGAAAAGGATAAATGCTGTATGATCTCAGTTATATGTGAAATCACAAACAAAAACAAAAAAACGAAACTAGCTCATGGATATAGAGAACAGATTGGTGGTTGCCTGAGGCAGCGAGTAGGGGGTGAGGGAAATGAGTGAAAGGAATCAAAAAGTACAAACGTCCAGTTATAAAATGAATAAGTCACAGGGATGTGATGTACAGCAGGGTGACTATAGTTAATAATACTGCACAGCATATTTGAAAGAAGCTAGGAGTGGATCTTGAAAGTTCTCATCATGAGAAAAAAAGACTTTGTAACTGTGTATGGTGATTGGTGTTAACTGGATGTATTGTGGTGGTCATTTTGAAATATATGCAAATATAATTACAATGTAACTAATATAATGTTATGTCAATTATACCTCAACTTTCAAAAAGTATTATTGACACTTTAAAAAAAATAAGGGGCTCAGGTTTACCCTTCCTGATGTGTAGGGTCAGTGTGTCCTCCAAGTCACTGAGTGACAAACAAACCCTCTTTGCACCCACCCCGGAACTCTGCCCTGGGACCCCACATGCCTAGTCTGGATGGAGGGAATTGTTGCACAAATGAAGACTTCAGGGGTCACTGAAGATCAATTTTGCCACCTATTTCATACCTTTACCTGGGGCTGGCACTGAGTCTAGGAAATTTGAAGATCTGAGTACCTTCATAATTAGGAAAAAAAATATCACAGCATTCCCTTATGGAAGTGCCCCAAGAAATCATGTCATTGCCATCATTTTTCTGATTAGGAAACGGAAACGAGAAATGAGCATGCCTGGCCTAAAATAACCCCACCTCAGGAGAGGCAGAGAAATCCGCATCTCCCGCATGCTGGGAGAGGCAATGGGGTGGGGGCAGGAGTGTCATTCCCCAGGCCCACCTTGGGTCTGCTTGTTACTAGCTTGGGGCCTTGCGCAAGCTTGGGGCCTTGCGCAAGTTCGTTACCATCTCTGGGCTTCCATTTCCTCCTCTGTGAAAAGGGGCTAGTAATAGTACCTACTGCAGAGGGCTTTTGACAGGATTCCATATATGAGGAAGGCTTAGACAATTGCCTGCCAGCTAGCCAGTGCTCCATAAAGAGTGACTGTTATTGTAGGTATTCTTCCCCCACAGACTTAGGCTGTCTCCATCCCCTCACTCCTGCTATCGAGCTGGAAGTCTGAACTTTGAGACTTAGGGACAGAAGCATCTGTGGAATTTGCCCCCCTTGCTAATCTGGCAAAGTCAACAAATCATTTCTGTTCAACCCCAGAGGAGCCTCTGGAGATGTTAGGTCACACACAGCACAGAGCAGTTTCATGTGAGAGGCACCGAGCGCGGGATGGAGGGAGAGTCAGCAGCCCGAGTGGGGAAAGGAGGAGGCTTTCTCTGCAGAGAAAGCTGGGGGGAGCCAGCTGAGTGTGGAGGGGACCGGGAAGGGGTGCAGGAGCCATGAGGCGCCTGGGTGGGGGCACTTGGCATGTGAACAGAGTATGGAAGGCCAGGACAGAGGATGTGATGTGGGCCTTTACGGCTGGAAAGGAAGGGGACTCAGAGCCTATGAAAAGAACCATTTTCTGTGGTGCTCAGGAAGGGCCTCTCACAGGGGATTTCCTACACAGGGCTCCAGGCCTTGGCCGCCTTCCCAGGGAAAGGTGGTGCTTGTCATGGGGAACTTGCACACTGCATGGCTTCAGTGCAGTGACTAACGGTGCCCACTCCTGTCTCTGGCACTGCTGGCCTCCCTGAGCCTTGCTCAGCTGGGAACAAAATGCTCTTTGCTTGAACCACACACTTCAGACGTCTTAGAGCAAGACAGGGACACTGAGGTCAGGGAAGAAGTCGCATGGTGGGGAATGGGAGCTCTGGATAATGCTGGAGTAGGGGGAGGTGGGATGCACAAAAAGCGCACCCTTGAGATGGGGCAGAGGGAGTTATTTCAAAGGAATGAGCCCTTGGCACAGGGTTTTAGTGTGGCCCGAAAACTACTGGCCAGCCCCAGACCATGGGTCATGCTGACATGGCTATTCAAAGGAGCTCAGTGTGGTCTGAGCCACAACCCTCTTGGAGAGAAGAATTTCAAAGTAAAAAAAAAACCAAAAAAAAAAAAAAACCCAAAAAGCACAATCAATGCCCTTTTCCTCTTTTTCCCAACCCCAATCAAAAAGTACAGAATACACTATTGAAAAATCACATCTCAGAAGCAGCCTGCACCTTCTGACAGCATCTGCCAAGATTTCCGTTGGGGCTGATAGAAACGTGTTCCATTTTCATGTTGTATAATGAGTCGATGGATTCCTTGCACATCTGTTCAGGCAAGATAATGATGATACTGTTACTGGAGGCATTGTGCGGCAAATATAATCTACCCCCTGCTCCTATCCAGCCTCGCTTTCTCGTTTTTCTCTCTTCTCTTTACTGTCCCGTGTCTCCCCTCTTCTCATGTTTACTTTCTTGCTCTCACTTTTCCTCTTCTCTGTTCATTTCTGTCCTCACCTCAGTGCCTCACCCAGCTTGTAGAAACGGGTGGGACAAAGTGAGGAATTCCCATCGTGTCAGGAGGAGGGGCTGCTGAGCAGGCACTGTAGCCAGGGGCTAGCTGCGAGATGAGGAGAGAGGGGAGTCTTTGGGTCTCTCCTCACAGCCCTGGTGCTTCCTCCTGCAGAGGGCCTTCTCTGACTTCAGGCCAGTCGAAGAAACCTCTAGCCCTGCCCCATGTCCAACCTCATCAGCAAAGAATCAAGACATACAGCAATGTGACCAGCTAATCTCTGCTACAGAAAACAGATGGAAAAGGTTTAGTGCATTTAACACCCAGCAGTATTTTGCGTCAACGCTGGACACTTTCTGGGTACATAATTGATTTCTGAAGGAATGAAATCTTAATGTTGGAATATAAGCACAAAAAAATCAGAATGCGGGGATACATTTCAGGGTTAGGGGGAACTTTCCTTCTGTTTCTCAAATCATTCATTCATTCATTTATTCATTCATTCATTTTTTATAAACAAATATTCACTCAACACCTACTACATGGCAGGGAAAGAGCTGGTTACTAAGGCACATAGATGGAAAGCTATGATTCCGGCCTTTCAGGGCCTGAAAATCTACCCCAAGGCACAGTTCTACCCAATCTAAATAAAGCTTTTGTTGTGAACATATCTCTTGCATGGAGCAGAAACCTTTTGGGAATCCTTCACTATGGAATTACCTTAGGCACCAATATAAAGATGGGATGGTACGGATTCCTGCATATTGATCCATTTGTGTATCCACCTATCCATTTATCCACTCTTCCACACATCCAACCATCCCCTTTCCAGCCCTCCATTCACCCATCTACCCATCTATTGATCCACACATCTATCAACTCACCTATTTACCTACCCATACAACTGTTCACCAATCTACCCATTCCAGCTCTCTACCTACTTACCATCTACCTATTTATCTGTTCATCCATCAACCTTCCAAGCATGTGGTAGGAGGTCAATTATAGTTTCGTGTGGAGCAAGGAACCCCTAACCAATTATTGTGGTAGGGAGCCATGCAAAGAAAGAACCCCACCTGACAATTCACAAGTGAATAGTTCCTGAACACTAGGCTGTTCTGAGAAACAGTGAAAGGATGAATTTCAAGGACTCATGACAAAGGTTCACAAGGGAGGTGCTTAAATTTAATCAAGATAGTGTTTGCCTTTCTACCCAGTCTAGGAGATAGCTGCCCTGGGAAGGCAGGCACAGCCCTTCATGAAAGCCTTCTTTCCAGAGAGTTCTTGCTATCGAAATTTTCTTCGATGTGATAGCCCACTGCACCACAAGGGGCCATTCTGATAATTATTGCTTTCTCCTTGAACATAGAAAAACTAAAGATAAACATTTGTGTGGGCAGTTTACGTTCCCAATATACTGTCTATCATAAGATGCCCCCCACATTGGAGAACGCAGTGAACATCAATGTCTGAAATTGTTTCCTTGCTCCCCAAATGTTGTATTTCAGTGTCTTTTTTTTTTTTGATTGTGGGAATTCTGACTGAAATGTACTCATTTCTAATGTCAATCTGAGCCGTGTCTCTTTTTAAAAATGCCCCCCTCTTCCCACTTGAACGTCAGGTGGCACATTCATTAGTCACCTGGAATGTATCTGTCTCTGGCTGAATGAGAGCAGGAAAGAGGAAACGGAGCAGTGGTTAGAGCCCTGAGCTGTCAGGAGTCCTGGTTCCCATGTCTTACTCTGCCACCGAGTCACCAGCTGACATTAGACGAGGGACTTGGTTTTTCTGAGTTATTGTCTGTCTGCCAAAGAACAGCAGCATGGGATGCAGAGGCAGTGCTGGGAGCACTGGACCGGGAGGGAAAGGGCCCTGTCCTCATCCTAACTCACCAAATCCGTATTGACTACAGCAAGTTTCTGGGCCTTCCTTTCTTTGTCTCTAAAATGAGGGGAGAGGATGTATGATCTTTAAGGTAGTTTCTGATACCTGGAATCTTAATTACACTCAGCATATATTTAATACATGGAGCCAATCATTTTTAACACCCTGCTCCTCTACATGAAAAAAAAAGAATCCCCAAATCGTCATGACACATTGCATGGCATTTTGCACTCTGTTTCACTGCTTTAAATTTTAAATACAATAGAAGAGGCAAGTGGTCACATAGAGTGACAGAAGTAAATTAAGTTCTGCTTCTTCATCTTTAAAATCACTGTGCTATCACTGTGTCAAATTTGAGTTTCAAATGCAAGATTCTGGAGTACCTTGGGGCTGGAGGCATGGCTGTGCTGGGAATAAGGTCGGACAATTCCAGTTGGATATGAACTTACTCAAAACAAACGTGTGTATAGTTGTGTGACCATAACTATCAAGGGCAACTCTATATATGACTTTCTAGGAAAAACTTGCAATTAGAATGCAATGTTTATTAAAAATAAATAGCAAAAATAAAAAAATAGCTAAGTTGAACCATATATATATATATATATATATGTATATATAAAGACTCAACAATAACTACCACAAATATTTAGAACCTAGAACCAAAGATTTTGGGGATGGAGAAAGTGTTTTTATCACTAATATTGTTTAGAATTGTCAAGGTGGTAGTAAAAAAGCAGACAAATTTTTAGTCAGTTTATCATTTAAAATGTTTTAAACTACGAAATAATTTTAGATTTATAGGAGAGTTGCAAAAATAGTATACAAAGCCCCCATTTACCTTTCACTTAGCTTACATATAACCAGGAACATTTATCAAAACACAGAAAATACCATTAATAAAATACTATTAACCAAACTACAGACTTTATTTGGATTTTAGCTGTGCTTCCACTGTTGTCCTTTTTCTGTTCCAGGGTTCTATCCAGGACACCACATTGCCTTTAAAGGTTTATCATTGCTTTAAAATTCTTTCCAGACCGTGCAAGCCTGTGGTGCCTGCTCCCCCAGCTGACCATTCCCACCATCCTGCCCTGGGAACACCACTGATTCCGCTAAACTGCTGTGATATTGGGGGCAAGAAGATCTGATAGTTGTGAAGTTTTATCCTTCGGTGAAAGATGCTGTTGAACCTGACAGTATGCTGGACTGCCAGAGCATGAACACTCCACTTTGTCAAGCTGGGTAGCTTTCAGGCAGACACTCCAACAGTGACTGTTAGCTTTGTGTCATTTGCAAGGCTCATGTGCTGAGTGTACAGAACCAGAAAGCAAGGCTTGTTTGGGGCAAAAAGTGTTGTGTGTCCTATGAGGCAAAGAAGCAAACATATTAAGAGTAAAAAGCCCTGACAAAAATCATGATGTAGATGCTCCTGGGTGCCTGCTCCACACCAACTTTCCCCTTTTTCTTGCCATCAGGTTTTTTTTTTTTCAATTAATAAATATTTATTGAACCCTACAATACTCCAGGTGCTGTTCTAGGCACTGTTGATAGAAACAAAATAAAGATCCCCGCATTTGGAGTTTGAGTTGTAGCAGGACAGAACCGAATTAGGTTTCATCACAGGGTATGTTGAACATGAGTCTGGGAGCTGTTGATGCACAAGGACACGTTCACATTTAAGCCAACAGCATGCTTCTAGTGGCCACATTTGAAACTTGTAGATATTACTTACATACATTCACTTGTGAGAATTTTTATAGCAAATGTGCCATGAGAATTTTTAATTTGTTCCATCAGGTAAGGGATAGCCAGGCTCTTCAAAAGAGGCTGGAAGCCTCCGAGGATGCCTTCCTGGTGAAGTTAATCCAGTCATGTCAGTTCTGCTCACCTTGCCAATGATGGGTTTAGGAATGGCATGTGATGCAATTCTGGCCAATGAGGCATGAGGGGATTCCAGGGTTTCTGGGAAAGTTTTCTTCACACTTCCAAATGTCCTTTCTCTTCTTGTCTGAATTTTGGGTCTTGTATAAAGGATAGAATGCCTGGAGCTGTTGCAGCCACTTATAACCAGAAGGGACGACCCTGAGACAAAAGCAAACACAGAGTGGCAAAGTTGGAGGGTAATAAGACTCAAGCCTTCGACAAATCACTTATCCCTGGGAATGAACTAACGGAGAACATCTTGTAATGTGAAAAAAATACATTTTCCACCTATTAGGGCTAGAGGTCACATTTATTTCAACCACAACACAGCATCTCTCATTCAATCATTCATTCGACCAACACTTGATGAGAACACGTGAGACACTTGATGCTGTTGGAATATGAGGGCAAATGGCTGGATGCTAGTCTTGAAGGGTCACACCATCCGAAGTGGGGTAAAGCTCATAGATAAACACACTGATAGCAGGAGAACCTGCTGCTACCTAAGAGGTATCCGCAAGGTGCTGTGTGCACACCTCCAGTGCCTTGAAGACAGCTTTGTGAAGGAAGGGGCACCTGCTCTTTTTCTTGAAGGATGGTTACCTTTTAGGCAAAGGGACATGGAACGAGGGCCTGTGAGTGGAGCAAATACACAGAGAGGGACAGATGGTGCCTACCTGATCAGTGCCACGCTTCAGGGAGCCTGAAAGGGTACAGTGTGGTCCAGCAAAGGGAACATTGGGCTGAACTGCTGGTCTGAGTCTTGATTCAGTTACCTACTAATTATGTGGCCCTTGGTCATCCATGTGTCTCAGAACAGCTACACGAAGGGGTTGGTAATAACCGTCTTGCCTCCTTCACAGGGCAACCATAAAGTGCAATGTAAACCTGACCGGTTATTATCTCCTCCACCTCTAGACGTAACTATATATTCACCCATTCCTAGGTCCCTGCCCCAGACTCTCAGGAGCTCTCCTTCCTCCTGTTGTTGGAGCTACCCTGTTGTCTTTGCCTTGGTTTCAGCAATGATCTCCCGTATTTCTAGTATTTTCAGTATTTAAAATTTTCTCTCTCCTGAGTGTTTCTTCTCTATTTCCAAACATGCTCCAATCTCAAAAAGTAAATATAATTCAAAGATTCTTCCTTAAATTCTCTATATCACCCAAACCCCATCCAGTTTCCTTTTTCTCACCAAATCTTTTAAAAGATTAGACTGCTTTTGCTCCTCCTTGTCTCATCTTCTACCCACTGTCAAGTCCATTCAATGTCCAGTTATGAGTGGGCTCTCAAAGGCCATGATGCCTGCATCTAGGGGCTTCATCTTATTCTCATCCAGTCTGATTTAACCTGCCCTTGTGAAATGTGTGTGTCATGGCTTCCTCCACCCCACCCTTTCCTTTTCCTCCTCCTCCCTTCTCAGTGTTGGGGTTCCCTAGAATGTTGACCTCTCAGTTTTTTTTTTTATTTCAGCCCACTCTCCCGGGAACACTTACTTAACCTTATGGCTTCAACAGTCCCATTGCAGATGAACTACAAATGCCTTTAATTCTGGTTCTTCCTCTCTAAATCCAATCCAACAGTTTGCAAGTGACCTGTTGAAGTGTTGATTTGGATGTCACATGACTCCTCAAGCCCAGCTTGTTCAAAGCTGAGGCCATGTTCTTCTCCTCTCTTGCCTACTCTTTCTCACTTGGTCCATTTTATTTTTTTTTGAATGATCTCATCATCATTTTGTCATCCTAGCTCAAAGTTTATACTCCTCCAACTCCTGTATTTCTTATATTAAAGCAGTCACCAAATATAATTAATTAACTCTTTACATGTCTCTAATGACAGATTTGGTTATGCTTAAAAACTTCCAATTCCTTTCCATTGTTTGCAGAAAAAAGTCACAATTCCTCTTTTTCTATTTTTTTTAGCTTTGAGTTATAATTGACAAATAAAATGTAAGATATTTAAAGTATACAATATGATGACATATATGTATCCATTGAAAGTTACAATTCTTTATATCGTGACATTCAAAACCATTACAATCCAGCTCTACCTTAACTTTTCATAATTCATCCCCTACCCCGTTTCTGCATCCTCTGTCAGTAAAATCCTTCTAGATAAAGGTGTAGCCCAAATGTCCTCTTTCCTATGGCCCAGACAGAATTAAGTTACCTTTTCTTTGCACACATAGGTTATATATTTCAAGTTGTTCTTTGAGTCACCATCATTACAATGAATTGTAATGATGCCTCTGTCTCTTCTAAAAGATCATAAGCTCCAGTGGGGTTATTAGTTACCTCTTGCTACATAATAAATGACAAGATTTAGTGACTTAAAACAGCAAACGTTTATTATCTCACAATTGTTGTGTCAGGAATTTGGGAGTGGCTTACCTGGCTGGATCTGGCTCAGGGTCTCTCACAAGGTTGTAGTCAAGAGGTCAGCTGGGACTGCAGTCATTTGAAGGCTTGACTGGGGCTGGCGGATCTGCTTCCAAGATGTCTCACTCACAAGCCTGGCAGGTTAGTGCTGGTGGCAGGAGGCCCTGGTTCCTTGCATTTATACCTCTCCATAAAGCTGCTTGAGTATTCTCACAACATGGCAGCTGGCGTCTCCCAGAGCAAGTGATCCAAGACAAGAGAAAAAGGAGAAAACCAAAATACCTTTTATGACCTAGTCTTGGAAGTTCCACCGTCACTTATGCCATATTCTATTTGTTATAAGTGAGCCATTATGTTCAGTCCACACTCAAGGGGGAGGGGAGATTGATTGCCACCTCTTGAAGGAAGTAATATCAAAGAACTTGAGGGCGTATGGTATTTTAAAACTGTGACACATGGGTTGTCTTATCTTTCTGTCTCCAGTAACTAGCACAGTGTCTGGCACTTAGTAGGTGCTCAATAGGCATTTCTAATGGAATGACGTGTTGAAGGGGAAGATATTAGAGGCAGGGTATCCATGGGTAGTGAGTGTAGGCCAGATGAAAAATGGTTGAGGTGGGAGTTGGTGGGAGATTCTGAGGTAAGAATTCATAGGCTCCATCACTAATTGGATGAGATGGGTTGGGAAGAGATCCATTTTGGGTTGAAGATGGTTTTGAAACTACTTAGAGGTGGCTGTGAAGTAAGCATCTAATACTTCCTCCATAGGGTTTCAAGGTAGTGAAATATCAAACTATGCATCTAAGAACCCTATGTCTAATTGCTCATTTACATTTGAAAGGGCCCAGGGCTGGCAGTCAGCAATATGGGCACTGGTTAAGCTATTTACTTTAGGTTTCTTACATATAAATGTGAAGGTGTAATAACTAACTGTCTCCCAGGACTTTCAGCCTAAACTCTTAGTGCTAAGAAGTTGACTACATCCCACCTTTTGCAAGAAATTCCCACCACAATATCCTTTATAAATGCTTGTGGGGAAACGCTAGGGAACTATAAGTTTGCACCATCTGAAATGCTGGTATTCCAGTTTTGATATATAAAGAAACCAATTTCATAGGGTTCAACTTAATAGAAATGGCTGCAGTTTGAAAATTTGAATACTAAGAAATAAAGAGATAAAATGGAATCACTAAATCAAGCTGCTAAATTACTAAAACCAAGTAGGTTGACGTATGAGGAAATGATTCTATTCTTGTTTCATAGCCTGGGAGCTTCAACTTTTGCGCTTTCCAGTCCTGCATCAATGCCTGGCTATACATCAAACCTTCAGCTAACCCTCCAATTCCCCTTGAAGGACTAAGGAAAGAATGTTCACATATCCAGACCACTCGATCCAGGTCCACTATCCAGACCACCGGTCATTTAGAGGATTACCATCTCAGACCTTTCCAGAGGCTAAGGATGAAGGACTGATTCTTCTCAAGAATGTACTTTGTACTGTAAGAACCCTCAGCTTTTCTTTCTTCTTCGGGAACACTCTGGATATTGCCCAGTTGTTTCTGGCTTGCAAACCCCAAAACGCTTGAATAAATCTTTATCATTTATTTCTAGCCAAAACCTCCTGATTCATTTAAGTTCGGTTGACAACACCTTTTCACAGTTGGAAAATTGAGATGCTGCATTGTTCTTGATCTTTCTGTTCCTCATAACACTAAGGTCCAACTTTAAGGACGGTCAGCCTTGAAGTTAAATGAGGTTTAGTCCAACATAGGCATCACGCTCTCATTTTCTTAACTTAGTTAAAGGCACAAAAGGCCGGAGACAGTATGCTAAATATGGAAGAGTCAAGAAACTTAAGATGTAAAATTGATCTAGGAACTCCTTAAGTCAAGTCTCAATCACGTTTCGTACATTGTATCATTTTAAATAAATTGTATTTACTTAGAAGTGAGATAACTATGGACCTAATAAAAGCGTGAATAAGAATAGTTCTTTGTTCATTTCGTATTTTTTGTACATCTAAAAAGTGTTTAGTTGACTCTTTTACTCCCGATGGGGATAAATCCAATTATTTGCCAATATAAATTAAAGTATGAAAACTACATTTTGTCTTTTCCCGGAGTACTTTTGAAACTTAATATTAAATATAACGAGGAAGTTCTTTTTCTTCTTCTTCGGTGTTTATTTTTCCACGTCTTCAGGTCAATTAGTACTGAAGGTCCGCTTCGGTAGTGTAAAACGAATTCACACTAGCGCAAGTCTCAAAAGTTAGGGAGCAAAACTGCACCCATCCATTTACTCCCCCATTTGGAACGCAGGCTCCCCGGGCAGAGTCTTTTTGTTGGTTTGTTTGCTGCATAATCCCAGCAATCTGAATCATGCCTACCCCACTGCAAGCTCTCCAGAAATACTTGATTAACCGTTTATTCATCTACCCTCTCCATGTAGGGCGCTGCGGACAGCGAGAAGGCCGGCGTGCGGCTTCCCTCGCTCCAGCGAACCTGGACTATTCTCAGCGCCCCAGGGGCACAGCCGGCAACCCCGGGAGTTTCCGGCTGCTCGGCCCTCCCTTCGGCGGACCCGCGGCCTTCCCGGTCCTTCCTTTCCCGCGGAGGAAGGAGCGGGAGCCGAGGAGTGGGAAACCCGGGCCCACTTCCTGTCCGGGCAGGACAGGGCCAGGCGTCCGCGTCCCCTGCGGCCTGCTCGGTCAGCACCGGCAGCGGCCGAGCCGCAGCGCCGAGAACGCGATGGGGTGCAGCGCCGGCGCGCAGCAAGGGGCGCCCGGGCTGAGGGGTCCCGGGCGCGCGCTCGCCAGCCCCGCCCCCGGCGCGTCCCCAGCGGCGAGAGGGTTAAGCGCGCGGGAGGCGGGGCCGGAGCGAGCCCTGCGCGCCGAGTGAGGGCCGCGGGTGGGGAGG
>NW_017731638.1:1868813-1872490 GCF_001890085.2 Hipposideros armiger | reverse complement strand
CTGGAGAAGTTTGCGCGGCGGCTCGTGAGCGCAGGGTGCGGGCCCCGCCGGCCGCTGCGCGCCCGCTGCCATGGCTTTCCGCAGGAGGACGAAAAGTTACCCGCTCTTCAGCCAGGAGTTCGTCATCCACAACCATGCGGACATCGGCTTCTGCCTGGTGCTCTGCGTCCTCATCGGGCTTATGTTCGAGGTGAGCGAGACTGGGGAGGGGGCGCCCTTTCTTGTGCGCCGCCCGGCGGACCCCTGCAGGTCCCCGCGGTCTTCGTCTGCGCTGGAGCGCGGGGCTGCCATGTACGTTATCCGTACCCCCCGGCTTTGTGCACTGTACCCCCCTTGGCCTCTCAGCCCAAACACCACCTCCCCCCAACCCCCAGCTCCGCGCTGTGCCAGCTGTGCCCTGCTCCACGGACCCTTGGGCACCCACTCTATCCTGCAGCTCTCTCTGCAGCCCTGACTCCTAAGCCTGGCCTCGAACCAACCGCGGCGCTGCCACCCTGGCCCGACCAGTGGGGTTTCCTTTCTGGTGTCCGGGAGCCAAGCCCGGAGACTCCCAGACCCGCAGTCATTGCACAACTCCCTCTCCCAAGCGGTGGCTGCCAGCTCTTCTGGGCTTTTCCAGTGGGAGGGAACCCGACCCTTTTCCACCTCCCACCTGATTTTCTCGGTCTTTTGCATCCTTAGCTCTGGAACGTGCTAGGGGTCTTCACGTGTGGCCCTGGCCCCATCCCAGCAGTGCCCTTCTGCCTTCCTCCCGCCTGCCCCCTCCCCCCCCCTTTTTTTGCTCTTGCCTAAAAGGCCAAGTGTTCATATACCCTTTATCACTGTGTGGACTGTTCCTTTAGATCCATCTGTGGTGGACCCAGAGCTTCTCCCCGTTACAGAGCCAAGGAGAGGGCCAAGAAGAGGGATGGGGATACCCTCTGCCTTTAGGGGGAAGGTGATTCTCTCATAGCTGTTGGAGCAGGGTGAAGGGGATGCGGTCCTACCACCAACAGCAGTGCGCGGGTGCAGGCCTCACAGAACAGACTTTTGTAAGCCCCACGGGGTCAGGATCCCAGGGGTCTGATGGGAAGGACTCCCTACATCCAAGAGAGAGGGAGAAAACGGTGATATTCAAAAGTAAGAAGAGCTAGAGGAAACTGAGCATAGGGCTTGCTGCAGTATATCTTGTCTCAAGAGAGAGAGAGATATGTGAATGACACTCCCCTTACTCTCACAGTGGTCTTCTCTGAGGCCACGCCTTGCCCTCCCTTCTGGGTAGGGTTGCTTATCTGCATTCTCAGGAATGGGTTAGGAAGCTGTAACCATTTGTCAGCTGCCTTGGAGATGGAGGATTCCTAGGGTGGCTAATTTCTTCTGTATCTCTCTTCCTCTGCGCTCCCTGTCTCCTCTCTAAGGATGACTAGGGTCCCAATTGGCCAGTGAAGCTGCCCTCAAGCTGGGGACATTTTTATGGTGGCCAAGACAGGGTTAGATGTGTGGATGTGCCCTTCGCTGGGATTCAGGGTCTGTAGGAAATATACCTGAGACTAGGATTCGGGTCTGCTCTCCAGGGTTTTTGGTAGTGCGCCTTTACATCAGCCCCTCCTTCCGTCCTCCCACTCCACAGTTCTCATCACATATTGGGAAGGGCTTTGTCAAACCAGGGTTGTCCCTGTGTCCCAGTCCCTGCTCTGTCACTAGTCTCTCCCTGCAGCCTCAGTTTCCCCATTGTTAAAGAGGTTGGTAAAACCTATCTCCCTCACGGGGTTATCATAAGGTTTCCTGAGATCATGTAAGCTACAAAAGCTGTAACAGAGTCTACAAATGTGAAAAAACAAGTCGCTTGCCATTGAAGCCCTGTTATTATTTATCGTAATAATAGCTTCCGAAATAAGACAGAATTTGTTTGGTCCAGCCAGTACTCTCTGTCCTATTTCTGTCCTATTTGTATCTATTTGCTGTCCTCCATTCTAAGAGGCCTTCCAATGCCGTGTCACCAGTCTTGGAGGGTGTGGTTGGAAAGACACACGTGACAGCTGTAGACCTCAGAGCCACACGCTTTGCAGCCTTGCGTAGCCTTATGGCTCTCTGCTGTTTCTGTCATTTGTCAAGGTTTGTGGCTCTACCTGCTTTATGTTTACTCAAAAAGAGCTGTGTAGTGTTGGAGCTTGGTACCTTCTGCCCTCCCTGCCTCTGTAGTCTTGGAAAGTCCAATGGATTAAACCTGGAACTCTGGGAGTTGAAAGAGCTAGGGGCCCTTTCTCCGAGTACCTGACAGAAGAGAAAGGCCCAGGGTGGAAACAAAACCCCAATAAAAAAAAAAACCCCTCCTGGGACTGGACTGGGATGTGTGGAAAGGGCCCTGGCCAAAATGCCTGCAGGCTACCTCTTCCCACTACCCTCATCCTGTAGAAACTTAGACCTACACTTTTGGGCTTATAGGGCAGGAGTCTCCTCTGGAAGGTGCATTGTGGGATTGCTGGTGTGTGCTGATCTGGGAGAAGGTGGGCTGTGCAAAAATTCCCTTATGAAGGATGCGTGTTCTGCTGTGCTGGGTATTTAGTAGATCCTCGTTGTCTACCTACCAACTGACTATCCACAGGTACATATTTTGGGGGAACTCAGATTTTTGGACCTCTGCTCTCCCTACCATATAGGAGCAAACCCAGCTCAGTTTCTTCTCTAGGGACCTCAGAGAAACCCATGTGGGCATCTTCACGTTTGGAGTAAAGCCAGGGGTGGCGCCTCATAACCCAGCACAGGACTTACTAGGTGTCACTTAGCCTCTTCTGGGTTCTCCCTTGGAGGTGTGGTGTGTATGTAGGGATGCCTATGCGGGGAGCAGTCCAGCACTTAACACACTTTTTCCTACAAGTGAGGACAGAGGAGGTGGAAGAGGAAGGGGGCAGCCAAGGAGAGAGGAGAGGGCGGCAGGCTCTTGGGTTTCTAAGTTGGGCACAGCTAGGGTTCCTTCATTCAGAAGCTGAGTCAGGAAAACTCATTTATAACCCTTCCCACAAAGAGTGAGCCTCCTGGCCGCCCCTCCCTCTGGGGTCCCCTGCCCAGTCCCTGCCAGTGAGCTGGGCCCCTCTCCTCTGACCCCAGGCAGCCCCAGCCTTGGGTCCTAACTGGTCTCCATCTCATTCCTGCCATGCCCCTGCCCCAGTTCACTAGTCAGCCCACCATCATTCTGAGGGGCTTTCATTTCCCCCTCAGGGACCCCAGGACTTCCAGCTCTGTCCCCTGGGAGGTGATGACTCCAAATTCCTTCCTTTGGGATCACTTCCTTTCGGGAATACACATGAAAGGGCGACCCTCTCCTCTTCTTGGCTTAGTTTTGGGCCGTCCTGAGATTCCTTCCCCCATTTCCAAGGTAAGGGGCAGGTTCTTTTCCCTGAACCCAGGTTTTCTTTCTGTCCTGCAGGCTGTTTGGAATAGAGCTGTTCTGTGCAGCCACAGCACTTGGCTAAAAAAATGTCAGGAATGTGGAGCTTTATTTTCCCCCTCCTTCCCTTCCAGCTTTCTCTTTCTTAACTCGGCTTTTCCGAGAGGTGGTGTACAAGGGGAGTTTTCTACTCAACAATTTGGTCCTTCAGTCTTGTCTCAGGTGGAGTCTGGCCTGGCTATCCTTCAGGGTGTGGGAGGCCGCTTGGGGTGTGTGTGTGTGTGTGTGTGAGGGTGTGTGTGTGTGTGTG
>NW_017731638.1:1854902-1868784 GCF_001890085.2 Hipposideros armiger | reverse complement strand
GTGTGTGTGTGTGTGTGTGTGTGTGTGTGTGTGTGTGTGTGTGTGTGTCAGATCTGAAAGCAGTCTCTCCACCCGCCCTCTTTCCCTTTGCTTTCCACTGCCCCGTTCAGTGCCACGTTTCAAATAGAAACAGGCAGGGAAAGAGGGAAACTCTCATTAGCAATTCCATCTCTGTACGGAACAGAGAGACAGCAACTTACACATGACCTCTAAAACGTCATTTAGGGACAGAAACTTTGTTTATTTTAAAGCTCCTTTTCAGGCAATGCTGGCCGTGCCGCCAAGAAACGTTTCTAAAATTCTGGGTCCGTCATTTGTTAAG
Source organism: Hipposideros armiger (assembly GCF_001890085.2). Lineage (NCBI taxonomy): Eukaryota > Metazoa > Chordata > Mammalia > Chiroptera > Hipposideridae > Hipposideros > Hipposideros armiger. Next base: position 1,868,462 of record NW_017731638.1, on the reverse strand, counting down.
TTTGGTTCCTGTTTGGCCTTTCATGACTTAAGGGTTGAGGACTGAGAGGAATTTTTGGGTAGTGGCTAGTGTTTGCATTTTGATTGTTTTGGAGCCAAGTGTATGGAGCTCCCTTTTCTCCAGGAACTACCTTCTTCCCTGTTCCTGACTGACTTGTCAGGATAATGCGTTTGCAGCATGTACAGTGCGAGCCCATTGCATCACACCTGTTAGCACCTGGGTTCCTTGGCACCAGTTCACATCCTCCCAGACATACCTCTAGGCATCATCATACGGGGAGGCTTCTGGTCCTGTCTCTTTAATAGTAGTGTTATAAAACAGCCCTGCTGGTATTGTGTTAATACAAAGAGGTATGTAAATGGCACAGCTGGGCATCTGTGGACATATGTTGTCTTTCTTTGACTTCACTTCTCATGCACTTCGGAAGATATTCCTTTGCCAGCTTTTATAGTTCCTGGCTTTCTGCATCTTCCTCTCCAGCCTCTGACGTAGTTCATCAGTGGTGTTCTAGAGAAATTAGTCAGGGGAAACCGGGAAAGGGTTGCTGATTCTCTTGGGGGCCCTTGTTCTGAGGCTGGATTTTTACATGCATTGCTCAGTGATCTGAGCAACAGAGCAGAACTTTGGAACTAGTTCTCTCCTGGTTAAGCCTCAAACGTCACCCTATCCTATGGAACGAACATAAGCCACACTGGATATCCCTGTTTCTTCTGTTGGCAAAATGTGATATCCAGAAAGGTGGCGTTAGTGGTTTTTTACCGTGAGCGGTACCTGTCTAAGTGCCCAGCACTGTGTCTGGCCCGTGGGCACTAAGTTGATGGCCTCGTGATGATGATTTCATAGGCTTCATTGTCGAGTCTGTGAGTCCATCTTCCACCATCAGACCGGCTGGTTGGGTACCCCGGCTTTATTTCATTTTAGATGTGCTGTGCTTTGTGATGAACCCTTTCCCCCAAGTTCTCCAGTGCTAGCCGTCTGCTTTGCCAAGCCGGTGATCGTTCTGCCCCCGGGGTCCCTCTGTACCCTGGGGAGCCCGTGGTGGGGCTGCTCTGCATCTGTTTTCTCTGCCATCCATTTTACGAGAACATGGGCTGTGGGTACTGGAGGGTCTCAGCACTGTGCTGGAGGAGGAAACACCAGGAGGAGGCTGCCCCGCACGCTAAACAGGGGCCACTTTTCTCTTGCTCCCTCTGTTGTCTGAACCCTCAGTTGCTCCTTTCTCGGGGGCACTGTTCAGACCGGTCGCAACAGAGCGCCTTAGTTCTGACTGTTTGTAGAGTAACATGTGTTGCTATGGTGAAAACTTCACCCTGGCAGGCATGAGCTCCTTTTTGATCTGCTTTGTCGTGGGCAGAGGCCCCAGAAATCACTCCGTGGCATAGCTGATGTACCTCCTGTTCCCACCCTGATAAATGACAAAGCCAGAGGGTTGATAAGACCGGATTAGAGTTCCCAAACTACAGAAGTGCTTTCTAATCAGTGAGAGCACTATTAGCAGGCTTTGGTGGGAACTTTCCTGATGCTATCTCTTAACCTTTTTATCCAGTGCTGTGTATCTGGTATCCATTGGTACCTAATGGTTAAAGAAAGGGGGGGGGGAAAAAAAAAGGAAAAGAAAACCGTAAAACTACTAACGTGGCTCCTGACACAGCCTCTTATTTCACGAGCAGACCTTTATCTTGACACAGTCTAATGCTTTGACTTGATTTACCTCCACAGTCTCAAATGTTCCCCCATAGAAGAGCACCAAACCCAAGTCACAGCTGATTAACATTGCGCGTTAGCTGTGTGCTCTAAAGAGCTTTGCAAGAGGCTTTTCTGGATATGTAGGTTCACACAGCTTTCCTTGCTTTTCAGCAGAGGAAATGGAGCCAGATTGTGAGTTGGGGGGCTCTGAGGCCTCTCGAGGCCTCCGGTGAGTGTGTGGAGCCCAGGGTTAGGTGAGGCGCTATTTCTGTAGCTCTCCACCTGAGCCACATTGCCTCTCGTCAGCTTTTCTCATTTGTCTTCAGGGGTTGGCGACGCTTTACAGCTGTGAAACGCTTTCCTCGCTTCACCCTGTAATCGGGATGGTTTATGGGGGTTGTCATACCCATCCAGAGCCTGGCTTCTAGAGGAGAGACTTGGCCAAAGACCATCAGCCCCGAATTAGAGTTGGAGCCAAAATAAGAATTCAGCCACGTCTGGCTCACATTTAGAGCTCAGACCTGGTGCGTCCACGAATGGAGTGTCTACGGAATGTAGCCACAGGCTGCTTTATTTTTCTTTGTCTGAGTGGAATCTGTTTATTACCTGGAAGTAATATCTGCAGGTCATTATTCCACTTGGAGGCTTTTCTGCCTGGAACAATCATGGAAATTTGCATCTCCCTGAAAGAGACGACAGAGAATGACCCAAATATGTGTATCACATGTGAACACAGGCAAATGGGCAGAGGCTTTGACTGCTATAAAAGTTACTGCCTTTTTATTAGCCAGCATCTGTGTAAGAAAAGCTGCCTCTGGCTGTTTTATTTTCATTGCCCTTATCATCACGTTAATTTTGTGGCCGTAGCTCAAGGGCACATCTTTTCTTCACATTTTACAAGTTTAAGGGCTAAAGGGAAACCTAGAAGTCATCGAGTAAGACCACCCCCCCAGCGGTTGGGAGATTTGCCCAGGACAGTAGAGTGAATTTTTGGCAAACTTGAGGCCTTGAACCCGTATCTTCTGACTCAAGCCTAGTGCATTTTCTTCACATCTGCCCATTGGAATTCTAGACGCTACCTTTGCATGCCAATGTATGTGTAGAAGCCTTGAAAATGATATATCTTCAAGTGGGCTGGGTTCATTTAGTTGGCAGCTGTTTACTGAGTGCCTGCTGTGGGCCTGTGTTGAGCCCTGGGACTGTAGATGAATCAGGTAGGGTCCCCTTGTCCTCTAAGAGGTCACAGTGTGGTAGCTTAAAGCTGATCAACTATTTATGGATAGGAGTCAGGTCTTGAACCTGATGTAAGTGGCAGGTGCAATGTACAGACTGTTGGGCCTCAACCTCAAGCCATTGTTATTGGTGGTTTATTGAATTGCGACCTAACACCCTGAGTGTGGGGCGTTGTCAGTAGTCAGAAGACAAGAGTGGTGGTCACTCCTAGATGTCTTGTGAGGCACAGCTGGTACTCTTGTACTTTACAGCTTTGTGAATAAGTGAACTGACCAAAGGCAGTGTGCGTGTGTGTGTGTGTGTGTGTGTGTGTGTGTGTGTGTGTACACACGTGTGCATGTGTGTGCGCGCATAGGTGCAGTTTTTAGTACTGGGAGGCCTTAATTCATTGAAACCTTGGTTGCGGTATGGAGAGCTCTTCCATATGGCTTCTTAAAATCTTAACTGTGAAACTCCAAACGTGATCTGTAATGTTCCTTTTGCGTTGGTGGAGGGGCCAGTCTCACCTGGGATGAGAAGGACAAAATTCCCTGAACCTCAGTTGCCCTGTCTTTGAAGTAGGGAGCGGGTTTCTTAATAAAGCTCCTGAGTTTTACAGGGGCAGAGTATTATTAGTCAGTTTGTTCCTTCATGTTTATTATAAAGGTATAGATATTCTCTTTTTATAGAGACTTTAAAAAGGAGACTTTTCAGTGACTCACCTCCATTATGAAGACTTATATGGCTTTGGGGGCGGGAGAAGGGTGTGCCTACCTCGGGGATAAAGGGTAGGGATGTAATTTCTATAAACATACCCCCTCCTTCCTCCGTTGTCCTCCCTGCTTGCTTTGAGAAATGCCCAGGACCACACTAATTAGTCACCAAGTGTTTACGATCTGGCCTGTGTTCCTGCTGCGGTGCTGGAATCTGCCAAATGATAGTGTTGAGAGTCAGTGAGAATGTAGAGTGTGGCTACAGGTTTAGAGATGCCAGGGAGGTCTTATCAGCTCCCTTCCTGAAGGTTAAGAGCAGCCTGGGAACTCCTGACCTGGAGAAGCATTCCTAGGATAAACAGGCCTCCCCTCCAGCAATTCCTGGAGTCCTGCAGGAAATGGCAGGGCCGGCTTCACAATGCCTGTTTCCTGCTGAGAATTCCTCACAACTTGGAGCAGAAGGGAACTCTTCAGACCCAACAGCTTGGGGAGTTTTGAGTGTGTTTAGTTTGTAGTCTGACTTTGTCCTGGATCAACTTTTGACCTCGATGGGCAAGGAGTAACTTGTTTGTATGGATTTTGTGACTGTTATTTGCAAGAGGGATGTTAAGGTGGAAAAGGATGAGTGATCGGTGATTTTTTTTTTTTTTAATTGCAGTTGGGTCACTGGTTTGGCATGAAGTGTGAACACGCATTCCTCTTACAGAGCCTTGGAGACATGCGCTGTGGCCCCGGGCCGTGAGGCGTGTGGTGGACGGGCTGAGGACCGGGACCTGGGAGGCCTGGTTCTTCCCCAGGCTCTGCCACTAAATAGCTGTGTGACCCACGCCAGCCCCTTCCTCTCTCCGCTCCACTTACTTCCTCGGGGTCAGCTATTCTGTGGCTCAGTCTTGCCTTAGCATGGTTATGCAGACTAGGGCTGGAAACGGTGTATCAAACTCAAGTGGTCATTTAGCAATTGGGAGAAGAGGGAAGGAGGCACCTCCCCCCCAGCCATATAGGTTTAGGATGAGTCAGAGTAACTTGTACCTCCACTGGGTTAGTGTCTCAACTTCTACTCTTGGTTTCATTTCTTATTTGAGTTGAGATCAGTTTCTAGCCTAAATCTGGGTTTGACGTGTAATACATCTTAGCAGAACCAGTAATGGGGAAGGAGAAAATCCAGATATTAGAGAGGAATCGTCAGGGGTGGGGGAGGGGGTCGGCTTGGTTTGCGACTTCCATGTCAGAGGCCCTGTGCAGCTTCTCCAAGGCTGACCAGGGGACCCAGGATGAGCAAGGCCAGGTCACTGCCCTGGGCAGAATGGCCCATGCCTTCTGCTCTGCCAAGTCATTTTATTAATATCATACCAGTTCTCTAAATGTGGTCTGGGGCCCTGGGCTTGAGTGTGTTTTCATATTTAATGATATGCTCATCACACACACATGCACTCATCTGTGGCTTATTTTTGTTTCAGATAGGGTGAGCCTAGTGTCGGGAACCTGACCTGTGATCGGCCATCCCCAAACCCTGTCCCCCAACAGTACTCTTACTGCTTTGTCTGCCAACTAATACTGTTACTTCTCGAAGCTTCCACTTCATCTGGAAGGCCTCTTCAACTGCTCTGACCAAATGGCACCCTGTCTCCTTCAAAAGTTTGACACTGAATTTAAAGCAGTGTGGGGTGGAGAAGATATGAGAGATGATTAGTACTTAATTACATTTTTCTGAAGCTAGTTTCAAGTTGGAATTATCCATTGTATTTAGTGTTTGAAATAGCACAATTTTTCACTTCCCAAAAGTAGCCCACACCTATGTCATCCAGTAGGTAGCGGCCAGCTGCATTTGGCTATTTAAATGTAAATTCATTAAAATGAAATGAAATTAAAATTCAGGTCCTCAGTCATGCTAGCCACATTTCAAGTGCCCAGTCGTACAGATGTAGAACATTTCGACCATCGCAGAAAGTTCTGTTGGACAGCACTGGTCTACACATTGCTTTCTGAGTGTTTGTTTTTGTAGAAATAAATAGTAAGGGATCTTTGTGGTGTGGTTTTCTGTTAGGGGACTCTTAGGTGACCAGAGTTTAAATTCTGGTTTGCCATGTCCTAGCAGTGTCATCTTGGTAAATTAAATTATTTAACCTCTCTGTGCCTCAGCTTCCTTGTCAGTAAAATGAGGATAATAATATGTCATAGAGTAGTTGGGAAGATTAGAAAGCTTAATATAAACTATGTTAGGATTATTAATACAAATACAGCACTTCAGAGAAGTCCTGGTACACAGTAAGAGCCAATACATGTTACCTATTGTTCTTATTACCTTCAGAAAGTGTTGGAGTGATACCTTGACTGTGTAGAAGTGCCCTTGGTGGCTGTCCATCCATTTGGAACATAACTGAGAAAGAGGATGCAAGGGAAGTTTGGAGCAGCCTGGTAATGGCCTTGAACCCATGCTCTGATGTGTGTACGCCATGCCTAGGGCCAGGCGCTTGCCCATAGCCCACCTACACTTACCCTAGTAGAGTTCTAGGAAGCTTGGTTATCTGGTTCCCAAGATTACAGAAGAAAGAATAAGTTAGCATGGGAGAAGTGGTGGGGTAGGTAGACGGGTGGTAGCTGCCAGCTGGGAGGGCTGTCTTATTAAATACTTAAAAGTCATAAGAAATGAAAAAACCCAACAAAACACCATGAATACCTGTTGTCCTTTTATATATGAACAAACAGCGTCAGTAGATTTTGAGGGTACACAAGTGCAGTACGGTACTTGATCATAATGATTATCTGTAGTTTCATGAAAAAATAAAGGTATACAGTATACTCAGAAAGATTTTTAGGAAGATTTTCATCCACAGTGATTAATGTTAAAAGTTTCAATACCTGAATCTTGAGCAATGTGGAAAATTTGGTCATCCAGAATGATTCGGCCCAGAAATTTCTGACAAGCCACAGGTACGGAGCCCTTAAATAAAAGGCAAAGTTGTTTGGCTGTGCGGTGTACTTTATTACCTAAGGAATGTGAAAGAAACTTTTTTTTTTACATTCTTATCATCCAGCCTGGGAAATATCGTCATGCAACACTATTCAACCACTGGCCATTAATTTTTTTTTTAAATTATATCATTCAGTAAATATACCTACTCTATGCAAGACACTAACATCTGAAATGGAAGCCAGCTAACATAGTTGTTGACAGTGGTGGTTTTGGAGTTTCGAAACAGAGAACGAGATGCTTCTCAGCCACTGTTCCTTGAGTTTCGTGGGTCCATATACTTCAGGCATGACAACTCTGGCCTTGTCAGATTGTCACTGGCCACTTACCACACCTTTAGCCTGCAGCTGTGGCCAAATGTAACTTGATTAATGTTCCTGGCTTCTCAGTCCCACCAGTTGGATTGTTGCTGACATGGCCCGAGGGATGTGAGTCTGAATTGATTCTAATCTTTTGCCCCCTTCATTCTACAAACATTGATTAAACAGTGCTTTTGTGCAAGGTCGTTGTTCTAGCTCCTGGGAACATAGGAAAAGGAAACATTCCCTAATTACAGGGAACAGCCTTACCATCTAGTACGGGAGACAGGTAAAGGGACACCAGTACAGTCACTGGACAATGAGTACTGCCCGTGAGCCGCCATATTAGTTTTCTGGTTCTAGCACACAGGGGTGCTCACCCAGTAGTGGTCTGCTAGAGGGGATGCTTTGGGAATCTGAAAGAGGGACTCCTAGCTCAGTAGGGGCGAGCGGAGGCTGGGTAAGGCAAGGGAGAGAGAAGGATATGGGAGGGCATTAGACAGAGGGGAAAAGAGGTGAAGAGGGGCTGCGGCTGGTGTGGGTTCTCAGCAGGCTAGTGTCATAGGATGCCTTGGAGGTGGGGTGAAGGGGGGGAAGGAAATGAAAGAGGGGAGGAGGGGCCAGATCATGGAGGGCCTTGTACGTCAGGCCAAGGAGTTGAGACTTTATCCTGGAAGTAATGCGGAGCGAGTTTTAGACCAGACAAGGACATGATGAGTTTGCTTTGGAGACCGTGTAGGGGCTAAGACTGGAGATGAAGCATGTGGTCAGCAGGCCATGGTACTGATCCACTGAGAACTCCCTCGGACCCCCACGGCCCCCGCCCTGAGATTTCAGTCTCCACCCCAACCAGGAAGTATGCCCTGAGACCCCCACACTTCAGTTCTCTGGTGTTGATTCAGAGATTGCTGACACTGCAGAGCCTCCTTTCTCCCATCTCTCTTTCCCCATATGCTTTAGGTGACATAGGCGAGCAGCAAGGCAGTTGTGTGGGTTGGGCAAGGACAGTTAAAGCGGGAGAGAGAAACAGCTTTTTCCTAGACCTTATTATAACCCTGAGGCATCTGTTGATGTGGTGTTGCCCTTGAACATGAATATCATTCCGTTTTACTGCCTAGTGTTGCCTTCGCATGACTTTATCACTGAAGCGTCCTTTGGACTTATTAAAAAGGTATTGTTTACATCTAATGGGATTTTTAGTTTTTTTAAAAAGTAGGACCTCAGCTAGATGGAACATAATTTTCCTCCACCTTTTATTATGATTTACCTAAATAAGCCATGTAGAGGCTTGCATTCAAGTACGGCCTTACTGAGGAAGCTGGTTTCATTCCAGCATTGGGAGTGGGGCGCAGGCTTTTTCTGGAAGCTTCTCTAGGGGTCGGTGGGGATGGGGAGGGACATGGGGGATTTGGCTGGTGGACAGAGTAACATACGTAGCATTCATTCACAACGTTACTAAACACTCACTATATACTAGGGTCTACTTATGTTCTGTCAGGGAGTACCTGACAGGGTGTCAGTAAATCATTCTTTGAAGTGTGCTTGACAACATGGGGACTAGCTGATCTCTCATGTGCCTTTCATCTTTAAACTGTTGCCAGACCCCTGTCTGATTTCTAGCACCCTGTCCAACGCCTGGGGGTCTTCTTACCAAGGCCTATTGGTGATCATCCACGATTTTATTAAATGCCTTCTGTCTACCCCCAAGGCGGACTGTAGTTTACATAGTCTCCAGAAGAGGTAAATAAAACAAGTGCCTATGTCAGAACAGAGATCCACAGTCATCACTTCTCCCTTGTCTCATCCCCCATATCTGGTCACTAAGTCCCATCAATTTTACCTCCTGAATTGCTCCCAAGTCCCCCTCGCCCTTACTGCACTTTGGCTTTAGCTCAAGCCCTTGACATAGCTCACCCGAAAGGTGGGTCCTAACTGGGTCCTCAGCCTCTTGTCTTGTCTCCTCTCTGGTCCCCCTTCCACATAGCGACCACTGAATGCCCACAGACACAGAGCTGAGCATGGGTGGCCCTTACTGAAAAGCCTTCCATGCTGTCTACCTAAAGTCTGGGCTGCTGAGACGGCATTCAAGCCTCCCCCTAGTTTGACCAGATTTTATCCTCTGCACCTCACTCAGGCCCTTCCCCTGCCCCTGTCCTGACCCCTCATCACAAACCACCTACCTGTGGTTCCTGAACCTTCCCTCCTGTTTCATGCTTCTCTGCTTTTGTTCATGCACTACCCCTCCTCGTCTTTTTCCCTTTCATCGAACTCCTCTTCCTTTCATCTCCACCTCTGATGCTACATGGGCATCACCTCCTGAGAATGCTTTCCCTGGCCTTTTGTCCCTAAGGGTTCATTCCTACTTTCTGCCTGTCTCTGGATGTCTCTTGTTTATTCATCCAGCCAGACTTAGACTGAGCATTTGCTCTCTGCCAAGCACTGTTTTTGGGGCTAGGATAAAAGATGAAAAGGAGAAGATCCTGCTGTCACAGAGCCAAGAGTCCTTAGGGAGGTGACAGTGTCCTTGCTGCTCTTGTGTGTACGAGGTACAGTGTAAGAGTCCGGGAAGGGAGCGTACCCCCCTGGGAGGGTTAGGGACAGTTGATTTTAAAAAGGAGAAGTTTGGGCTGGGCCTGTGGCCAGAGGGTCGGTCGCTGACCAGGCCGACTTGCTGAGGAGAGGGTTTTCCAAGCAGAGAGAGGACATACGGAAAGGATAGAGAAGAGGAGGAGGAGGCAGGTGGCTCTGTTGCCAAGGTGAGGGGTGGGCTTAAGGGAAGAAGCAATGGAACATGAGCCTGGACTGGCAGGCAGGGTTCGGGCCACGGAGGCCCATGTTCAAAAGTTTGGATTTGCTCCTCAGCTTGGGTAATAGGGAGCCACTGAAGATTTCTGAGCACAGGGGTGATTTGGTCAGATCTGTACTAGGAAGGTCAGGCTGGATCCATGCATTTGCTGTGAGCCCCCCGAAAGGAAGGTGTTACTTTACATTTTCTCGGTATCCCCAGCACCTCTGTGCCTGACACATACCGTGTTTTCCCGAAAATAAAACCTAACCAGAAAATGAGCCCTAGCTTGATTTTTCAGGATGCTTGTAATATAAGCCCTACCCCAAACATAAGCCCCCCAGTTAAGATCGTCAGCCAGACATGTTTGAATAAATGTAGATTTTTGTACATGAATAAATGAATAAATGTAGATTGTTGGAGCAAAAATTAATATAAGACCCGGTCTTATTTTCAGGGAAACATGATAGCTGATGTGAATTGATTGAGGATAATCCAGGGAAACGCAGGATAGTGTGTGTCTTGAGTTGCTTTTGTGCTGCTGCTGGTCACTTGCAGCTTTTCCATTCATGCTATTTCTTCTTGGCTCTCAGGTATCCAGTAAGAGATGCTTGTGAACACATTAGGAATGCTGCCTCCTTGAACATGTGCATACAGATAGGGAACCTATAATCTTAGCCATTTCTTAAAGCTTAAAAAAAGAAATTTTTTGAATAGGTAATCTTTGGCAGTATAGTCACATTGTTCAGAAATCAAAAACATTAAAAAAAGAATCCATGGAGCAGTGTCTCTCTCCTACCTCTTCTCATCCAGCTCTGCTCCCCTATCCCCAGGTAACCACTTTCATTAAGTATTGTGTATCCTTCTCTGGTTGATTTATGCAAATATAAGCAGTTATAAATATATGATGGATTTTACATATATACATGTGTGTATGTATTCCTGCCCCTTTTCTTAGGCAAAATGAAGTGTATTATGTGCGCTGTTCTGCACCCTGCCTTTTTTGGCTAAAGAAATAACCTAGAGATCATTTCATGTCAGTACACAGAGAATTTCCTCATTCGTGTCGAAGCTGCATAGGCTTCCATTGTGCAGGTTCGCTGTACTTCATTTAATCAGTCCCTTTTCGTGAACACTTGGATTGTTCCAGTGTTTGCTCTTATAAACAACGCTACGATGAACAGCTTGTCGCGTACGTCATTTTGTACGTATACAGGTATATCATGTAGCATATTTTCCCAGAAGTGGAATGATTGGATCCAAGAGTAAGTGCGTTTGTAATTTTGATACTTACAAATTGTCTGTGTCCTTTTTAAATATACCATGTTCAAACCAAGGAATCAGTTAGCCATAGACTATTTATCATGTATCCATGAAAAAACACAGTTAAGTACTAAAAGCTGTACCAGTGTGTGCATTGGTCACCTTGTTCACTGTTCTAATCTCAGCATTTGGCACACTCTTCTATGTGCAACAGGAGTCAATGTACGTTGTTTACGTTTGGGTCATGGGAGCTCTTCTCTATTGATTATCTTTCAGCCCCTCCATGATGTTTCTCTCGACTTTGGCCCTTGATACACATTCTTCCCTTAGGACACTCTTCCCAATTTTCACTTGGCTAGCTGCTCCCCATTCCTTAGATGACAGCCCCCTTTTTCTGGAAGGCCCTCCTTTGCCCCTGGGCAGGGTACTTGCTTCTGCCTCAGCATTCCAAGTTTCTGTGCTTCCTTATCACAGTTATTGCCCAACTCAATGGCGTGTGAGCTTAATACTGTCTGCGGCTTGACGCTAGGGCAGGAGAAGACCTTGCTCATCCTGTGTCTCCAGCATCCAGCACAGTACTTGGCATTCTGGTGGTTGTCATGTATAACAAGTGATAAAGTAGTATTACCAATTGATAAGTAGCTCTCAAAGATTTTTTTCCCCATATTTAATTAAGAAATAATTCATATATCATAAAATTCACCATGTAAAGTGTACAGTTCCTGTGGGTTTTCATGTATTCACCATGTTTTGCAACTATCACCATTATCTAATTCCAGAACATTTCTATCATCCCCTGTCTCCCAAGAAACCAGTTAGCTGTCATTTCCTATTGCTCCTCCGCTCCCCAACCACTAATCTACTTTCTGTCTCTTTGGATTTACCATTCTGGACATTTCAGGTAAATGGAATCATATAATATGTGGACTTTTGTAATTACCTTCTTTCACTTAGCATGTTTTCAAGGTTGATCCATGCTGTAGCATGTACCCGTACTCCATTTCTTTCTTTCTTTCTTTTTTTTTTTAATTTTAATCCACAAGAGAAAGGTTTATTGTGGAAGGGGGTGGGGGGCACACCACGGCAGTGCAAGAATGGCACACCTCCGACAGGGTGTGCCAGTCACCCATGTGAAGAAAAAGTCTCCATTTCTTTTTTTAAAGATTTTATTGGGGAATTGGGGGGAGGGGAACAGTGCTGGGGAATCCGGGGAAGGGGAACAGACAAGTTGCTGTCCTTTTGTTCTTCAGTCTAGTTGTGGAGGACGTTGCTTCACTCGCCCAAGCTGGCACCATCATCTCACTCTTCCCGGGCGAGGCAGATCAGTCGCTGGCCTCTGGACGGCCGCTCACAGCGGCTGCTGGATGCTCACGCTGACTGCCGGCCACACACAGTAGCCCATGGCAACCCACTGCAGCAGGGACTGCAGCCTGCGTTGTCGCTGGTGACCCACGGCCGCCCAGCCCCAGGTCGAGCTGCCATTCACCATCTTAGCTGCAGAGGGCAGTGTCACTGGCCCTCAAATGTGGGATCCGAACTGGGGCCCTCTGTCATCCCAAGCCAGTTCTTAACCAACGCGCCACTCGGCCGGCCCTCCATTTCTTTTTATGACTGAGTAATATTCCACTGTATGCAAAAGCCACATTTTGTTGATTGATTCATGAGTTGATGGGCATGTGGGGTGTTTTCACCATACTACATGAATAATGATGTTATGAACCTTTGTGTACAAGTTTAAGTGCGGACGTAGTATTTTTAATTCTCTTGGATATATAACTAGGAGTGAAATTGCAGGGTCATCAAATAATTTTAATACGGGAAAGGAGCCAGCATTGAAATTATAAGGAACAATTTATCTTTGATCTGAGGGCTATATTTTAGGGCTAAGTCTTGTGATTGTCGCTCATTATTATCCAGGCTTCACACAACAATGCTGGCTATGGAGAGTTCCGTTTAATAGACTACGGCCCAATAATCACCTGTGATTCGGAGACAAATATTGTTAGTTTACACAACAGAATTTACTGAGGTTTTAACCACATGCACTGTGCTCTATGGAGATGCCAAAACACACAGGACACAGTCCTTGCCCTAATGTCATCATTCATTTAATATAACCTAAATATCCATCTATATTGAACTGATTAAGTAATGATGGTATAGCCATACAATGGAATACTCGATAGCTGTTTAGAAGAGGATAAGATTATCCTTTATGTATTGACATGTACTGATAGGTCTGAGGAAGGAAAAGTAGGTTTAGATTAGAATGTATATAGGATGAGCCCATTTTAATAAAAAGCTTATGTTTATATATGCACAGGCAAAATCTGGAAAGATCACAGCAGACTGTAAACATTGACTGTTTCTAGGAGGTAGGTTATGGAAGATTAACTTTCAAAGTTATATGTTTGCCTTTAAACACTTAATTTATTTTATTGTATTTTATTTAATTTGTTTTGTTTTTTTTTAAAAGATTTTTATTGGGGAATTGGGATGGGAACAGTGCTGGGGAATTGGGGGAAGGGGAATAGACAAGTTGCTGTCGTTTTGTTCTTCAGTCTAGTTGTGGAGGACGTTGCTTCACTGGCCCAAGCTGGCACCATCATTGCACTCTTCCCGGGCGAGGCA
>NW_017731638.1:1836334-1852682 GCF_001890085.2 Hipposideros armiger | reverse complement strand
TATAACTCTTCCTATGACGCCCCCTTTCTTAGAGAGTCTCACATCATATAAACTTATTAAAGTAGCATCCAGCGTTTCTCAGGCCTATCTGACTGCCTCTTTCAAATAGTATTTACTAATAGCCCACAACTCTCACTTTGTGAAATGCCATCCTTCCATCTTATAAGGAGGCACGAGTGAAGGTAGGTTCCCGAACAGGGTTAGATGTGTGTAAGGGCAAGTATATTTGTTGGAATTATTGGAGTGGAGTTTCCTGGATAGATTTGGGGCCACATCTGCAACCACCTACATATTTTATTGATTCTTCCTGGAAGAGAAGCCTAAGTAATAGAAGTAGTTTTATTGACTTCTACCTGGAAGAACCTACTAAGTGTCATATTTGCCATCTCTTTGTGACTTTTTGTCTCAGTAAGTCATGATTCACTATTGATAATAGTTATCTAATTAAACTGCCCCCCATACTTCTCAAACTCAAATTATTCAACCCACACTTCACCAAATTTCATACAGTGAACATTAGAAGCATCTAAGAGCCACCACCTTTCTTTTTTTGTAATATGTGCTATTGATTTTTTAAATTGTAGTAAAATACACGTAACATAAAATTTAGTATCGTAACCAATTTTTGAGTGTATAGTTTGGTACTGTTAAGTACACGCACATTGTTGTGTGACCAATTTCCAGAACTCTTTTAAATTCATTCCACAAACATTTATTGAATACATATTCCTTGAAGGTGCCAGGGACACAGAGCTGATCAAGATACACTCCCTGCTCAGGCTAATGAGGAGGAGTGATGGATAAGAAAACCAATGGTTACGGTTCGGTACGGCCAGAGTTATGAGGTGCTCCTGACGGGACTGGATCCTAGGGGGACTTCTGCGCCTAGGATGGGACCACATTACCACCAGTGCTTCAGGGTTCCTCCTCTCCTGGCGTCCTGTTGGCTACTTGCTGATTGTGCCTCACCCTGTCTCTCTTTGGAATAGTTGTGCCACTTTTGCTCTCCAGAGCCTGGGGAGAAGTTGGTGGAGTTTGCCTGTGAGAGAGCCAAGCTCTGCAGCCAAGGCCACGTGGCCTGGGGCGGGGGCAGGGTGGGAGAAGGGTGCCGCTGCCAAACCCAGAACTTCACCAAACCCCAAATCAACGGTTTGCCCAAATATAGTCTCTTAGACCTTCCACCCGTCATGTTTAAGCTAAATATACTGTACTTCAGCTTGCAAGCACAGCTTCCTCCAGGAATGACTTCCGTGATTATTACTAAGTGCCGTTAGTGCGTTTTCCTACTGAAAAAAAAAATGAGGGTGGTGACGTGGCCAAAGTCAGACTAGGGGCATGTGTAAAACTAAACAGATTGGAGAGGACTGGGTCCAGGTCGCTTTGGGTTTTATGCATTTCCATGGAGACCTCTTGAAAGTGAAAGACAGTCGTGGCATTCTTGTACAGTACATAGAGCTCCTTATAGAGAAGAAGGTTTATTATGATGATTAACTCGCAGGCTCTCTTTCCCCTGGAAAACGGGCTGCAGGTTTGAGGCCTTAGCCATCTGGATGGTGTACCCTGAGTCTCCATTTCACGGTGCCAGATTGTGCTGGGCTTATAAACACCGTGAAGTGGGTACAGGTTGGGAGTGCAGCCTTTGAATTTAAATTGCCTCATTCCTACAGATACATAGCTAGGTACTAGATGACTTGATAGAGTTACTTATCTGTGCTTCGGGTTTTTGGTCAGTAAAAACTGGAATGAAAATAATTGTGCCTTTTTCATTGAGTTGTTGGAAGGATCGAGCCAGCCAATAATGCATGGACAGCACTTTTACAGAGTCTGACATCGAGTAAGGACTCCATCGGTGTTAGTTCCTCTTGAATGTTAATTAATTGCATGACTGTTGCAGCCATTCATTTGGCAGCCATTTTTTCTGTGCCTCTCATTTTCATATTATAATTATGCAGTGTCTGTACATCCACCCTGCACCAGATACACATTTTACCTTCAAACATTGCTGTCTGGGCCAAGAGGGTTAAGAAATGTGCATGGTGAGTCCATTGGCTTCTCCTTGGTGAGCTCTGAGCCTGAGCCCCCAGCCCATGGTTCTCCTGGTGAGAGTCTGTCAAGCCCTAGAATTACTTCTCATCTTTTCCGTTTCTCAGAGATCAAATTGCTTCAGTACTGCTGTCTCCCTTTTCCACTTGGAGGAAAATGATGAAGTTAAATTACGTGGAAATCAGCCGCTTGGAATATTTTACACTGAGGCATGATCTCACTATCATTGCATTTTTAAAAAAATACTGGGATTTTGCATTTTACGAGTTGTTTTTGTTGAAGGAATTTCTTTGCTGTTTTAATACCACTTTTGTAAACAGATTTCTTCAAACTCTTCCACTTAACACAACTGATTTGATTTCCACTCTGTTTTGATGCCCGGACACTATGGGTTTTCATCATTGTAACAAAAATGCACAGACCCAGTTCTGCTTTTGCCTCACTCAATATTATATCCAAATATTTTGAGATGTTAGCATTTTAGGACGATGAGGCTGTTCCTAAATGCTTACCATTAAAGGGATTTGTTAGGTCAATTTAAAATGGTAACATAATTCCATATGCAGTGTCATAGAATGATGTCCAAATCATATGGTTGTGATATTTTTTAAAAAAAGCAGATTACAGAATGACATATTGTGTGGGCCTTTTTCTGTGAAAGTTTGGATTTGCTTTATTTTTATAGAAAGATCTCTCTAAAGATATTCATTAAAATATAATCTGTGGTTTCCTTTGTTGTGGTAGAATTTCAAGTAATTTTTATTTTTTCTCCATGCTTGTTTCTTGTGTGCGCGTGTGTGTGTATATATATATATATATATATATATATATATATATATATATATATATATTACTCAACTAAATGTATTGTAGTTTGATGGTTAGAAAAGGCACGTTAAAGCTGTTTTCATTTTGGAAATGGAGAGATGGAAAGTTTGGATTAGTGACAGAGCCTATTGCTTGGAGAGCAGGACGGGTGAAAGGGGGAGAGAGAGGGAGAGACTGCGGAGCGCGGAGTGGAAGTTGGGGTATGTGGGAGGTACAGGTGAGAGAGCATTGGAGGCGGAGCAGCTAGGAGATGCTATGAAGATAAGCCTGTGCCCTTGATCTTAGAGATGTCATTCCCACCTACTATAAATAAAAGCTTTGCTTTTCAGGGGCCTTTTGAAGAGTGGCCCAGAGGGTGAAATGGGTATATTTTAAACCATTCAGAGAAGACTACACGAAAAGCATCAAGAAAAACACAGGTCAGGATTGACTAGAAGTGGAAATGAAACTTCTCAGTTCCAGATATTAACTAAGCAAGTCACATGAATGAAATGGCCTGTGGTAAAAATTTAAGCTTTTAAATACAAAAATTGAACATTTATAAAGTTTAAACCCTAACGCAGCAGCCCGTTGTTGCCCAGTTGTGGGGCTGTGGCCATGGGTCACCCAGTGTGCTTTTGGGTGAGACCTATTCACTCTGGTTTACAAAGGGCCTCCCCACACTTCCAGGGGTGCAGGAAGCTGGTGGTGGGGCAGGGTGGGATGGCAACATTTGGGGGCTTTTGTGAAGTTACAGGACTTGACTGCCTTGAAGCGTTTTGGACCGACAGCCTCTTCCTTGGTGCTGACAGACTTGGGCTGATGGCTCTGCTCCCTGCCCAAGGTATGCATTTACCTGCCGTCTGGTAGAAGGCGAAGTGGATTTAGGTAGGTGGAGGGGTGGGGGATGAGACAGTGCTTAGCCCTGGGGCTTCCAGTGGCTTCCCATCTGGAAGTTACACGGAAAGCCAAAATAAAAAATAAGAAGAAAAAGGACTAATTGTTACTTATTGAATACTGTGATGTGCCAAGGCCATGTGCTCGACTTGAACTTCTAATCCCACAAATCTCCTTAACAGTCTTTAATAGACTCTGTTATCTCTCTCTACGCCTAGCAAGCTGGACATCTCTACCTCAGAAGTCGGGTAGAATTGGGATTGTAATGCAAGTCTTTCTAAATTCAAACTCCAGGCTCTTAACCATCGTGCCCTCCTGCCTTTCAAGGAGGGATATAGGCAGCTGCTGCTTTAGGTGTGAGGGAGGCCTGGGCAGGATGGGGGAGGAGGCTTCCAGAGGAGGTGAGGCCAGAGCTGGTCCTCAAGGAGAGTCCAGGCAGAGACACAAATGGAAGGAAGGCTGGCTTTCAAGGCAAGAATAGGCATTCAGAGACTCTAAGAGAGCAGTTAACAGATGAAATGCCACAAGAAGTTCCTGGGGGCAGATACACATGGAAAATGCTAGGCCACACAGATTGCTTTACTTCAGGACTTGTCAGAGCCTTTAGTACAGTAGTCATGAATATTGCATATCTGTATAAGCATATTTGTAGACCAGAGAGAGTATTTCATGGAGTAATATTCTAGAGTATGCTTTAGGACACCTAGGGCTGTTGTATTGAATTTGTTTGGGAGTCGAGATAATCATGAGTGGAGAGGGAAGGAGGTTCCTTGAAGATTAAAAAGATATTATCCTATCAGCAGCGGGGAGCCAGGAAGCGGGTGTGCTCTTGTTATATTACCAATAGCCTGGCTGTCCTGTCTAGGATGGTGGGAGGGGAGGAAGATGGGCTGCGTCCTGAGGCAGAGAATTGTTAGAAGCCTCTTCTCAGGCTGCTGAGAGGTGACAGTGTGAAGCTCTTCAGTAGCACTGTGAGTGGAGATAATGGATTTACTAACGTTAAAAAGGAAAAAGCCAATAGGTGGCTGTGAGGGAAGGTGGCGAGTCCTTACCTGCCGCCTGGGACATGGGCAAATCTAGGGATGTCTCCTGGGCACCAGCGTTTGGACTAAAGATGCAAAGTTTGATTTTGGGCTTGCTGAATGGGAGATGATGAAATGCTATGTAGGTAAAGGTGCAGGAGAAAGATCTGAGTAGGAAAAATAGATTTGAATGGCACTGGGACAGAGGAGGCCACTTCGGCAGGGGTTTCTAAGGGACCGAGAAGGGCCAGGCTTGAACCCTGCACCTGTCGGTGAATCCCTGTCCTGGAAGCTGGTGGAAGACTCCATGGAAGCGAAGGGAGTTCAGAGAACACCCTCTGAAACAGAGCCCCAAAGCCTAGTGAGGGAGCTGGCAGTGGCCTGAGGCTCCACATCTGGTCTGTGGTTGGGCTGCCTCAGAACAGGTCTCCCTCCTGCCTCCCCCCAGCGCTTGTTTCTTTTGCTCTTCAGCGATGCCTGCTTCCTCTTCTTGGTAACATATATAGCATCTGGGGTTTAGATATTTGCAGGTGCTTCAGTAGGGCTGCAGGTGGCCTTCCTAGCAGGTGTGGACACCAGTGCCTACCCGGGCTTGATTTCAGTCTTTTCTTCTCCCCAGCTCCTGCACCCTCTGCGGGGCCGTGGAAGGGACTGATGGCCTGGTGGTCCTGTTCGATGGGCTGCCCCCTCTGAATCCTTACCCTCTGGGCTTAGCATGGGGGAGCCTGAAGACTCTGTAAGGCTGGAGGCCAGGATGGCTGCCTGGGACTGCTGGCTATCTGTGCGCTCCCCCTGCTTGGCCTTGGTTTGGGGCTGAATGTGGCCCAGGGCCTGCTTGTCAGCACGTGGCTTGGGTTTCCGTGTTAACGTTCCCAAATTGGGATTGCAGAGGATTGAGTGTCCGTGCTGTCTGATCACGCTGAGCCTTCTCAAGCAGCCAGCTGCGAAACTTTCAAAGGGCTGTGTGTAATTGGTTTGGGAGATGTGGGGGGAGGGTGCAGGGGGACTGAGATGGGGACAAAGAAGTCAGTTTTTAAAAGGAAAAAAATAAATGAACATAACAGCCTTGGGCCATTTGGGTGGGGCATGGTGCTCGGGCACATTGAAACCCCTTTTCCTCTTTCCTTCGTATTTTTCCACTTCCAGAGGCCCCTTTGGCCAGCGCCTACTGACCCCTGCAGACCCTCTCTGTGTAAATACAGCCTCTGTCTCCCACCCCCCTCACTCATTACGCATTCCTTTAATCTGACCCATCTCCAGGTCGCCAGCTGGCAGAGACTCAGCAGATTCCAAACCCCAGCTGGTGCCGGAGTGTTTACACGGGCGGGGAAGCTTGGCAGACAACTTGCCCTCAGGCTACTCAGCTGTAGGAAAAGGTAGAAAGACATCCCAAAGATAAGTGGCCCGTTTGTTTGCAGACTCTCCCTCCTCCTTCATTCCCCCTCCCCCTCATGCCCACCCTCACTCTGATTCCTGCTCTATCCTGAAAAAAAAAAAAAAAATAGAAGGGAAAAGAATCCCTTTGTGTCCCCGGAGGTACTAGGCTAGGAACTCCCTGGCTCAGCCCTTCCACCCAAGTAGCCCTTTATGTAGCGCTTCGAGCCTACTGGCAAAGAGCATTTCACTTCCTGACCAGAGCAAATCAGATGTTATGTAAAAGGCATCATTTGTCAGTATAAAGTTAGTCCCCCGTTCATAGTGGGTGTGATTTTCCAAAATCAAGGTTGAATGTTCATGAAGCCAGGCCTGGGATTACATTACTGCAGCTTCAGGTCGATGTCCTCTAGTGTCTGTGTCCCCCTCCTCCGTCCTCAGTAAAGGCCCCCGAGACACTCAGACAAGTGGTCAATGATCCACAGTGTGGGGTCTGTCTTGATCAGAGTTTGTGAGAAGCTAGTCCCAGGGTGACCTGTACAAAGAAAGCCTTTTCTGATCCTAGTTGTCAGTACTCTTAGTCATTTGGAACTTAGCTGGTCCTGAGAAAGTGGCTATTGGTCCACCTCCCACTGGTTTCCCAAGGAATATGACCAGCATGTATGTATGGGAGACAATTTTGCTGATGTGACGTGCCCTGATGCCAGCGGTTGTACTGACCAGGTTAATTATTATCAAATGGTGTTAGAATTAAGCCTTTTATTTGAGGAGCACAACTACATCAGTCAGGGTCCCACAGGAAACAGATGGGGTAATTAAAAACGGTTATTGAAGCACTATTAACAGGGCGGGGACAGGATAAGGGGAAACACAAGGGGTGGTAAAACACTCCAGGGCTTGCAAAAGTGAGGACCTAGCCCTATGCCTGATTGGGACTGGGAGGGAGCGGACACAGGACTCCTTAAGATGTGAGGAAGAGAGTGGGTGAGGTTGAGGTAACGCCAGTGAGCTGTGGCCAATGCCAGTGAGCTGTGGCCAATGACGAGGGGCTGGACCTTTTGTAGGGATCAGGTCACTGCCACCTCTGCCCAGCAGGGAGGGTGCCAGGTAATAAACACTCTTCTCTGGGGTCTAATCACCGGCAGGTTCACCTGAAGCCAGAGATCCAGGATGCCCATTCATTGATGCACTCCATAAAAGTCATCCGCTCTCTGCTCTGGGACACAGAGTGGGGCGGGGAATGGACCTGGTGGGGCAAGGGGAGAATTACCCAGCCCAGTAGCACTGAACAGATTCTATTTTATCTCCCCTTTGAATCCTGCCTCATTGACAGCCCACAGGCAATCGGAAAGGGTGGCACAGTGAGAGTGATGCTCCTGAAATACTGCAAGCTCTGACACAGGCTTTTTAGACAGATGTTTCCTGATTGCAGTGAGCCAAATAGCGTAGCACATCTGCTTGAAGCTACTTATTGCCCTGATCTTGGGCGAAACCAGGATCAGCCTTGCTTCTTAAAGTGGCAGCACCTTAAACGCCTCCACTTCCATCTTTGGGGGCTAGTTTAGATAATACTGAAATACCACTTAAACCAATTTCCTTCTCTTACCCTAGTGCTTTGCACACTCAGCCCTCAGGGACCATGAGGCGTTTCCCATGTGGTATAAATGGGATTTTAATCACTGTGTCCAATTACCACTAGTCTCTGAATATCTGTATCCAATAGGAGATTGCTTTCTTGACAGTTTCACATGGAGAAGCTCTGACTCGTCCATTAGTTAACTGATAAAATTTCATTGTCAAGTTATGAAATAGGGGACAATTTTTAGAGTTTTGTGGCTGGACATAAAGACTTAGAATTTTTTTTGTTCCAATGTTGCTTCCTGTCTTTGAGGGAAGCAATTGTTTCTTTATCTGGGCTTGAATCACTTTGAGAAGCAAGGTTTGAAATGCACATCGAAATGCCAGAGAACATCTCCATTGATGAACTCAGTGGACAAGGACAGTTGACTTTGGGGCCCAGTAGCTTTTAGAATAAACGAGTGAATGGCTGGATTGAATTGAAGGGATCCAAGGGCTGGATTTCCTTTCCTCTCCCCATTTTTAGACTAGCTTGTCTGGAAAAAAAAGTGGAGACAGCTGAGACCCAAAGTTGGCCCACATAGTGGATGGCCCCCCCAAAGCCGCCATGACTACGTTAAGTTAGACGGTTCTATCTGGAGGCCGCTTGTACTTTCCGAGCACCGTAATGATTCTGTTCTAACCCTCACCCCCTCCGAGAAGTCTCCCTGGAGGAGAGCCATGAGTCTCCCAACCCAGAGCACTTAACAAGGACCCTGGTGGGGCAGCGGTGGTGTGAAGAAGTGAATAAAACCAAAGTTTCTGCCTTGAGAAAGGAAAATGAGCCCCCACGTGTTCTTCGCCTTATTGTGTCCTGATTCATTACATTTTTTCTTGTCTTACAACTAACTCTTCATGTGTCAAAGCCTCACTTTGATCCGTATTAATTTTTAGGCATGTTGCTCAGGTAACATGGTGGTTAAGAATTCAGACCTCACAGTCCAGTGGATTTTGAGTTCATCTTACTTCTTGGGGCTTATTAGCTGTGTGCCTTTAGGCAAGTGTCTTAAAACTTTCGGAGCCTCACATTTGTTCAGTGCAATGGAGCATCTGGGAGGATTCAGCGAGGTGCTTTCTGTCGGTGTTTAGAGTGGTTCCTGGCATGTGGTGGGGGCTCAGTAAATAGCAGTAGCAGTAGCAGTTGCTTCTAGAGTTGGAGGTTAAATGAGGTAATCCTGTTTGGTGTTTAGCACAGTGCCCAGCATTTAATAAGATCTCACATGAGTTGGTGTTGTTCCTGACAGGGTTGTTGGGGGTTACATGAGGTAATCATATAAAGTGCATCAACCTTGCCTGGCCTGGAGTCAATTTTCAATAAAGGGTGGTCAGTTTGATCATTTCTGAAATAAGGGAGGTGGACTAGATTGATAGCCTCACTCCTGATTTTGATTTCTGAGCCTCTGAGGGAAGGAAGTGGGAAGTTTTTTTGCATCGCCTGTAGCATTGTGCCTTGCCCAGGGCATGTGCTCAATACATATGTTGTGACTGAAGGATTGGGTTTATATATTTTTTAATTTGGTTTTTCTAGAGACAGTGCTAAACAGATATGTTTCTGGGGTCTGCAAGTGTCTTATCATCCAGCTTCGTACACATGCACCCTATAAACTCACACAGCCTCGCGTCTAATGCTTTCCTTGACCCATCTGTTTGGAAGTCCTGGTGTGTCCATTGTCAGAGCCAAGAGAAAGCCCTGGAATCACCCCTGTGGCTCAGGTGGCAGTCACTTCAGGCCTTAGAATGTGGCCCATGGCCAGATGCTTATCTGCCTGCAGGTCCTGAGTCTGAACCCCATCAGTTCAGCCAGAGACCATAAAGGCTGATAGACTGATAGGAAGCGGGAAGCCTCCTGATGGCCTTTTGGCTGGTACCCTATTCCCTGACTTAGAACCTGCAGAACAGCCACCCTTTTGTCCATCCATCCAGGTGGCTCTGCCTTTCCTTCTTGGGAAATGAATGGAAGTCAAGTCATGCTGAGAGTGGCAGTATAGTAGGCGTTCAAAAGAATTCATTAAATAGATAGCAGAAACATTCCCCAGTCCTGTTGTGAATATAAAGGGGCGGGGGTGGGGGTGGGGGATGTTAATTTTGTTTTTGCCTCTCTCCCCAAGTCCTCCATATTCCTCTTCAACTTCCTGTTTTCCTCCTCTGAGGCCCATCAATTCCAAGGGGATTAATTGAGCATCTCCTCTGTCTCAAGACAAGTTTCACAACTTCAGAGGGAGCAGAGATCTTGCAGAACGGGGCAGTGGTGGGCCTGACCAGGAAGCTGCCCAGGGCCAGTGCCCCCTCTTGGGCACCCCTCTTCTGTGGTCCTAGATCTCACTTCCTGAAGAAATACAAATATCCCTTGACACGATGTATTCCTGTCTGGCTCTCCCCTTTTCTGCATATCTAACCCCTTTTCTCTCTTGTGGTCTTTCTCCTCACCTCCCGTAGGTTCAGGCTTCTCCTGACCCTCCCTGGCTTCCCACCCCTTCTAGCTCCTGGTGGCCCCAATGAGCAGCACAGCCTTTCGTCTCCACTCTGCCATTTCCAGTTCACCATGTACCCCAGTTGCTGCTTCCTCCTTTCCTCCAGTGTTGACTCAGCAAGGTCCCTGGCGACCTTTGTTTCCCGAATGTGAGAGACTCTTTATGCTGTCATTCATTCCACAGATATGTACTGAAGCCCCACTGTGTGCTGAGCACCGTTCCAGCCATCAGAAAAAAAGACAATCTTAAGACCGCTGCCCTTGTGTAGTCCTCGTGTCAGTTCCAGGTTGGCTGGACCTCCCCAGAGTCTACCTGGCTGAGCATAGACTCCTTGCTAGGTCTGCTCCCCCGGCTGCTGGGGCCCCTCTCGGTTTCCTCTGACGGGTCCTTTTCAGTTTCTTCCTCCCCTCCCTCTCCTAGCCCCTGGACTGCTGCTGTTTTCTCTCCCAGCTGATGATACCACCATCCACACCACTCTCTGAATAACCATCATAACACCTAGCAGATTTTGTTTTATATGCTTGTGCTTCTGTTTCCTGAACAAGACCAGAGCACCACTCTTGACCACTCCCTCACCTTAATTTATTGGGCCATCAAGTCATTTGAAAATCACTGTCCTGTGTCTGTTGCCATTCCCTTCATCCAGGCCTGCTTTATCCCTTCCTTTAGCAACGTCCTTCCTACCTGGTGTCCACGTTGCTTGTGCTCTCTGCAATGGAAACCTCATTGTCTTGTTTTCTGCTTAAAATCGTAAGTGGCTACCTCGTACATGTAGGAGAAAGTCCAATTTTTATACCTGTCATAAAGGGCCCTTCATAGACCTGGTTCCTGCCAGCCTTCCAGCCTCATCACCTTTCACACACAAGCCATTCCTTTTCCCTGGGAGTCGTCAGGCTCTAGGTCAGGCAGAACCTCATTGGTGATGTTCTCTGTGGGGGTCTCAGGGACCCCCCCCCCCCGGTCCTCCAAACTGCCTGTATGTAACCTCAATAATGATGATTTTGTTGTGTTGAAATGAGCTTTTTGCATACTGATTCGTCTGAGTCTGACGGGGCTCCGAATTTTTGTGGTGCCTTTCCTGCCTGGGATGGTGTTTGGAGTCCTGGGGTGGGGTAGGGAGCGTTCCCATGTCTGGGAGTTGAGGGGGCAAAGCTTGGAAAGGCTTGGCTGGGTAAGTGTGGGGTCCTGAGATGCCAGGCAGGGGTCCTGATTTTCTCCTAGGCACTAGGGAGTCACAGAGGGCTGTGGAATAGGACCTGTGGTATTTTAGGAGAATGGTTGTAGAGTCTTCCTCGGGGCAGTCAGGGGAGGTGGCCAAAACAGCACTTAAGGATAGCGCTTTAATCTTCCTTCTGTAGGCCATGGCCTTGGTTCCTGCCTTGGTGCATGTTCAGTGAGGAGACAGAGCAATGGCTGGAGAGTGAAAGAAACATATCCATGCGCCCCCCCCCCCATCTGTGTGTGTCTGGGTCCTCCCCTCCTTCTGTCACTGTGATTCTCTTGCATAAAGATTATTTGCTTCTTGGACAGAGATTAAGGTTACCGGTGTCCCCCTGAACTAGAGTTGCCCAGAGGGCCTGGGGTGGGAGACATCTGGCCCCCAGGTTCTTACTCCGAGACCGAGATTCACCAGGAAGTGGGGTGTTGCACGTTGAGCCTCAGATGAGGGTGCTCGCACACTCCCGCAAACCCCTGAGGACGGGCTGTGAGTTCAGACTGGGATCCAGCCTCTCCCTCTGATATTTGGTTGTCTTCCTGGGATGCCCTTCCCCTGTGTGAGGTCACAGTCAGCCTCCTGGGGTGCTTGCTGAGAGGCTGAGAGAAAGCACCATGGAGTTTTACATGTTATTGAAAATACCACTTTCAGTTAACAAAATGAAATTTTTTTGTAGTAATGTGTATTGCTCTTCTGTGTGTGTGTGTGTGTGTGTGTGAGAGAGAGAGAGAGAGAGAGAGAGAGAGAGAGAGAGAGGGAGAGAGGGAGAGAGATCGAGACCTTGGATTATGGCATTTTACTTTAAATCTCATCATTTGACTAGACTTTGTTTATTCTGTTTAGGGGTTTGGAGGGACTGGTGTGTGGCAGAGTGTGCATAGCGTTTACCTTAGGCTGTGCCTTTGGCGTTAGATTTGTATTTTCTGTGTATCTGTAACATTTTCCTGGCAACTCTTGCCTTTTATGTTGTTATTTTCCTTCTCTACTTTGAAGACGATGTGGACTATCCCCTTGTGAACATTATTTGTTAACGAACAGGGATATTTGAGTGGTGGATGTTTTTCATTAACCTTCTTGACCTTGATTTAATTCAACTGAATCAAATCATCATCATTAACTTCTTCTCAGGTGCCCTCATGCCGGCAGTCCTTGGTAGGCCTTTGTCGACTCCTGCAGAATGGGCGGGATGCCAGCCCAGAATGGGGTTATAATGTCTGGCCCCTAGGAATGGGATGCTCTGTTGTAACACAGGGTAGTAGGAAATAAACGTGAGTCAGAATCAAGATGCACACACATACCAGAGCTCCTGGGCCTGACCGCAACTTCCTGCTGTGTGTGGAAAAGTAAGGCTCGTGGTGGTATTAGAATGGTACCGCCGCGGCCAATTCACTGGGACCCATCACTTAATCTCTTTCATCAACACACCCCGCCGTGGAGTAGGAGCGTGCGGAAAGGGGGACAGCAGAAATCACACATCTAAAATTCCTACAGAATGGCTCATTTAAAAAACTCGTTTATTTGCCTTCCAGCCCTGGTTTGCTCAGTTTACATATGGGCAGAGGTGGACACCCTGGCATAGGGCCTCTCTCTTTGTGCCCCGACGCGAACACCCAGAGGCATGTGAAGGCTCCCTGTGTGAACAGGCCTGGTTTATGGCCTGTGGACACGGCTTGGCTTTGCTCTCTGTTACTGTGAAGTCAAAGTTCATTTTTTCTAGCAAACTCTAACTCCACATGCCTGGCTCTTCAGTCAAAACGTGGAGATCTCCATGCTGATGTTTTGATTAGGAAACTTTCCAGATGGTAGAGAGTAATTAAAAGTGGTTGCAGTAGATCACTGTCTGCATGCTCTTTCCTTCCCTAAGAGTAAACACGCAAATGAAAGCAAAGGCACCAGGACCCGCCTGGTCCAGCTACCCTGGGTCTTTGGAGCCCCTGAATAATCCTTTCATTCCCCCAAATACCAGGAAATACCATAAGTTTCTTGGACCCTGACATTCATTCTTGACCATTGCCAATGATTAGTGACTGGCTGTCGCAGACACATCTGTGACAGTTAGAATTAGCCTCTCTCTTTGTGTTTCCTGCCTTATGGAGCTAAAGCTTCTTTCAAAACAGCAGCTAAAATGACACTGTGATGTGTTGGTTTAGGGGTTCCATTTTTGCGATCGAGTCTAAAATGTTACCTAATCTTAACTCTCCCCAAAATCACTCCCAACCTAACATTCTACACTGTGTGAAAAGCCCTTTCTTTTTTCTGTTTTTGATTTTTAATTTATTTTAAACATGATACTGCATCTGAGCAGGTGGCTTTTGGCTAAAAGTAAAACTCTTCTGTCCCGACCAATCTGTGTGTTTCACATATATCCATAAAGCAACTAGTAATCTGAACTCGGCCATATGATGTAGGAAAAATACATATAAAAAATATTGATATTCTTAAAAATTATTTTGTGTGAGTGCTTCTTTATCTTTATAGCTTCCGTGAGGAATGGTTTATGAGTATGCTGTGTTATTCAAACAAGGGGAAAGCTATTCGGGGGAGCTGAAGGAGAGTGAAATGTGTAGTCAGGTAAGAGTATTAGATATATTGATCCAAGGCTCTTTTTTGAGGGAGAAAATGAGGGTATATAGTATATATTAAGGCCTTCAGAGAAGAAATATATTTATTTCATGTGAATGTATATATTTTACCTAAGGCTATCTGTAAGGCACGTAGTAGGTCAAGTTCAATCTGTGCAAGCATAGCTTGCATAAATATGCAGTCTTCTTAAAGTTATAATTAAGTTGTGGATATGTAGGAAGCGGGGAAGGGCTATCCCTAGGCCACCTCCTGTTTTCCAGTACTTGATTAACTTCCCATATTGGGGATGGGTAGCTTGGCAAGTTCAATTTTCATATGTATGTTTTAAAAGCCCAAGTCAAAGATTTTTAAAATGCTTTAAGTGACTCTTTCTAAATTCCGCTTTATCCCAATACAAAGTTTAGATTTTGAGACTGATGAGGATAATAAACCAAGTAATGTAATTTTATTGTAGCTATTTCAATTACAGGTTTTTCCTCATAAATATACATTGTCACTTTTTAAGCTAATGTAAAACTGTGATCATGATGTTGATAGGGAGTCTATTTAGCATTGTGAACATGGGCTTGTAGAGAATCTGTTGTATGTGTGTTTAGTTTTGCTGAATTCTTATAGCAAGGCAGTTTTCCAAGTGAGGAAACCAGAATATCGGGGCACACGGAAAGGTACTGTCAGAACTCAGCCTCCCAGTTTCAGGCCCTCGGTCCTCCCAGTGGCCTCTGGTCATCCAAAATGGAGAATTTTAGAAAGCAAGAATAAAAAGCATCTTTGTTTCAGCTGTATCTGCCTTCTGCTGAGTAAACGTATGCCTTGCAAACCGTGTATGTCGAGTCCCAGCCATAAACACGCGTGTGCAGGTGATGAGCTGGACTTATGGG
This sequence comes from Hipposideros armiger, assembly GCF_001890085.2. Classification (NCBI taxonomy): domain Eukaryota; kingdom Metazoa; phylum Chordata; class Mammalia; order Chiroptera; family Hipposideridae; genus Hipposideros; species Hipposideros armiger. Next base: position 1,837,774 of record NW_017731638.1, on the reverse strand, counting down.
CTTCCCACGAAGCAAGAACCTCAGGGAGCAAACAGTCCAGGAAAGAAGGGCTAAAAGACTCTTTCATTTAAAAAAAACAAACCAAAAAACAACAAAAAGAACCCAAAACTCTTCCCCACCAGTTGGGCGTAACTTTCAAATGTTTTCCTGTCTGACTGAAATTTTCCTATCCACCACCTCAGCAGAAAGATGCAAAATCAATTTGGGGAAAGCCGGAGTCGAGACTGTTTGGCTTCCTGAGAACAGGCTGAGCTGCGAGAGATTTCACTTGGCTTTACCTGTGCTTCTAAGGAAGCAGGAAATGGGTGTCCTCGCTGTCAGTCGTGGGGGTTCTGCTTTGGCCACATGCTACTCTTTGTATTTCAGCCCTTAGGTGGGAGTGCCAGTGTTCATAGGACAGAGGGTGTTTGGAGCAGAACTGCTTCTCTGAAAACAAGGTCTTGTACCCTATCCTGTACTCGGTGGCATGTCCAGCAAAATAGCCCCTTTTCAAGTGCCAACGTGTGGCTGTGCCCGCTAAGAAATAAACAGAATAAACCAAACCAAAGGATTGAGTACTATCTAAAAGGAATGTGATGAGACCGCTTTCATCACAATTCTTCTTTTTTATCTTTGCTGCCCAGGTATCAATTTGCAGTGAAAAGAGAACAGATTGGGGCACTTGGAACCCTAGGTGTGCCCAGTGGCTGGCGGGCTGGTTAACTTGAGAGGTTAACTTACTGTCTCACTGTCAGACATAGATGATACCCAGACCCTGTCTTCACAAGATGGAGAAGCAGTAATATATTTTAAATGTTTGGGAAGACCTCTCGGCAAGTTATCAGTGTAAGGCTATGTTTTTGGTGTTGACAAATAAGTGGAATCAGGAAATGAGAGCCTTTTGGAGCCGAGGCTGGAGAGGACCTTTCAGGACATCCATCTTAACCACCTCAGTTGGCCTTGTCCTTGCCACGTATCTATAAAATGGGGATATTTTTAGTGCCTACCTTGTGGAGTCATTGTGAGAACTACATGACATGATTTATATAAAGCACTTAGAATCATTCCCAGCACTAAGTAAGCACTTAATAACTTTAACTGCCATTGTTGTTAATGGATGAAAAAACTGGGGTCCAGAGAGGTAAATACCTTACCTGAGGTCACCCTGCTGCCCTTCAGCTGAACTAGGACTGGAGCCCTCCAAGTTCGCTACGCTTTGCTGGAAGCAGCTATTTCACCAGCATCCTTGGTCTTGTTGCAACCAAGAGCTTAGATTCATGTGCCCCTAATAGAGCGCCGCATGTGAAACAGTTTGGGTTTTGTTTTGGCTGCACAAGCACACTCAATGTCACTGCCTTGGTGCTCGATGCCCTGTTTTAGTTAAAAGTTCAATGAAGCTGTGTGTGTGTGTGTGTGTGTGTGTGTGTGTGTGTGTGTGTGTGTGTGAGAGAGAGAGAGAGA
>NW_017731638.1:1831770-1836254 GCF_001890085.2 Hipposideros armiger | reverse complement strand
ATGTATTAGCACATTGTCACTTTTAACCTTTCACCCACTGAGCGTGGCATTTAGAATGCTATTAAACTCAATAACGTTTCCTATAAACGCCTTAGAGGGATGGGAGATAATTGGAATGACATTTTTAATGGCCTCCTGTTTCTCAGCCCTTGGTGCTATGTGAACCCAACCAGAGCTTGCAGGGAGGAGCTTGTTGGTTGTTTTATCCCTGGTCTGAGGTTTGGAGAGGGTTACAGAGTGAACTTTTAGGGTGCCAAAGGGGCTTTTTACAGCACAGAGAATGGTATTTATGCTGGAGAAGTAGAGTTGGTCTTTTGGATAGTTTTTTTTTTGTGTGTGTTTTTTTTTTAATTCACGGATGTAGTGAATCCAGGAGCCGATTACTCCTTCCCCCTTCAGATGGCTTTGAGAAAGCTTAGAGCCAAATCTCTGGCCACCTGTAGCCAATGAGTAGTAGGACGTCCTGGAATGCATTTATGTGGCTCAATCTCATTCCTTTATCCTTCTCTTTGCCTTCAATCTATATGTTTTATTCTCTCCTGCCTCTATTTACATTGCTGTTCTATTTAATGTATTGTATTGTGTGTATCCTACATTTGTTTTTGGAACAAACTTTTAAAAAATCAAATCAAATGTTGTCTTTTCTGCTTGTAAAGTTCTGAGGTCTTGGGAGGCCACTTTCCCTCCCTGTGCCCCGGGTTTAGCCTCATTGTCTGTTAACAGGAAGACTGACATCATCTTGCTGTGAGACATGGGGAAGTGGGAACGAGCATGGCTGCCTACAAAGAAATATGCTCGGTTTGGAATGGCTTCTGCTGCTACTACCAGAGGGGCAGGGTGGAAAAATACTGGGAGCTAGTATTTTTGCCTTAACCAGAGTCCAAAATCCTATTGTCTCGGAATCATGTTCAGAAAGCCTTTGTGAACCATTCATCTGTGGTTACTAAATTATTACAGCTGTTCGCAGTATTAGTTCACCAAATAGGTATCGGTGAGATACCTACTATGTGCTCAGCACTGGGATGGAACCCAGGGAGAGAACGAGCCTACAGGAGAAGAGTATAATACATGTGGACAGATGACAGGCTGAGAGTCACGCCACTGAGCACAGTGCTGGTTCTCCTCCTTAATAGCGATATTGATTTCACTAGGGCTCTCTGAGTGCTGGCTGTGTTCTAGGCACTATTTGAGGCTCTGGATTGAAGATAATCAAGGCAAGGAAGATCCCCACTTTCCAAGAACTTATAGTCCAGTGAAGGGAGAGTTTAAAAACAAGTAAAGGTAAACCCCCTAAAGCTGTGTACTTACAATGGGTGAGTTTTATGGTGTGTAAATTTTACCTCAATAAAGGTGCTAAACAGGAAAAAATCCTAAGCCTGGTGGAGCTGGCATTCAGGCTTGCCCCAATGCGCTTGATCTCATTCTTCACAGGTTATATATCTGCCGGTGCTTCTATTCACTAAGATTTATTTGTAGCTTTAAAATCAGTACTCCCAGTAGTTGGGGGGTCACTTGTAGACCTGAACAGAGCCATAAAAAAACATATGAGTCACCCGATGAGCACATTCCCAGCTGAGGCCTAACAAGGTGGTGCTCTGCCGCCTCATTTCAGCTCACCCGTAAGCATGTGTCCTTTTGTGTGTCCCATGGTTTGCATTGTTTGTGCTTTTTGTTGGTGACTTTGCTGTTTAAAATGGCCCTCACACATGGTGCTGTCTCGTGTTCCTAGCACAAGCAGGCTGTGATGCGCCTTACGGAGAACGTACGTGTGTTCATAAGCTTCCTTCCTTCAAGCATGAGTTATGGTGCTGGTGGCCGTGAGTTCACTGTTCACGCTTCAGCGAGATATATTAAATAACACGGCATCTTTCAACAAAAACACACACAAAACAAGGTTACATATTCATCAGGTGATGGAAATGTTGTGACCAGAGACTCGTAGGAACCGAACTCTATATTTCCTCTAGGATTAGTGGTTCAACCATATTTGCTAGTTCAGGGTTTACAGTGACTTCACAGAACATAACTACTGTGAACACCAAGAATTGATTATATATGCAGGACTAGGGCAAGACCATATGTACAGTCCGTATACCAAATGTCTGTCTTCCTTTAATAAAAAGTGGGATTATTCTTTCAGTAGTTAGAGTAGTGGACTCTGTACATTTATATACACCCTCGCAGAGAGCACGCTTTATTTGGTGGAGCTTTTTAATGTTAAACGTTAGGGGTAACCCGGTGGGAACTACTAATGAAATCACTAGTGTGGATGAGGAAGATTTTATTATATAACCATTTATTTATATGTTGGCATTAGCACACAAATAGTGGACCTACACATTTTCCATGTAACTATATTATGAATCCTTTCTTGTACGTTGAGTAGATTTGTACGTAGGGTCTGTATGGTACTGCAAAAACTATTTGATCAACAGATCTAAAAGAGTGATTTAAATATTATTTAATAAGTTGTAGCCCTTTAAAAATTCCTTCACTCTTTAATCCCTGGGGTCAAAGTGTATAAACACAGTCCAAGTTATAATGTCAAAATAAAATGAAATAAATTCCAAATAGATAGATTCATAGGAAAAGCTCTCAGAGAATTGGCCCCAAACATGTGGAGGGAGATGGAGACATGAATATGAGCTGGGGAAAGGAAGGAAAGCAAAGAACATGGAGTGAATAGTAGGGGTTTTCTGGGTTTTTTTGTGGGTTTTTTTTTTTAATATTCCTGAATCCTTTACCTTTTTTAAAGGATGGTATTTCTTTTGAAGTTAAAATAAAAATTAAATAAATTCTCAGAAGGACACAGAAAAGGTTCTGAGACAGAGACTGGACAGAGGGCTGGGTTGAGAGAATGATGAGGGACAGTTTCTGCACGTGTGGCTGTCAGGCTCAGCTGCACATTGGAATGCCCTGGGGAGCCTGCCAACATGCTCCTGCCCCAAAGAGTCAGGCTTAATTGGCTAGGGGTGGTCCAGGCGTAGAGATCTCAAAAGCTCCCCCAGGGATCCGAATGTGCAGTCAGGGTTGAACACCAGCGCTCCACACATGAAATTATAGTTTATCTCAGGCATGGACTCTGGTCAAGCTAAGGAAGCTCTCTGGGGGTTCACGCGGTTGACTGGGAATGTGGGGCGCTCCAGGCGCAGGGCTGTAGGAACCACAGCCGAACAATCTGGGCAGGTACATAGCACTGACCAGTACTTCCTTCATTCCTACCCAGGATTCAGAGCCCAGGAGAGGGTGTCCAATTGCCTGGTCTTCTGTCCTGGGGAGAGGGTGTGGTCCCTTCATCCCTTTAGGAGGAATGTAGTCACCACAGTGACATGCCCGCCTCTCTCTCTCTCTCTCTCTCTCTCTCTCTCTCTCTCTCTCTCTCTGTTTTAACACAGCTGGGAGAGTTGTATCCTTAGGAAGCCCTCATGCCATTAGGAAGGGGGAATGGATGGTGGTTAGCCTAAACTGCCTGAGGTCCACTCCACTCGACTCCATGAACTTAAAAGACGAGCGTATTTCCTGAACGAATGAAAGATTTGTGCCTAGGGTATGGTGCAGTGTTAGGTAAATATTTTCTTCTTGCCTGCCCGCCTGCCTTTCTCTTCCCTCTTTTCTTTCTCTCATTTTGTCCAGCTTCCTCTGATCTTCCCTCGCAGGGGTTTCAATCTGAGAAGACCAGGTTTATCCTCAAAGGAGTCGTGGCAGGCAGTATAGACAGGGGGTCAGGTCCAGGATGACCAATGTGAGCGAGAATTCAGGCAGGGAGAGACCGCCAAGCTGGAGCAATGGTGGTGGTGGAGTTGAGGTGGTTTAGCAGCTGGATGGGTCTCAAGGAGAAGGCTGCGGGTGACAGATAGGTGACAGAGGTCAGCTCGAGTGACAGCACTGGGGACCAAATACAGTCCAGCGAATGAAGCAAGCCAGCACAGACTCAGCTTTTGAATTATCCTCCTATCCAGTGAGCAGTTACTGAGCACTTACTGGGTGCATGGGAGTTAGTTACTTGAGAAGCGTATGAGGACAGATAGGACAGCACAGTCTCTGCCTTTAAGGAGTGCTACCTGAGGAGAGCTCTAAAGGAGCATATGGAAATGATGGCACAGCGGGGTATGGCATAGAGCACTTCCTGCAGAAGAAGACATCGTGCCCTATGAACAAGTCCGGGAGGCTTTGCAGAGGGCTTACAGTTGAGCTGGGTTGTGAAAGATGAGTGAGATTCTGGTCTATAGGGTTTTTTTGGGGGGTAGGGAGGATACAGAAATGGGATACAAAGTGAGAGGGGCTAAAACTCCCACACGGAAGTATTGAGTAGTAGGTTTTGGCTGAAACAGAGTATATCTGTTTCTAAACAAATAGAGGTGATTGGACTGGAAGGGAGATCAGGAGCACCCTGAAAAAGGTCTTGGGGACCACAGTAATCAGATTTGGGAGCGGGGGTAAGGAAGACCTGTATATTCGGATAGGGCTTTGTGTTTTCCACAGCG
>NW_017731638.1:1808020-1831670 GCF_001890085.2 Hipposideros armiger | reverse complement strand
CACACACACACACACACACACACACACACACACACACACACACACACACAAGAAGGCCCCTGCCTCGCTGTGTACAAAGAGCAGACGACACCCCCCTGTAGAGAAACAGTCTGGTTGACTGGAGCGTTTTGCTAGTTAGTGGACAGAGAAGGCTGAGGACAGTCCCCTCTCTCTCTGTGCGTGTGCGTCAGGAGTCCTAGTTGACCAGGAGGGGCTGTAAATGCATCATTCCTGGTTTTCACGCTGCTTTTGTCATGCCCAGTGTTTCTCTCACACCCACGGTGCATTGTTCAAGCGTTTTCATTTAGAGGAGAAGCAGTAACCCTTTATGATGAGGTGTCTCCAGAGGCCTCCTGGAAAAGGCCTGGGTCATGCCGCTTGCCCCCCTGACCTCTTACATACTCCAGAATAGTATGGGTGGTGTTTCTCAGCCCCAGCTGCATATCAGAAACAGCTGGGGAGCTTTATACAATGTCACCCAGACCAGTGGGGATACTACAGATATCCCTGATCTTACAGACAGGAACCCAGTCAGCTGATTCTTGAGTCCAACCTACAACCCCCCTCCCCCCGCCACACACACACACACACACACACACACACACACACACACACACACATTCATTTTGTAATCTCTCCCCTACAGGCTAAGTTGCCAGAATACTGATTTGGCCATGAATAACCAGGTGACAAACCACAGGTTTTTCATAGCACAGCTAAGATTTTAAAGGCAGCTTTTGAGATAAACAAACCAGCAGGGCAGGGTGTTAATGGCTTGTCCCATGCCCCACAGTAGGGTAGACGTGAAATTAGAGCTAGAATTCTCTGTTTCCGAAGCTCAGATTTAGACTTTTGGAGCTGCTGTTCACTGTGCAGTTAACCAGTGTGCTTGTGAAAACCTCAGCGAGGTCCGAGGCTTCCAGGTGGCTGCATCTCATCTTCTATTAGCTTTGGTTTTACAGTGCTGGATACGTAGAACTAACTTAATAAATACTTGAATGAATGAATGAATGAATGAATGAATGAATGGCAGACAGATTTGTACCCTTAGCTTGTGAGCTCTCAGCTGGCCAAGCACAGCTTGTTTCATTCCATCTGCAGTGCGTAGAACTCTAGGTACCATCCAGGGCCCAGGATTGTTTTGTTTATTTTTAGTGCGAGTATGGCGGGGGAGGGTTTTCATTAAAGAAAAATGGAAGAAAACAAAACAAAACGGTGTTAACTCTGCATTAGGTAAAACTCTTCATTGGAGAGGCCTGTAGGTCTGAACCGTAAGAAGGGTGGGTCCTGGGGCGCTGGTAGCAGGCTCCATTTGATTCTTCTGATGTGACCAAGAAGCTAAATTGGAACTTTTCCCCTTTATTTTACAGGTCACTGCCAAGACTGCCTTCCTATTTATTTTACCTCAGTATAACGTTAGCGTGCCTACAGCAGGTAAGCAGAACACTCGTCTCTTTCCCTGGCCCTGTTAACTCTGAGGGACTTGGAAAACTTCCTTTTCCTGTGTACACATATGATGTTTTTAGATATTCAAACTCAGCATCCTACCATGGGCGGCAGGCCTCATCCATCCTCGGCCCCGGCTCTGCAAGCTTGAGGTTCTCGGGTCCTACCACCAGGAACCAGACATCGCTCCTCTTTCTTGTTGCAAAGTGCCGAGTACCCTTTTGATCAATAAAGAAGGAATTTTTGGTAGCCCAATTCAGTTCTCTCCTGTTCATTCTGTAGTAGTGAGGTGAATTGTCTAGACTCTAAGGTGAGGTTCCTTTCTTTGCCTGGCTCTACCAGCAACTAGCTGAAGGACTTTGGGGGCAAATCCCTAACCCATGGCCTGTGGAGGACAGAGCCTCGAATCTTTTCTAGACTTCGACTTGCCTGCCTCCGTCCCCGCCCCACAGTTCCTGTAGCCAGGCTCTGGGGGAAGCCATGCTGCTGGGGCAGTCAAGTCGTTGCCTTCATATGAGAATCAACTAAGGGACACTGGCAAGAGAGGACGAAAACTTTATTTTCATGAAAGAAGACACAGGAAATGCCATGGCTAGCACCAGCAGTCAGGAAACCAGGCAAATGCCTGCTTGTCCCAGGGCACACTCCAGCGCTGGTGGGCACAATGGATTGTCTTGCTCAATGTCATGTGGTCCAAGGTCAAAGTCAGGCTTTTCTACTTCTAGCTCTTGAAAATCCTAGTAACACAAGGCTGCTGGTTCGACTCCTGCATGGGATGGTAGGTATGCCCACCTGCAACTAAGATTATAACACAGCACCTTCAGCTCAGAGGCCACGAGCAGCTGACGGGCAGCCAGATGGCTACTGGCACCCTCCACAACTAAGATCTAAGAACAACAACTTGACTGGTCCCCCTCCCCGAATTCCCCAATTTAAAAAAAAAAAGAAAGAAAATCCTAGTAACAAAGACACCTCTAGACCTAGCTGTTCTTATTATGATTTACTGATTGAAATTTTCTAAGTTTTTAAAAAATTGTGGTAAAATACAGATAATATATTTACTATCTTAACTATTTTTTAAGTGTACAGTTCAGTGGCACTAAGTAGATTCAGATTGTTGTGCATCCGTTACCACCATCCATTTTTAGAACTCTTTGTACCTATTAAATAATAACTCACAGTTAAGCCTCCACCCCAGCCCCTGGCAACCACCATTCTACTTTCTGTCTCTATGAATTTGACTATCCTAGGTACCTCGTATAATTTTAATCATATAGTATTTGACCTTTTGCAACTGCTTAAAATTTAATTTTAAATAAACGTTTTTCAAAATACGTTTACATGAGTGATGCATGCCTTTCAGAGGAAATTTATAAAGTACAGATAAACATAAGACGATAAAAGTCACAAATAATGCCACCACCCAGCAAAAAACTATAGTTAGGAGCATTGATTCATAACCCGCTTCTTTGCTGTTAGCATATGATGAACTTTTTTCTGTATCATTATTAATTCATTTAATAAGACATTTTGAAAAGGTATAGAGTGTTTCTTAATAGCGATTACCACAAATTATGTGTTTAATCCCGTATTATTGGATATTTAAGTTTCCAGTTTTTATTGTAAACAGTGCTATAGTAAACATTCTTATGACTAAATTTTTGCATGCATTCATAATTATTTTCTTAGGATAAATTCCTATTAACTGGAATTTCTGGGTCAAGTAATATGTAAATTTTAAAGGTTTTATACATGTATTGCCAAAATACCCTCTGCCATATAATTCTTAGGACCCATACATCCTAAGTTTTTATAAATATAAAATGCATAGGCTTTTAAAAAATGTTCAACTTCTCATTTATTAATTTATAAAGATATATCTAGCTATCAAATGTTGTGCTGGCATTTTCATTACATTTCTTCTCAAAGTCAATTTATATAGCATGCCATGACCCAATTCTGCTTTTTTAATGTACCGTGAGAAAGTGTTGTCCTGGGGACCACAACAGTGGATGTACATGTGACCAGGGCATGCCCTTATTATAGGAAGGGACTATTTATAAAACCAGATCATGATCAAAGGGTTGATTTTTGAGTTTGAAAACTTTCCCACAGAAATTAGCAGACTAGTGCTACCCTAAAAGCATCCCTTTCACAGCCAGGATGAGAAGCATATACGTTTTGTATGCCCCAGGGTTGAACTCAGAGACTCCGAGCATAAATAGCATCCCACGGTGTTTGAGAGGGGTAGGTGTGCCATGACTGATCATAGCATGCCTTCATTCATTTGTTTTAAATAATTAGTCAGTGGATCAAGCCCGACAAATATTTGTGTGCCTCCTGTGCACCCGGACCTGGGTATAATTTGTAAAACGTGTCTGATCCCTGACGCATGGAGCTTACCATTAGCCTAGGGAGGGATCAGTAATAAACAAGCAAACAATAAATAATTATAGTTGCAATAAGGGTAGAGAAGGACAGGTACAAGGTTATGTGATAAGGAAAATTAAAAGGGTGATGATAGAAGATGTTTCTGAGAAGCTGATATTTGAGGATGTGTAGGAGGTTGTGTTGGGGGGCGTGGGGGGGTGGTCTGGGCAGAATGTTCTAACCACAAAGAACATTCCAGGCAGAGGGATCAGCATGTGCAAAGGCCGCAAGCGAGAAACAACCACCTTGGCGTGTTGAATAAATGGAGGCCAGTGTGACTGCAGCCAGCTAGGTTTGGCATGTTTCTAGGGTGAGGCTATTGAATTCTGCTCCAGGAATCCTCTTCCAGTCCAGAACAAGGCCTGAGTAAAGGTGAAGTTACATTAATATTCATACTGAATTGAGGAGGGTTCGGTTACTTTAGAAAGAGACGATAAAGTATTGTTAAATAGCCTAATCATTTGTTTAAATCTTGCCATTTAGGGCTATTCGAAATATGACAAGCAAATAATCAAGAGAGACAATGAAATCAGAATAGCCTGCCTCATTTTGTTTTGAGCTCTTTAATCACCAACCCAGTAGAGTAATGTTTGGTTTGTAAATACTGGAGGAAAGAAAACTTCTCGTGGGAAAAAAAACAGTGCACAATAACACGTCTGTTGAGGTTGTGAATTTTAAAACCCTCCCCCCAAACCTCTTTAAGGCTGGAGGTGCTTGGGGATGTATCCTTCTTGTATAACCAGGGTAAATCCCGATTTCTAAGGTTTTTTTCTTTAGCACGTTAACTTGTTCAATTCGATGTTTAAAATTTGAATTTTGGGAGAGTGGTGAATGTTTTCATACGAAGTAGCCTACCATTTCTAAATTCCTGGGTCTCCCCTCGGCTGAGGTTTTCCAGTTCTACGGGAAATAAATAGCTAATGGTAATGCGGACGTGTTTTCTTGCCTGTTTTGTTTTGCTCGCACTTCTTTTATACTCCCTTCTTCCCAGCTCCCAGCATTTGTTTATAGAGCTGCGGTAACAAAAGTCCCACAAATGGAGTGGCTTGAACAACACAAATTTATTGTCTCACAGTTCTGGAGGCTGGAAGTCCAAGATCAAAGTCAGCAGCGCCAGGCTCCCTCGGAAGGCTCTAGGCAAGGGTCTGTTCAGGCCTCTCTCCCAGCTTCTGGGAGTTCTTTCACTGGTTGGCAGCTCAATGCCAGCCTTCACATGGCATTCACTCTGTGTGCATGTCAGTCTCCGTGTGTGAGCTTCCCCTTTATACAAGGACATCAGTCATCCTGGATTAGGGGCCCACTCTGCTCCGCTACGCCCTCATCTTAACTGAGTACATCTGCAACAACCCTGTTTCCAAATCAGGTCACATTCTGGGGTGCGGGGGGTTAGGACTCCCACATAGGAATTTTGCGGGGACACAGTTCGACCCCTAACACCAGCTATAAATGTATGATTTTGTCACATTATAAGTTGGCGGAGAAGATGAAGCTCCCCTCAGAGAGATGCACTGACAGAGGAGATGGGCAATCGTTGCAGGAATAAGCTGTGCATCCTGGTGGCGCGCCTGCCACGCACGCCAGCATCCTTGTGGTTTTCTTTAAGGTCAATGGCGATGAAGCAGGAAATGTTCCTTGTTACCAAATCCCTCCTCTCCTTGTTCCCACTTGGCACCCTGTGAGGGTTGCCAGACTTGGGAAATAAAAATCCTAGACCACCAGCTACATTTCAATGTTAGATAGACAACAAATACTTTTTGTAGTGTAAGTATATTTCAATATGCATGGGATACAATTATGCCAGAAAATTAGTCTTTATCTGAAATTCAAGTTCACCTAGCCATCCTGTATTTTATCTGCCTCCCATACACCCTAGGCAGCCTTGGCAAGAGATAAAATGTCAGGTTTCTAGTCTCACCACTAGACACTTGGAATCTTCTCTCTGATTAAAATACTACAAAGCATCTGGTATTATGGCCAGAAATATATAAACTCTAAAAGGTCAACAAAGAATAGAGGTTTGATTCTTTGCACAGACACACTTAAGGCCCGCTGGCTTCCCTTCTGAGGTAGAGCAGGTGACCTCCAACAGGCTAAGCCTTTACAAGGTGGTTTTGCGTTGCGTCACTAATTTGCTGAAATGTCTTGAGCAAACCACTTAACATCTGGGTTTCTATCTCGCACTTGCAAAATCCAGGGCGATGGTCATTCTCTTAACCCCAGTGTTTCCTGAAGACAGGGAACCCTAGGAGGCCTCCTGAGCACTTGCCACTCACATTGTCACAAACCCCCACCATTGGCATCCCCTGGGAACTTGTTAGAAATCCCGCCTCTCAGGCCCCACCACAGACCTACTGCGTCAGAACCTCTACATCGGGTGACTCCTGGTTAAAGTCTGAGAAGCACGGCTCTAAGTGCCCTGGACAGAAAGCTCCGGGTCAGGCTTTCAAATGACCCCATGCTTCTAAGCCTAGAGGTAAGACAGGTCAAGCCACCAAATCTGGTGCCTCGTTTGCATCTTCCTGTTCTCTTCGAAGTTTGATTTTTCTGTAAGTGTTTGGTCTGAGGGGTGGAGGAAGCTGGGGAGTGCCATTGGGTAGATGTGGTTTCACGCTGGGGCAGCCGCTCTCTCAGAAGTCACAGACAGTCGCAAGGCAATGTGGGTAGGAATCAGGGTAGCTCTGATATTCCTGAGCCTGCCTGCTGCTCTGCACCCAGAACAAAAGGCTGAGGGTAAGGGACCTCTTCCAGAGAAGGGTTTGTTTTGCAGTAATCAAAGGTGACAAGGACCCATCCCCAGGCTCTGTTGGTCCCAGTTGGTTTTATGACCACCAGCTGCTGGGTGGCATTTTGTAGCTAGAGATGAAAAGCCTGGGGAACTCCCACGTCATAACTTGGCTATTGTTCTCACAGCCCCTTCTAGGATGAGACACACTGTCCCCTAAAAACAACCTCAGACAGATGGTTTGAAAGCCTCATTCAGCCGAAAGCCTTTGTCCAAAGCTCAGAGTGTGTTTTTGTTCCCTGTGCTGGCTGGCAGGAATTAGTCTTGTCTTGTGCTTGTATCATGTACTTGAACGATGGGCATCACGTATCAAACTGAGCCCCTCTTTGTAAGATGAGCTTGTGGGGGACGTCAAAGGGAAGAGACAGGTGGGCAACAGTGGCCCTGGAGGTGGAAACCTTACTTGATTACAGACGAGAGCTACCCAACCAGGACCTGTGGCCTATCCAGCTGGAGGAGACTTGAGACTCATGTGGGCTGGCCTGCCCCTCTTACAGCCAAGGCAACTGAGGTGCAGAGAGCTGATTGACATTCCCAAGGAGACACCAGTCAAGGCAGAGAAAAGGCTGGACTGCGCACACCTCATGCAGCATGAGGCCCAGGGCAACTGGGGGAAAGTTAAATTTGCCAGGTGGGGTGGTGGGCAGAGGGGTAAGCCACCCAGGGAGGCAGACACCTGGCTCCATCCGGCCCCTCGGGCCAAACGGCTACCCAGATTCCCTTTGGCCCTAAGGGCCTGTCTGTATGAATAAGAGAAAATAAACCAGAGACCTCAGTGTCCCTGGCTTATTGGAGGCCATCTGAAAAAGGGTGGGAGCCTCTCACCAAGGACTTACAGCCAGCGGACTTGATTTTTATTTTTTTAGTAAACAGACACTCATTAAACTTACTGTCTTAGTCCATTCAGTCTGCTCTAACAAAATGCCACAGACTGGCTGGTATATAAACAACAGAAATTAATTTCTTGCAGTTCAGGAGGCTGGAAGTCAGGTCAGGGTGCCAGTGTGGTCAGGTGAGGGCTCTCTTCTAGATCACAGACTTCCTGTTATGGCCTCATATGGTGAAAGGGGGCTCTGTGGGGTCTCTTATCGCATTCATGAGGGCTCCACCTCATAACATAAGCACTCCCAGAAGGACCCACCTCTTAACACCATTACATTGGGCTGTAGGATTCCAACATGTGAATTTGGTGGGTTGGGGGAGGGGGGATACAAACATTCAGACCATAGCACTTACTATTTAAGTGTGGTGATTGTTCAGGAAAGCGGACAGACCATAGGAGGGCATCCCCTTGAATTTTCACAAAGTGGACACATCTGTGTAACCAGTACCTGAGAAGGGACCCCTTCCAGCCTAGACTTGACTTTATCCAGTTCCCCCCCTTACAGCCCAGAGAATTTATCCTGTTCAGTGTGGGGCTTCCAGAGGTTTCAGTAAGTAGAACCGGCGAGCTGCTGTCGCTAATTGTTAGCCAGACTAAAGGGCAGAAACCTGGTGGTAGCATCTCTGACCTGCTGCTTCCGCTGCCTTTTCTCCTGCTGTCTCTTCTCCCGGTGAACTGCCTTGACTGTTCCTTCCCTCGCACCCAGCCTCTGACCTGGACCCCAGCCCACATTTACTTTTTCCCATTCCCATTTTTCTGGATCAAATATTTTCTTCTATCTAGGTAGGACAATTTTTTTTTAAACTTTATTGGGGAACAGTGTGTTTTTCCCAGGACCCATCAGCTCCAAGTCAAGTTATTGTCCTTCAATCTTAGTTGCGAAGGGCGCAGCTAAACTCCCAAGTCCAGTTTCCATGTTCAATCTTAGTTGTGGAGGGGTGCAGCCCACCATCCCGTGCGGGAGTCGAACTGGCAAACCTGTTGCTCAGAGCACGTGCTCTAACCAACTGAGTCACCTCGCCGCCCAGGACAATGTTTTCTTACTCAGTTGTTCTTACTGAAACAATTTTTTCCGTACGTTAACAGTGGGCTTGTTGACATTTGTTATTTTTATCCAAGAGGAAAAAAATCCATGATTTTTAACTTTTTTGGTCTATGATCTTGAGGAATTATTTGTCCTTTATGGCTTTCAATGAATTAAAAAAAAAATTAACACCTTCCCAGCTGTAGGCACTGCATGGGTTGTGTGTTGTCTCCCTGGTTGTGTGTGGAGGCTGAATGTGTGCATGGCACCTAGGAGTTGTGATATTTCTTTCTTGCAGGCCACAGGGAGAGTGAACAGCCTTATAAAGAGGAATGGTACATCAAGAAAAGTATTCAGAAGCTAGGCATTTTTATTTCTAAATTCTCTTTGACACTTCTCTTAGTTTTGCTACATCTTTTTACATCATAAGAATATCCTTTTCTTGTCTTCCTACCTTACTATAAAACTATAGGAACTATATTTCAATCATGCAATATGAGGCTAAAATGGTAACTTTGAAGATCCCTCAGCTATCTCTTTAATTCTCTGGGCAGCCTGAAAGGGTGAGGGAGATGGAATTGTTTGTGTGTATCTATTAACTGATTGCTAGGGCTGCCATGACAAAGTACCACAGACTGGGTGGCTTAGACAACAGAATTGCATTGTCTCAGTTCTGGAGGCTAGGAAGTCCAAAATCAGGGTGTGCACAGGGTTGGTTCCTTTGAGAGCTGAGGGAAGGATCTGTTCCAGGCCTCTCTCCGTGGCTTGTTGATGGCCGTCTTCCCTCTGTCTGTGTCTGTCTCTGTATCCAAATTTCCCCTTTTTATAAGGACACCAGTCTTATTCGATTAGGGCCCACCCTAACGACCTCATTTTAACTTGATGACCTCTCTAAAGTCCCTATTTCCAAATACGGCTATGTTCTGAGGTACTGGGGGTTAGGACTCCAACATATCTTTTTTTGTTGTTGTTGGGTGGGGGGAGCCACAATTCAACCTCTGAGGGCATGCGTGCATGTGAGAACCATGATGGTGCTTCAAATAGTAGTTCACATGCCATTGGCCACATTGTCCGAGTTGGGAGGCCTGGCAGGTGGGGAGACGGAGGCAGGGCTGGGGTGAAGGTCAGAATGCTGCTGTGTGCCCCATGCCTGACCTTGGCCCCTCTCTTTTTCCTGACACCTCAGGGAGTGGGCAGGCCTTCGGGGTTTAATGAATGCACTCCCTTTGTGTGATTTGAAGGGGAGTCAGGTAGCAGCGATGTCTGATGGGGAGACAATGGGCTTTGGCCTCTGGCATCAGTCGCATGGCATCAGGGGCACAGTTACTGCCGGCCTCTGAGCCTCAGCTGCTGTGTCTGTAAATGGGGCTAATACTCAGGATTACGGTGAGGAGTAAATGATGCCACTTACAAGATGTGCTCACTGCAGTGCCTGACACAGAGTAAGTGCTCAATAAATGGGTTATGGTGCTTGTTTGTGTTGTTATCTGAAATGAGCACCCTAATAGCAGTATTTTGTGTGTGTGCTGGATGGTGACTGTTCTGTTCCTTTTGCTTCTGATTCATTCTGTTGGAAGCAGTCATAACGATCTCATCTATTTGTGTAGCACTTTACAGTTTATAAGTCAGCTATCTATGCCCTTCTAGCTTTGTGAGAAAAGGTAGATAGTCCAGAAGGGGTAATTTAGGCAGAGAGCCCCTGGATCACATGACAGGCAGCTGACAGCTCCAGACATAAACTTCAGGCCTTTTCGTGCATGGCCTGGGCCCCTATGGGAAAAACAAACAGAGAGACAAGGTAGGGAAGATACCACTTTTTAAATTGTATTTGTACAAAGCCAGAGGAATTTGACAATTTGTTTATTCAAAAAATATTGAATAGAAAATATGCTCATATGGTTCTAATATAAATCTTACAAAGTGAGAGTGAAAGTCTTGTGCCCCCCGCCATCCTCCCTTTCTTTGACCCCCCCCGCCCCTGGGGGTAATCGCTGTTGTTCACTGTGTATCCTCACAGAATTTCTTATGTCACCTTCCATTGTCTTTATGCAAATACAAATACATACCGTATTTCTCCATGTATGAGATGCACCTTAATTTGGGTCCCGAAATTTGGAAAAAAAATGTATTACATAAAGTTATTGAACTCAAGTTTTATTTATCATAAAATTCATACAACTCCTCATCACTGTCAAAAAATCTACAACCACTGTATAAGATGCACCCAGTTTTTAGACCCCAAATTTTTCGAAAAAGGGTGCATCTTATACATGGTGAAATACGGTATGTTTCTTTTCTCCCCTTTCTCACTTTAGTGGAATCCTATATGTTCTATCTGTATCTTGCTCCCCCCCCCCATGAAATAATGTATCCTGGATATCATTTCATATCAATATGCAGAGAGCGTCATTTTGTCCAACCATTTTATTGAGGTGTAATACATGCAGTGAAGCACACGTATCCTTAAGGATACAGAATGATGAATTTTTACATATGTGCACATCCATGTAGCCATCGTTTCAATCAAGACATGATGCTCCCAGCCTTTTCGTGCCCCTTCGAGTCAACAACCCCACCCCAAAGCAGCTGCCGCTCTGCTTACTGTGTCTCCTGATTAGCTTTACGTATTCTCAATCTTCATTTCTTTGATTTTTCAAAGCAGCCCCATTATTTACAACAGGGCTGCTTAAATTGTAGCATGCCTCAGAATCACCTGAAGATGTTGTTCAAGACAGGTTCCTGGACTGTACTCCGAGTTTCTGAGTCAGTAGGCCTGGGGTTGGTGTACAAGAATGTGCATCTCTCCGCTCACAGTTGATGCTGACACTGTTGCTCACAGCCACACTTTGCGATGTATTGTAACTGTGGCTGTTTTAACCAGTCCCCTATAGATGAAAGCAACTTGGGTTGTTTCCATTAGTTTATTGTTAAACACAGTGCTGCAGTGCGTAACCTTCTACACGTGTCGTTTTGAGCATGGCAGGTATTAGCTATAAGATAAATCCCCAGAAGTGGAATCGCCACATCAAAGGGGAGACGGAAACTGCCACGTTGCCCTTCCAAAGAGGTGGTACATTTTGCATTCCCACCAGCAGTGTGTGAGAGAGAGCCTACTTGCCCAAAGCAAGAGTGCATTGTCAAGCTTTGGGTTTTTGCCCATCTGATAGGTATGAAATGGTATCTCACTGTAGTTTTAATTTGCATTTCTCTTCTGTGTAAGGTTGAGCATCTTTTGAAATGTATAAGGGCCATCTGTGTTTTTTTCTTTCTGTGAATTGTCTGTTCATATCCTTTGCCCATTCTCTGTTGGATTTTTTTTTAATCTTTTTATTCTGAAGTTCAAGAAGCTCTTTACACTTAGTAAATTGGCCCTTTGTTTATTATCTGAATTGTGAACATTTTCCCCTAGGTGATCATTTGCCTCTTGATTTTGCTTATGGTAGTTTTTTTTGCATATCGAAGTTCAGTTTGTGTGTGTGTGTGTGTGTGTGTGTGTGTGTGTGTGTGTGCGCGCGCGCGCGCGCGCGTGCGTGCGCTAAAAGATTCATAATACTGTGAAAACATCATTGGCTGTAATCACAGAAACCAGTAAAAAGTAAATCTTACAAATCCAGATTTGCAGGGGTTGGGAAGGAAACTGGGAGAGAAAGAAGCGTCTAAGTTGTGCATTGATGCTCTTTAAAAAACCAGTTTTTCAGACAAAGGCAGAAGCCTTGTTGGCAGATGCCCAGACTCTAAGAGATATGAAGAGGCACAGTGAGTGGCCACCAACCAGCTCAGGTCACCGGGAGGAGGTCAGAGCCTGCACTGTGGTGTTGAGATGAGATGGGCACATGTAAAGGCAGGCAGGGGAAGCACTTACAGGTAACACCAAGGGAAACAGGAAAATATCTATTAGTCATAGGGAGCAAAACAAGAGGTCAATAAGAATGTTACTCCCGAAAAGGGACAGCTGCTAACCGAGGTTGTCAAAACAACCAAGGCTGTTATTGATTAGTTTAGCTCTCTTTTAAAACTGTGATCAGAGATAAGCAAAGCAAGTGTCACTTTTGATGGGAGATGGGATAACTCATTTATAGGGGGAAGGTCATTATTGAAGGTGTTTTCCTCCAAGGCTAGATTATTTTCTGCAGTAGGGCATATTGACATAGTCCTTGGGGCTGTGTAGGCAGAAGCCTCATGGAATATTGGTGTTGGAAAAGCGTCAGGGGTCATCTAGGCTGGAGAGTGCAAATTGGTGGCCTGTGGTCAGAGTTGGCTGCAAATCTGTTTTCTTTGGCCACTTTAGTGTTGGCCCCTAAAGTGTTTTTAAATTTTTTGAATTAGTCACCAATGTTTGAAAATCAAATGACTCCATGTAAAGATAGCTGTCTTTGCTTTTGGAATATCGAGACTCTGGCCACATGGGGCTGTCCCCCTCCCATGGCCACAGTGGCTGAGAAGCATCTTCCCCTCTCCCTCCTTCACCCCCTTGGGACACGTGTTCTGTAGTTTTCCACAGTCACCACTCCTCTCTAGTGTTTCCCAACATTGAGATTGTCATTCGCCATGTATCCCAGTTTTAACTGTTGTTTTTGTTTTTGTAAGGTTAAAGGAAAGTGGAGATTTCTTAAACTTGTTCCTCTTTCAAGTGGAAATGTGAAAGGTTGACCAAGAGGGTGGTACATTGAAGGTAAAATGGTGGAAAGTGTATTGTGGAAGTGGAGTTTATTCCTGTGTAATGGAGCAGACCTCTGTGTTGAAAGGATTCATCTTAAGACACCTGGACCACTTTGCTCATTGGTGTTACCCACCTGGTCTCTATAGGCGTTTTGCTGCAACTCATGACCAGAATGGTCTCTCTGGTCTCATAGCTCAGAGATGTGCTGACACTTTCTCTTCCAAAAAAAATTCAATAGGTTACTGCCAAACCATTGCCGTTCTTTTCAAGAGCTTGTGTGAGACAGGGACGGAGCTGTAACTTGGGTAGTGAGGGGGATTTTTGTAAGAATTCGTGAGCAACCAAATATTTAAAAAGAAAAAATAATCGAAAGCATCAATTTGTTTATAGCTTCCTAGAAGAACGCAAAGCCCCAACCTCCATAGCTCTGTGGAAAGCAGAAGGGACCAAACCAATTTACTTCCTTGCTATGATCAAAAGTATGAAGATAGCAGATAAGGAGAAGCAATAGAGATAACGTATGAATCAGAGCAAAGCTTTGGAGCATTTACGTATGATGCTGCTTCTTGGGACTGTAGAAAGAAATCAAAGGAGCGGCTTCTTACCAGTAAGGATGCGGGGCCCAGGGAGGGCATTAGGGGGTCGGGTTGACCCCAAGGTGGCTTTTGGACACTGGGAGACCTGAGAAATAGCCCATGTCCTTTAACTCTCTGAACCCTGTTTCTTCATCCACTTTCCTTGCCTATCGCATGAGATGGTTATGAGGCTCAAGCAAGACAACACACGGTGAAGAATTAAGAAACCATGGAGGGCTACAGGTTACAATGAGATTCCAGAAGGAACTTAAGAATCACTCCCCACAGCCAGTCCATCAGCTGGTTTTCTTTGGATTCCATCACCCACATCTATCTGAACTTGTCTTCCCTCCAGCGCTCTGTCACCATCCTAGTGCAGGGCACTCACTGCCATCCCCCTGGCCTGGAACCCCTGCAGATACTGTCCAACTGCTCTCCCAGCGTCTGCCCTTGCCTCTCTAACCCATTCAACATATGGCAGGAAAAGGATCTTATAAATGTGTAACTAAAATGCTCCAGTAGCTTTCCGTTGCCTTC
This sequence comes from Hipposideros armiger, assembly GCF_001890085.2. Lineage (NCBI taxonomy): Eukaryota > Metazoa > Chordata > Mammalia > Chiroptera > Hipposideridae > Hipposideros > Hipposideros armiger. Next base: position 1,817,333 of record NW_017731638.1, on the reverse strand, counting down.
CAGATACTTTGCCATAAACTATGAGAGGCCCTTTGCCACACGGCCCTCCTACCTCTGCATCCCGCTCCACAGCTCTACAGCTTGACTTCATTCCTCAGTCTACTCGGATCTTCCCCAAGGGGCCTGCACTCTGCCCTCCCCAGCTCTCTGCTCCTGCACACCTCGACTTTGTGTCCCCTCCTGGGCCACCCTCCGCGAGCCTTCTGCTTCGTGTTATTTTCCCCTCAGTTTTCATGCCAGAGCACTTATCACTCTGGCTGCTGGTGGTTTTTTATTTGTGGTAAAATACACATAATATGAAATGTACCATTTCTAAATGTGCAGCTCAGCAGTGTTAAGTACATTGTTGGCCAACCAGCCTTGTAAAACTGAAACTTTGTATCCATTAAACAGCAACTCTCCATTCCCCTTTCCCCAGCCCCTGGCAACCACCATTCTACTTTCTGTTTCTATGAATTTGGCTACTATAGGAGCTTCATGTGATGGAATCATACAGTATTTGTCCTTTTGTGACTGGCTTATTTCACTTAGCATAGTGTGTTCTAGCTTCATCTATATTGTAGCCTTTTACAGGATTTCCTTCCTTGTTAAGGCTGAATAATATTCTATTGTATGCGTATGCCACATTTTGTTTTACCATTCATCTGTTGATAGACACTTGAGTTGTTTCCACTTTTGACGATGGTAAGTAATCCTGCTATGAACATGGGTATTGAAATATTTCTTTGAGATCCTGCTTCTAATTCTTTTGAGTACATACCCAGGAATGGAATTGCTGGGTCATAAGGTAGTTCTATTTTTAATTTTGAGGAACCGCTATACTGTTTTCCATAGTGACTGTACCATTTTACATGCCCAAAAACAATGCACAAAGGTTCTAGTTTATACACACCCTGACTTGTTATTTTCTGGTTTTTTTTTTTTAATTGTAGCCGTTCTAATGGGTGTGAGGTGGTGTCTGATTGTGGTTTTGATTCGCATTTCCCTAATGATAGGGATGTCGAGTGCCTTTTCATGTTCCTGTTGGCCATTTGTATGTCTTCTTTAGAGGAATGTGTTTTCAAGTCCTTCACCCATTTTTTAATCTGATTGTTTTTGTTGTTGTTGAGTTATAGTTCCTTGGTCTCTGGTATTTCAGTATATGAGAATTTGGTGTGTACCTGCTAAACTCCAAAAGGGAAGGGCCCTGCCCACCTTGGTCACAGCTGTCTCCCCAGTGCCCAGCATGGGCCTTGCACATGGTTTATTGGTTGCTGATCAAACATGCTTGTAGCTTTCGGAGATCCGAGATGGAGGAGCAGACAAACGCTGCGCTTACCTCATCCCTTGAGCACATCAGAATTACAACCAAATTATAGAACACTCAACCTGGATAACCATATGAGTCTAGCTGAACAGAAGTTTTGTAACTAAGGATATAAAGAAGCTGTGTCGAGACTGGAAGGAGGGGTAGAGATGCAAAATGGGCCTGCCCCAAACCTCCCTGTTGTGGTTGAAAATTGGGAGGGATATCTCAGCTGTGAAGGTTTACCCCCACCCGAAGGAGTGAGGGACCCTAGCCACACCCCAGACCTCCCCAGCTCGGAGTATGCTGAGAATAGGAGCCCCCACAACATCTGGCTGTGAAAAACGGTGGGGATTCTGACCATCCAGGTGGAACAGAAGGCTGCGGGAAACCCAGACGTCTTCTTAAAGGGCCCTCATGCAGACTCACCCTGGGCTCCGGCGGAGGGACAGTGACTGGGGGGGCATTGGAGTCATATGGGGAAAGACTGAGTTGTGTAACTTAGGGGCAAGGACTGGAAAGACTGTTGCTGTTGCCCCCATGTGGGATCCTTCTCCAGTGCAGTCCACAGGCAACATCTTTCCTGTATCGAGGCTTCCACCATGCCCCTGGCCAAATCTGAATCTGAATTGGTCTGGGGAGCTCCACTCGCTCCCTCATGGTGACTCACCGAGACCCTGCCACACCCAGCACCATACTGCAGGAGGCTTTACCAGCTGCTGAACCTTACAGGCGCTGGCAGGTGGCAGCAGGCCTCGGAATTTCCTGATTTTCTGCAAACCCAGAACTAATACTGGTGCCAGCCATCCTCAGTTCACAATGTGGCCTCTCCGACATGCCTCCAGGCCCAGCACAGACAGTGGCCAACCATGGATCGCTTTGTAGCAACTACCAGGTAGTCTCTGGCTGGTGATAGGCAGTGGCATACTTTGGCCTGCACCAGAGCCCCTCCCAAGAGGCCCCAGAACCAACGTACCTGGAGGTTGGCTTCAGACCACAGCAGACCACCATGTGATAAGCTCCACAAGTGGCACACCCGAAGGGTGGTCTCAACAGGCACCAGAGCCAGCTGGGGCCAATCCTGCTCCATGGGGTAACTAAGCATCCCCGCACAGCAGCCCGTGAGCTGTGGATATGGCCAAACCCCACAACCAACCAGCCTGAGGGTCATTCCCACCCACTGATGTGCCAATAGCAATCAAGGCTCAACTATAATAGTAGGGCGCACACACAACCCACACAAGGGACACAACTGGAGCACCCAGTGCAGGTGACCAGGGAGACTGCACCACTGGCCCCACAGGGTACCTACTATATAAGGCCACCCAGCAAGACTAGGAGATATAACAGATATACCTAATACATAGAAACAAACACAGAGAGGCAGCCACAATGAAGAAACAAAGAAATGCATCCCAAATGAAAGAACAGGGAAAACTCAAGAAAAGGAGCTAAATAAAATGGAGACAAGCAACCTACCAGGGACAGAATTCAAAACACTGGTTATAAGGATATTCAAGAACTTAGTGAGAACTTCAACAAAGAGATAGCAAGCATAAAAATGGACATAGAAACCATAAAAAAAACAGTCAGAAATGAAGAATACAATAATTCAAATGAAGAATGTACTAGAAGGGAAGGAATCACCAGCAGACTAGATAGAGCAGAGGATGGAATCAGTGATTTGGAAGACAAGGTAGCAGAAAACACCCAGTCGGAACAGCAAAAAGAGAAAAGAATCCAAAAAATGAGAATAGTTTAAGGAACCTCTGGGACAACATCACCCGTAACAATATTCACATCATGGGTGAACTAGAAGGAGAAGAGAGAGAGCAAGGGATTGAAAACCTATTTGAGGAAATGATGATGGAAAAACTTCCCTAATCTGGTGAAGGAAATGACATATAAGCCCAGGAAGTGCAGAGTCCCAAACAAGATGAACCTCAAGAGTCCCATACCAAGACACATTATAATGAAAATGCCAAATGTTAAAGACAAAGAGAGAATCTTAAAAGCATCAAGAGAAAGATAGCTAGTAACTTATAAGGGAGCCCCCATAAGATTGTCATCTGATTTCTCAACAGAAATTTTGTAGGCCAGAAAGGATGGGCAAGACATATTCAAAGTGATGAAAAGCTACGACCTACAACAAAGAGTACTCTACACAGCAGGGCTAGCATTTAAAATTGAAGGAGAGATAAAGAGCTTCCCAGACAAAAAGCTAAATGAGTTCATCACCACCAAACCAGTATTACAAGGAATGTTAGAGGGAATTCTTTAAGATGAATATATATATATATATATATATGAATATTAAAATGGCAATAACTACATATCTATCAACAGTTGCTTTCAATGTAAATGGATTAAATGCTCCACCCCTCATAGGAGGGCTGAATGGATAAGAAAACAAGACCCTTACATATGCTGCCTACAGAGACACACTTCAGATTGAAAGATACTCACAGACTGAAAGTAAAGGGATGGAAAAAGTTATTCCATGAAAATGGAAAGGAAGAAAAAAACCTGGGATAGCAATACTTATACCAGACAAAACAGACTTTAAACAAAGGCTATAACAAGAGACAAAGAAGGACCCAGTAATCCCACTTATGGGTATTTATCCGAAGAAACCCAAAACGCTACTTTGAGGGGACATGTGCATCCATACGTTCATTGCAGCATTGTTTACAATGGCCAAGATGTGTAGGTAGCCTGGGTGAATGGATAAAGAGGTAGTGGTACATACCAGGGGTGCCAAAAAAATGTATACACATGACTTGTATTCATATTTTGTTATTGGTACATATTGAGTATTACAATTTAATACATTTTTTTTCCTTTCTTAAAATGTGTATATACTTTTTTTTTGGCACCCTCTGTATATACAATGGAATATTGCTTGGCCACAGAATGGAATGGGTTCTTGCCATCTGCAGTAGCATGGATGGACCTGGAGGGTCCTGTGCTGAGTGAAGTATGTCAGACAGAGAAAGACAGATGCAATGTGATTTCACTTATATATGGATTCTAAAGAACAAAATAAACAAAACAGAAACAAACTTATAGATACAGAGAACATTTTGATGGTTTCCAGATGGAAGGTGGGTTGAGGAGGTGGGTGAAAAAGTGGAAGAGATTAAGAAGTAAAAATTGGTTGTTACAAAGTAGTCTTGGGGACATAGGATATAGCTTAAGGAATATGGTCAATAATATTGTAATAACTATGTATGGTGTCAGATTTATTGGGGTGATGGGAGAGGAATTGGGGGATGGTGAAAAAGGAGAAGGGATTAAGAAGTACAAATTGGTAGTTACAGAATAGTCATGGGGATATAAAACATAGGGAATATAATTAATAATATGGTAATAATTAGGTATAGTGCCAAGTGGGTACTAGACTAGTCAGGGTGATCAGTTCTTAAATTATATAAATGTCTAAACCCTATGCTGTACACCTGAAAACAATATAAAATAATATTGAATGTCAAGTTTAATTGAAATTTTAAAAAGGTGGAGGGGAATAGAAGGTCCAGATTTCCAGGTGTAAAACAAATATGTCATGGGGATGTAATGCACAGCATGGGGAATATAGTCAATAATATTGTGATAGCGTGGTATGGTGTCAGATGGTTGCTGGATTTATCACGGCGATCACTTCTTTAGGTATATAAATGTTGAATAACTATGGTGTACACCTGAAACTCATATAATATTATATGAGTATGTTAGCTAATATTTAAAAAAATAAAGGGCCAGATAAGTTTTGGACCATAAAACAAAGACACAAAAAACCATGCATGTAGCTCTCAACAGCAAAGGAACAAAAGAATGTGTTAATTCGTGCATTCATTCTTGTTTCAAAAAGGATTTAAGGCAGTGGTCCCGTCCCTTTGAAAAACCATGGTGCTTGGGGTGAAGAATGCAGGTGACTCTGAAGAGGCTTTAAAATGGATAATCCAAAACCTTGACAGGTGTTATTTCACTAGTGTGGACTGTGCTTGTTTTGTGGGGTACTGTATAAGTCCCATTTTGCCTAATAATAACGATGGTCCTGATGGTGAAACTTTGCAAGTGTTTAAAAAAAAAATTCGTAGTTCCAAAGTACTCTGCCATCTATTTAGTCTCCTTTGATATCCTCCCTTATGAAGAAGGCAGGGAAGATGTAATCCCAGTTTCACAGATGGACAATAGGAAGGAGAGGCTGAGTCCCATGCGCGTTTCTTCTCCCACCTCCAGTGTTTTTTCCTTTGGTCCTCAGTGCCTGACTCCCCCTCCCGGATCTCAGCCCCTTTGGTGGGCCAGTCATCTAGTCTTACCTGTTCTCTATCCCTGACAGCCCGCCTCCCTCCATTTCCCTCTCTTATGCTTTAATTCACGCCCCTGTGGGTCCTTACCTGGATCACGCGTGGCAGCTCTCTAACTTGTGTCTCTGCCTCCAGGCATGGTGCTGTTCATTGCTGCCATAGTAAACTTTTCAAAACTCAAATGTCATCATTTTCCTGTAGCATTTGAATTCTTCAGTGTTTCCATGTTGCTTTCAGGATCAAGTCCACACCCTTCCACGTGGCACCTAGGCCATCCACAGCGGCCTCATCCCCTACCATGCCTGCTTCCCCTGTTCCCGCTGCACTGCAGCCTCATTCCCAGTATCCTTTGCAGCTGCACCTCTGCCTAGGATGGCCCCCCACACACACACACACCTGACCACCCCTGCCTATTCCTGGGTTTCCCGTTCACCCTTACCTGCTACCTCACCATCTCCACCCCAGCCAGAGTCAGGCTCTCGCCTGCCTTGGCTCCCTGTGTTGCTGTCTTTACTTGTTGGTACCACGTACCTGTCTGTAGATAATGGTACATTTATTTTGTCAGCCTCCTTGCGAGGTCTGTGCACTTTGAAGCCAGGGCAGTGTCTTCTATCCATATTTTGACAGTTAGCCCGGTGCCTCTCACAAGTACTTTCCTTGCCACCCCTCTCACCCCCTCACTGTCACATTCTCCCAGCCTGGGGTGGCAGATGTTGTGGGTTCACTGTTGGAGTGCCCCAGTCAGCTCATTTGTGGCCACCCTGAAACTCACCTACCTTCTGATAACTGCATGCCAGCAAAGAGAGGTGACTCATGTGTATGTGACTCAGCACGAATGTGTCACAGCTGGAAAGGCGGCCTGTGTGTGCTGGTGGGAGGGATGTTTACCAAGCCGCAGAGATCCAGGCCTGAGTTCACAGCTCCTGCAGCCCTGTGTCCTGCTAACCCGAAGGTGGGTGTAAACCCTCCTCTGTCCATGGAGGAAGAGGCTGCACCAGCAGAGCTTTAGGAGACTTACATACCTGGGATTCTGTCTGAGTGATTACTATTAAATATCATTCTAATAAACTATCATTTATTGCGTGCTTACCATGGTTTTTGGCACTGTGATAAGCATCTTGCCTACAAATTATTTTATTCTCACAGTAATGTAATTCTCCCAGCATCAACAATAAAATCAAAAGAAAATGCATGTATAGCAGTTACTTTATACCAGATATTATTCTAAGCACTTGGAATTTACTAAGTCATCTTATTCTCATAGTAACCCTATGATACAGGAACTGCTATTATCCTCATTTTACTGATGAAAAAACTGAGGCACAGAACGGTCACATATAGAGGAGCCCCAAAGTCACATAGGCAGTAAATGACAGAGCTGGGATACCGACTCAGGCTTCTGAGTCCACATTCTTAACCACCCCCTGCTCTTTGCTGCTATGCTTTCTCAATGAAGTGTAACTATAGTTCCCATTTTACACGGGAGGAAACTGCAGCTCAGAGAGATTGGCCACTTACCCATAGTCACACAGCCAGGAAGTGATCGAGATTGGTTGTCTCCAACCTCTGGTTTGTAACCACTGTACCCTCCTGCCCAGACAAATTGTGGTGGTCTTGGTTCTCCTTAGCCCTCCCCAGGGGCACTTCTCAAGGGCCATGTTCAGAGGCTGGACAGGATTCAGGGGAAGAAACTCTTTCTTCTAAATCTAGGGTTTAACACAAAAGGGAAGCATTTTCCTCCAGATCTCCTTTCAGTTTTGAGTCCCAGAGCATTTCCTCGCCCCAAGGATGCTGACGTGGTCTCGTTGCCTCCTCAGACAGCGAAACTGTGCACTACCACTACGGACCGAAGGACCTGGTCACAATCTTGTTCTACATCTTCATCACCATCATCTTGCACGCCGTGGTTCAGGAGTACATTTTAGATGTAAGTGACGTGTCTAGATTCCAAAATCAGAAACTGGGGAGATGTCTTGGGTGGGAGGTGCTTGCCTTGGAGGAAACTGCAGCTTTGATCCTGTGAACCCCCTAATCTGCATGCCCTGGTGGGTTGTGTTGACTGGATTTGCCCCTTCTTACAGCCTTCTTCAGTCAGCGCATGCAACAGCAGTATTTATTACCCAGGGAGAGAGCTACCTGCTATATGACAGCGTCCTTATGGATCTGTCATGTAGCATGATTCGGGGATGTTTTCTTTACATCTAGGCTGAAGACATTAATCCTGCTGCTTTCTCAAAATGCTTACGCCAAGCACTGTATGCACACAGTAGGTTTACACTAAACAACTTGGATTAGGCTGGCTTCAAACTTCAGCCCGTTCATGGGGAGAAGCAGGAATTTGAAACCTGTCGGCTACCAGTACGCTTGTATATATTAATATGTGGGATTGTCTTTATTCTTTAGAAAATCAGCAAACGGCTTCATCTCTCTAAGGTCAAACACAGCAAGTTCAACGAATCTGGACAGCTGGTCGTCTTTCATCTCAGCTCGGTGATATGGTGCTTCTACGTGGTGGTGACGGTGAGTGGTCCCCAGGAAGGCAGAGGGGCGGGGCTTGGGCCACCAGGCAGTGCAGCTCTTCCTGGGTTGCTAATAGGATAACTGCTAAGGGCTTAGCGGGGAAGAAAAAAAGTAAGGAGCACTATGGATGGAAACTTGGAGTTTCTTAGAACTGACGCTATTTTTGCATCCTCCTGGTATTGTGGTGAGAGAGAGACCAGATGATATAGATGCCATTCTGTAGCTGGAGAGAGTCATCTTGTCCAAAAATAAACACTTGTTATAGTTATTATGTGAAGTTACAATAATGATACTGTGTATCTAGATAGCAGTGTATCATTTTACAGGACGCTCCCACAAACACTATCCCAAGTGAGATAAGTTTTATGTTCATTCGGGTACCCGTGTTATTGACTGTAGAAACCCAAGCTCACATTTCACAGTGTGCCCACGGTCACGTGCTTTCGAAGTAACAGGGACAGGTCTTGGACTTGGGGATCTGGCTCTAAATCCAGTGCACTTTCTGTTTTATTGCATTGGCCTCCTGCAAGCAAGGCCAGCATCCCCTTGTCTGGACATCAAATCCTTTGAGAGTCAGTGCTATTCCTACAAATGCCTAGAGGACCAGACAAATTACCTACCTCCCCATCTACAAAATAGGACTCTTATTTCAAGCAACCTTTGATATGGCAAAATTCCTTTGTGCAAAGGAATGTGGACAGTCCTTTGGGGTTCACTGTAACAAGACCCAGCCTGTCCTGCTAAGGAAGTGTTTAATTAGCATCCCCCCCACAACCTGGAGCACCATCTGTCTGTAACCTGGGCTCTTTCTCAGGAGTGAGAAGTGTCCTGTAAGACATGCAGCCCTGGGGTTGGAAAATTCAGCAACCCCGTGACCTTTTAGAAATTTCCTTGGGTGCCTCCCACTGACCCTGTCATACCCTTCCTCTTCTCCCTTTGGTGACAGTGGTAAACTTTTGCAACTTAAGGAGCTCTGCCTCCACAGCTGAATGCTGAATTCATATTCTCAGAGAAGTCAACATGTTCTTTTGTATGTTCCTTTGATTTCTATATCTATTTAATCACGGAACAGTTTTCCTAGACAGAACACTAGGAATTTTATATGCAGGACCTGAGATTTCTGTCCTGTGAAACAGGGCTGCCGTGTCACTCTGTCCCCAGGACTTAGAGGTGGTCTGGGCGAGCAGCGCCTTCCCCCGCC
>NW_017731638.1:1800157-1805390 GCF_001890085.2 Hipposideros armiger | reverse complement strand
CACCCCCCGCCCTCCTGCACAGTCCCCGAGGACTGGACGTTCACAAGCAGACAGCATTTTTCTGGAGACTTTTCTTTGCTTGTTGGCTTCTAAGTCCTGACCTCCTTGTCTCCTAAGTAAAGGGGCCTTGCTGAGGAGGGTTCCTGTTTAAGCTCAAAGGTCATCTGGGCTTTAGATTTCTCTCAGTGCCATCTCTCTTGGCAAGTCTTTTTTGGGCAGACATTCCTCCACCACCTCCATTCCAGAAGTACCATTTTCCTCCTTAAATGCATCGTTGCTTCCTCTAGGAAGGAGCAGTCTCACCTCTGTGATTCCCCTGGAATGAGGTAGAGCAAGTGGAAGGCCACATATCCCTGTGTGCTCGGGTGGGACATTTTGGTGCAGGCGGCCATGTGGGTGTAGGAAAGCCCTCGTCACATCTCCACATTCCCCAGAGCCCTCCACATCTGTGCCTCAATCTGTGTGTGCCCGAGGGGGAAAGGGTGGTGGTAGTGAGACTAGAAATGAGGCCATGAGGGTTTGGGGTGAGACCTTTTCCTTCAGATCTGTCACCATGGCTACACTGGTGTATGTGCCTGATTGGACCTATCAGTTAGGACAGTGCAGTAACGAGGTCCCAGGTTGTGGGGTTCGGGCTGTGGGCTATACCAGAAATGTCCCGGGGCACTTAGTGCCTCGAGGGTGGGTGGCTCAGCCCTGACTTGGAAATAAACTGAGGGTCTAATGGACAGTAAGCTAGAGTGCGTCTCACTGAACCGTGCTGGCCTCTTCCTTCTCCTGAGCACTGCCAACCCCCTGCCCTAGTCTTGGTGTGAACGTTTGAGGTTCTCAGGCTCTTGATCAAAGCCACCAGCTCTGTTAAATTTTTGACTTATGGAAGCGACCAGGCCTGAGGTTATTGGACCAGCTGAGTTTTCAGCTGTGCTGCTGAAAATTCATCTTGATTCACGAGATCCCTCCTGTCTGTTCCTTTACGTCCCTGTCTCTGAAATGAGTTCATACTACTCTAACCTTCTCTGCCTTCTTTGAGTGTAGTGTCAGCCAACTCTTTCTCATGGTGGTTTGTTTCCTTGTGTGTTTTGTAATCTTGGCTCATACACTCATCTTTAGCAAGGTTTTACATGTGAGAAGCCTGCACATCCTTAGATGAGAGTATGTCCCAATTGTATCACTGGTCCACAATACCATTAATACTAATTTCTTAGCCTGGTGTTTCCTGGACCACACAGTTGGCATAAATTTGAACTCCAAACTCAAGTGAAAGTGAGCCCAATGTTACAGATTTTCAAGGGATAATATTTTTGTTTTCATCCTGAGCCGAGGGTGAGCAGGCATCTTCTTCATCTTCCTGTCTTGGTCATCAAACTATTTCTGATACTCTGTCTCTCTCTGAGGTTTTAGCCCTTTAAGGGTACAGATTTTACATAAGGGTCTCAAGTCCCACCTCCCAAGGTGCCATCTTCTGTTCCCACATCTGCACAAACACCCTGGCCCCACAAGCTCACCTTACTGCTATGGTTTTTTGCTCCCTATCCTTTTTTGGGGCCCTAGGGGTTTTCCCTTTCTTATTGTGAGCTCCTGTTTGCATTTAAAAGAATACTGGGAAGATTTCATTCAGCATTTCTAGATGTTTTGTGATGAAGGGGTTTTCAGGTTACCTTCCCTTGCTCTTGAAGAGGTCTGGTTGCCCACTTTCTATGAGGCCCTGGGCTAGATGCTCTAGATATAAAGAAGGGCAAGCAAAGACCACAGCCGGAAGGAACCTGCAGAGTGATGGAGGCAGCTGGCAATAATGATGCAGCGTGATGTGTGACACAGACAAGGCATATAGGGTCCGGCCTTGTAGCGAGGCCTGACATTCTTTTTATTTGTGGTGATGAGAAAAGCCCAAGTAGGCCCTTCGTTTTGCCCGTGGACAGTGATTCTGGAGTCTAGTTGCTTATTCATTCTACAAGCATTTCCTGGGTGCCACATGCCAGGCATAATACTAGACACTGTCGCATAAACATAAGCTGTCACATTTATTTCTAACAATAACTCGGGCAGGGTAAGTATTTTTATCCTCATTTTACAGAGGAGCCAAGTGAAGCCTAGGGAGTAACTTGCTCACAGGACGCAGCTCGAAAGTGTCAGGCCTACGTTCAGACGCGGATTTCTGACCCCAGCAGACCTCTTCCTCCTCTTATCGCTTCTCTCTCACAGTCAAGACACTGGGAAGCCCCACGTGGAGGGTCCTTCGTTTGCACATTTCCTGTTCCTTCCTCTTTCTGGCAGCTGGGGATTAGGTGCGCCCTTGACCTCTGACCCCGGGGCCTGTTCAGGGCCCCAGCAGGCCTCACATTCACATCTCTAAATGCTGACTCCTTTCCCACTACAGGAAGGATATTTAACAAACCCGAGAAGCCTCTGGGAAGACTACCCGCACGTGTACCTCCCGTGAGTATTCTCATGACAGGGGCTCCAGGGAGGAGGCAGCTGGTCCACTGGCTTCCTCATCCCAGAACATGGCCAGAACACCACGCGGCCAGCTGGCACGAGGACCGATCATACCCCAAGCCTATGAGGGCACAGTATTGTGGAAGGAGGCAGACGTGTCTGGGAGCTGCTTTCTCCCAGGCTGCTTGACTAGAGAACCCCAAACTGAAGTGTCACCTGCACTAGCCCCTGTCACAGCTCAGGCTGCTATAACAGAACAGCATAGACCGGGTGGCTTATATACAACAGAAATGTATTGCTCACAGTTCAGGAGGTCTGGGAATTCTATATTCAAGGTGCCTGCAGTTTCAGCACCTGGAGAGGGCCCTCTCCCTGTTCACACANGCTTTGAGGCAGAGTAGCCTCAGGGCACCACTGAGTTTAAACTGGTCTTTCTGGAGCAGCGTTGCCTCATCTCTGAATGAATCACTTTTACCCTTTCCACCTCACCCCCAGACGTTCCACACCAGCTGTGACACATTTAGACCAGAGTGGAGGCCAACAGCCAAGTTACTTAACACCCCTTCCAGAGTGAAATGCTGAACTGCTCTGTCTTTGCTTCCCTCAGCCTTCAAGGACTTGAAAATGATGATGCTAATTAGTCTGGGAGAATGTAGCACTTTTCTCGGGGAAGCTCATAACAGGCTTTTATGATGGTGCAAGCTAGCTCCCCACTCAACATCTTCAACAGGAAATGGAGACAGAGGGGACCTTGGAAAGCTCCAGCGACCCTGCCTCCTGATAACACCATGTAGCTCCTGGCCCTCACCTCCATCTGAACCTTTCCTCATGGAATGAAAGTGATTGAAGAAGAAGAGAGGGTCATTTCATAAAAGGAGTTAGAACAGCTCTTTCTTTTAAAATCAAATTTTTATGTTATGATGCACATTTTCCTCAATTCTTCTTTTTTTCACTCTCCATAGTCAGTTCATTGGCAGGTTCACCTGTTAATCCTACCTTCAGAGCACACTGAGGTTGTGTCTGCTGCTTCCTGCCTGCACTGCCACCCCTAGGCCCATGGTTCTCCAGGGGAGATTTTGCCCCCCAGGGGACATTTGGCAATATGCTATTGGCATCTAGTGGGTAGAGGCCAGGGATGCTACTGAATATCCTACAGGCACAGGACAGTCCCCACAGTAGTGAACAATCCAGCCCCAGATGTCATTATTACTAAGGTTGGGAAACCCTGACCTGTCATCCAAGCCACCATCAGCTCTTACCTGGATCATTAAATATCTTCCTCCTAGAAGGAGGCTGTTTCCACTCCTGTATGCTCACACCACAGTCCGTTTTCTACACAGCCAGACAGATCTTTTTGGCACAGAAATCAAATCATGCATTCCTCTGCTTAAAAACCCCTATCCCACTTGCAGTGAAATCTTTTTCTTCCTGCCTGCTGTGCCTTGGGCCCTGCCGGCTGTGCTCACCTCACCTCACTGCCTCCAGCCCCTCTGTTCTTCCCTCAGATGCTCTAACCCTCCTGGCGTTCCTGCCTCCTGAGCTTTGCATGGTGGTTCCTCTGATCAAATCCTCTATCCCCTGACATCCCATGACTGGCTCCTCTTTATTATCCAACTCTCCATCTAAATGTCACCTCCTCATAGAATCCCCCCACCCCCAATTTGTATTTTCTGCACTATGCCCATTACTGTGGTGTTTTTCTTGTTCATCTGTGTATTCTCTGCTGTCTCCCTCTCCCACTAGACCCCGAGTTGGCATGGTGCTCAGTGCTGTACCCTTAGTTAGCGTGGCATGAACTAACTGCTCACTAAAAATTGGTCGTGTGAGCATGAATGAATGAGCTGAAATGCATCTTCACTGCCTCCACCTTCAACAGTTTTTAAAGTAATGGGTTGTTTTTATAAATATCGTGGATGATCAGTTTTTTTAAATGTAAGCAGCATGTGAAAGGTGAAAAAAAGAAAGTAAAAATGGACCCCAAATCCCTCCCTCCAGAAATAACTAGTTTGATTTTGGTATTTGATTCAGACGTTTCTCCCTGCATTTGTATAGGCAGAGTGACGGGAGTGTGTCTGGACCAACCAATAGTTTTAGAAGAATGTCAACCTCCTACTTTTACCTTTGAACTACTATTCATTATCCAGGAAGAAAAAAATCACATACTCTTGTCTACTGCGGAAAGCAGGGTGGGTGGGCCTGACTTCCTTGGGATGCTTCACCTCATATTTGGAAACCTAAAGTCCAGAGCTCAGTGAGAACCTGGTAGAAGGAACACCCAAAATGCTGGTGCCTGGGTCAGGGCTGAGGTCTACGAATGAACTGATCTCTTAGAGCAGAACTGTAGTGCATGCTTGTTCCTGAGGGACAAATGCTATAAGGTATGTCTGAATCTAAGTAGCAACTGACTGTGTTTGACTGGGTTCTGTTGTTTCTGTGGTTCTTTCCCTCCATACACCAAAAAGGAAGGCTGCTGGGGGAAAGGAAGAGATTGTTCCAGCTCAGGCCTCCCTTAGCTCATAGATTGAATTATAGAACCAGAAGAGCACAAAGGATTTCAAAAGCTCCCTCAGAAACTTCTGCCAGTGCCTGACAGTGGGGGGACATTCAGGATGGGTTACAGGTGGTCCCTCTGCCATACTTGGCCCCCGGGGCTCTCGGGTACTTGGCATGCCTGAGCTCTGAGGGTGCCCCAGCCCCAGGGCCCCCTCAGCCAGCTGCCTGGCCCGAGGTCTGGAAAAGGCTGTTCTCAGAGGAGTGAGTCATTTTTCCTCTGGCTCCGGTACTCTCCACCCCCCAC
>NW_017731638.1:1788746-1796267 GCF_001890085.2 Hipposideros armiger | reverse complement strand
CCTCCTCTCCTACTGTCCCCAGTGGTCCCCTGTCCCTTCCTCTGGAAGCACAGAGCATTGGGTGGTGAGGGGGATGTGTGGGTGGGTTGCGTAAAGCGCTCAGCCCCTGTGGAAGTCACCAGGAAGACCTCCATGAGAAGAAGCCGCCGGCGCATGTCTTGCCGGCCTCCCACGCTAGACATGTATGTGGCTTTGAGGGAAACCTCTTATCTCCTAGATGGTGGTGGATGGAAAAGTTTTTTGCCTTTTCCACAGTTCTTTTTTTTAAAATAGCTTCCCTGTGAATTATTTCCAAAAGCCCTGTTCCCCAGTCCCTGTCCCTTCTTTCTCAACCCAACCCCGCCCTCTGACCGTGGACCCGAAACTGCTGCCTCACCCTCAGACTTTTCAGCAGCCTGGTGCGCAGGCCTCTGGCGTGACCTAGACCATCTGTGTCAAAGGGGCCGTGGCTGAGCCCTGGGGCCGTGGGGGAGGTGGCCTGGCCCACCCTCGCTCCTCCACACGTCCCCTCGGTTCCTGCCCCTTTCGTTAGGGAACAGCACATTCATGGACTGCTTCTCTGGTTTGCAGGAGGAAATTCCCCGCCAGCTCCAGTACATTTGTCTGTACCTGGTCCACATAGCCGGAGCGTACCTCCTGAAGTGAGTGAGACCCACATCTCTTCACTCTCTGTCCATGCATCTCCCCAGACATTCATTCAATTAGCAGGCATTTATTAGACTCCTTCTGTGTGCCGAGCACCAGGCTGAGACCTGGGAATACACAGGTGGCTGATAGAGAATTCCTTTATCTTCAGTGGGTCATTCTCAGTCTAGTACAGCGGTTCTCAACCTGTGGGTCGCGACCCTTTTGGGGGTCGAACAACCCTTTCACAGGGGTCGCCGGGAACTCGGATGTGGGCGTATCTGCATGTGGGCCTGGAGACGGACAGAGGAGCGGTGTCTCGGTTCCTAAGACCATCGAAAATATGTGTTTTCTGCTGGTCTTAGGTGACCCCTGTGAGAGGTTGAGAAGCGCTGGTCTAGCAGGAGAAACAGTTAGAGATGTAGTAGGAGGACCGTGTAGAGTGATAAGCTCTATACTATGACCTGTGTCATCTGCCAGGGGGACCCAGAAGAGTGACTGCCTCAACCCGAGACGGCCAGGGAAGGCTTCTGAGGGATGTTGGCACTTGGTCTGTGGCTTTGCAGGTGGAAGGCGCCCTGAAGCTGGGCTCCTCCCTCAGGCGACCAGCTCAAGCTGTCAGAGCTCACAGCCCTGGGACCCCCTTTCCTTTGACTTGTAATGAATGGTAGAGTAGTTCCTGCTTGGTTGTTCCGAATTCGAAAAACGTGCTATGGTGTTTGGCCTAGAGTGTCTTCTTTTATGAAAAGATGCACATTGATGAATAGGACATGTCATCTCTATTTTGGGTTTTTCTTGAGCGTTATCAGTGCAGTATAGGAGAACACCCTGTGCTTTTTCTAGGCCGGCCTTTGGAGAACGTGTGATGGGTGACTTTCTGCTAAGGAGCCTGGAGGTCTTGGGGCCTCATAGCAGGCATCCTGTGACAATGATGGACTCGGGGTAATGGAGACAGGAGGAAGGCAGCTCTCAAATCTGCTCTCCTGTCCTTGGAGGCCTAGAACCATGTCGATTCCTGCAGGGCCCTTAAGGGGGGAAGGCTGTGTGGTGGTGCCAGCTCTGCTGTAGTCTTGGATGCTCATGTGTCACGTGTGGAAGGGCTCTGAGGGAGCTCGTCTGCGCCGTCACCCCAGCAGTGTGATCGGGCAGGACCATGTAGAAGGAGAGCTTACTGCTGCTGTTGGTTCCCTGCCGTATCACCACTTCTTCCTCCCAAAGATGTGAGATGTTCCAAGTTCCGTCTTTCTCCACATCTGACACGTCCCAGAGAAAGAGAAGGGCAGGTGTCTGATCCTGTTTGGGCTGAGTCCTGTGAATTCTTATTTTGGAATGAGACTAGGACTCAGAGGGCTGGGAGCGGCAGATCTGCCAAAAATCACAGCCGTCCCGTTCCTAGTGAGTCTGGCACCGTGTCAAGGGGCAGTCGCCTCTCCGTGCTCATTTAGGGAGCGTGACCTCCTTTCCCCTCCGTTCTTGTTCCAGTTTTCAGAGATGAGTGTGGGGGAAAGGAGAAGCCCTTGGCTGCAGGATTCCCCAAGGAAGACAGACTTTTGGAAGGCCGAATGATGTGAGCTCTCATTTTGGTGAAGAGCTTGGCTTTCGGAGGCCTTCACTCACTCAACACAGACTGGGCCCGCCCACGGGGCCCAGCGCTGCGTTAGGAGCTGCAGTTACATCTGGGCAAAGGCAGACAGGCCTTGCTTTCCTGGGGTGGCTGCTCTCACGGGAGGCAGACCACAAACAAGGAAATAAGTAAGTGGTGGGAAGTGCAGCGAAGAAAATAAAGCAGGGCAGTGGAACGGAATGACTTGTGTACTTGGCGCCTTTGCTGTGGTGAGGGAAGGCCTCTCTGAGGAGGTGACTCAGGCTGAGGCATAAGTGACAAGAGCCAGGTACGTGGAGGTCTTTGAGGCAGAGGGAACAGCAGGTGCAAAGCCCCGAGGTGGGAGTGGCCATACAGCCCAGTGTGGCTGGAGTACACAAGTGAGGTTTGGATGAGGTCATGGGCAAGACCGAGTTGGACTTTCCAGGCCATGTGAAGACATCGGGTAGTTGGCATGTCCTTCTGTTGACCTTTCTCAGGATCCAGTGACCATCCTGATGGATTCTGCACTTCTTTGGTCTCACTGGGTGGAATTGGCCGGATCCTTGTCTATCACGGCCGTGGGAGTGTTCCCACATCACCACAGTGACCCTGAAGCCCTGCGTGCTCAGCGGGATCTGTAATTTCATTTTGCATTTGTTTGAACGACAGCTGACCATCTGCCTAAGAAAGTCAGTAACAACATCATGCCTGGAATTGAGCAGAGGGGCATGTCTGAGTGGGTGCTGATATTTTAAGAGGCCAGTTCCCTAGCACAGGCTTTTGTGTTATGTTGAGTGTTGCTTCACGTACCTCTTAGCTGTGAAGACTTGGATAATGAGAACAGTCAGACTGTGGGAAGCCCTCACCTTTCTACCTGCAAAGCTTAGCCACTTGTTCTGAGCACCTTTTATGGGCTTGGTCTCTGGCCAGGTGACAAGTGCTGTGAAGAGATCACCCTGAGGCTGTCAGGGTCACTGTGGGAGCTGGTAAGGGTGCCTGACCCAGGCAGGATAGGCAGAAGGCCAGAGGGGTCAATACTAGGAAAAATTCTTAAAGGTGTGACAGCAGAACTGAATCCGAAAGGATGAGGTAGGGCCAGCCAGGGAAGGTGGAGGAAGTAAAGTGGAGAGCAGAGCTTGGGGCGTTGGGCCCCTGGCCTCTGCTGTCTGTGGCCTCGTGGGGGGACTGAGGCTCGTCTGTTTCTCCCCAGCCTGAGCCGCCTCGGCCTCATCTTGCTGCTGCTGCAGTACTCGACCGAGTTCCTCTTCCACATGGCCCGACTCTTCTACTTTGCAGATGAGAACAACGAGAAGCTGTAAGTGGCGAGGCTGGGCATCTGGCCTGCTCAGAGGTGAAGTGGGCAGGGCCGCCTCTGAGGCCTGGCTGATGGGAGGGTCCTGCCCTGGGTGCCCACTGCCCCTTTACCTGCAGGCAGCACCCCGAGGTTCTTTTTAGTGGGTTTTTTTTCCCCGTGGGGTATCTTATCCTAGCTATCTCATCCCTCAAGCACCCTACTCAGCCACTCATGAACCTTCTACCCACCTGGGGTCACTTCTGGAGAAGGGGGTGAAGGCTCCCTCCTGCATGGGCCCTAAAGGCTGACGTCCCTTTTCTGCCTCCACGAGCAGGTTTAATGCCTGGGCTGCTGTATTTGGGGTCACCCGCCTCTTCATCCTCACCCTTGCCGTGCTGGCCATTGGCTTTGGACTTGCTCGCATGGAAAACCAGGCTTTTGACCCCGAGAAAGGGAACTTCAACACCTTATTTTGCAGGTGAGTTGGGCAGAAGCCCAAGGGGGTCAACCAGGGCTCTCTGAGCGCGGCCGAGAGCCTCCTGAACTTGGCACATTTCTGCAGAAGGTCAGGAGGCAGCAGACCCCTGAGTCTCCCATGTAGGGATGGTTAGCTAGAAACCTCTAGACATTAGGCCTGAGGGGAGAAGAGACTCCAGCCTCCTGCTTCTATCAAAACCGTCTTCACTTCGCAGCCCTCGCCTGCTCAGACTAGTCAGGCCTCAGGCCACATGGGAGTCCCCTCACCTTTGCCCAGCACTTCAGGGTGCACAGTGGGTCTCACACCCAGCCCCTCAGTGATCGTTACAGCCACGCTTGGACTCTTTACAGCTTGGCCAGCGGCCTCCCACAGCAGTGAGGAAGCCACTGCGTTTCCATGAGACTCTCGGCCCTGGAAGGTTGTCTGATTTGTCTAGGGTTGCTCAGCTTTTTCAGTGACATGCCGGATGAGAGGCCACTCTAGAGCTATTTCTGCTATATCATAAATCAGTTCACTTGAATTCTTCCAGCATATGTGGAGCTGACATGAGCCGTGTTCAGTGGTGTGGGTACAAAAGGGACACACCATGGGTCCCATTCCAGGCATCGGGGCATTATGACTATGGAACTGGACATGCGCCTGTCACTGCCACCTTCCTGGGCTCCCTAGCCCTCACCATCTGTCCATCACCAGCCCTGAGGCGTGCTAGAGCAATGGCTGGCACTGAGCCCTGTGCTCTTCCTGGTGGTGTGGGAGGGGGGCGTGCCGGGGCCCAGGGTGATGGGCCATGGGAGCAGCTGGGCTCCTGACCTCCTCTCCGCCCCTGCCCTGGGCGTGCGGGCCGGAGCCTTGCTGAGGACCCCTGCGCTACCCCTTTGCAGGCTCTGCATGCTGCTGCTGGTGTGCGCTGCCCAGGCCTGGCTCATGTGGCGCTTCATCCACTCCCAGCTGCGGCACTGGCGGGAATACTGGAATGAGCAGAGCGCCAAGCGGCGAGTCCCACCTGCCCCCAGACTACCAGCCAGGCTCATCAAGAGGGAATCTGGTGAGCGCCAGGGCAGGCAGGGGTGACTTCTGAGCGGGGTGGGTGGGAAGGAGCCAGGGTCCGGCTCCTTGGGCTCTACCCAGACCCATCCTGCAGCCCTGCGTCTGGACTCCTTCTCCTGGGCCTGGGGCTCCTTGGTTCCTGCCAGGGCCTGACTGGCACGTGGCTGGGTGTGGGCCAAGGACAGGCTGTGGGTGGGGAGCCCTTCTGGCAATGGTGGGGTAGGGCAGTGGCTGGGTGGAGAGCTCTGGCAGGAAGTGTGTCCTCAGGGTGGCTTCTGGGCCCCAGCCAAGTTCTGTGCCTGCTCTCTGGGCGGCACGGCCACTCTGTCCTCACCTGCCCTCTGCTCTATATCTTGGCCTGCCTCTGCCTCCTGGGCTGCTGGCTCCTCTTCTGCCTTCAAGAATGACTCAAGATGACACAGTGCTAGGTGGGCAGCAGGGGTGGAACACCCACTTCTCCTTGGCCCCTGCCACACTCCAGTAACCACCTGCCCCCCTCTGGGTCCCGGGGCCCTGCCAGCCCTGCACTTTCTGTCCAGCCTGGGGGCCCGTCTGCACTAGAATCTATTTTCTGACTCTCCTGCCTCTCTCCAGGTGTGGCCTGCTTGGCAAGGGCTCATGTGTGCTAGAACCAGACACGTGCATGGCTGGGTGTGACGCAGTCAGGCCTAGCATGGGTGGGTATGGGGTGTGAGGCTTTGACTTGGCGCAAGCACATGGATGTGTTTTTGACAACAATAGATTTTTTTTTTTTCTGCCAGAGGAGTGCCAGGCATCTGAGTAAAGCCTTGTCCCTACAGCCTCTCTCCCTCCTCCCTTCTGTCCTCACCTTCCTGGGAGTTATTGCTGAAATGGGCAGGTGCCCTGCAGGGGGCCTGAGAGACACTGAAGCCATTGGCAGCGGCTGAGTGATTTCAGCGAGGATCTGGCCCCAGCCTCAGGCCTGGGCAGGCAGGCCTCTGCCTGCTCCTGGGTTACTGTGTGTCATCCCAGTGCCCTCCTGCTAAAAGATAGTCAGAGACCAACCACTGCAAGCGGAGCCACTGGTAGCAAGACCCTGTGGAAAGCAGAAGCCTCCAGGAGCGGTCTGCTGGTTTCCATTTGCTGTGGGAAGCTGCAGCCCGGGGTCCCCTCGGCTTGCCTGTGTGCAGCAGCCAGGCTGCCTGGGCCCCCACTTCCCTCGCCTGCTCCCCTACCAGGAGAAACACCATGTCTGTCTCCCTTCACTTCCTAGGTTACCATGAAAATGGAGTGGTGAAAGCAGAGAATGGAACCTCCCCACGGACTAAGAAACTCAAGTCTCCTTAAGGCCAAAGTGCTGAGAACAGAAATCCTCTTGTGGGGGCCGCGGGGCACAGGGGAACCCAGGCTTCTGTCACTGCCTCCCCCTTCCTGCTCGTGACGCGCCACCTCAAACAGCAGGAACCTGTCTTTAAACGGGGCTTTTCCCTTCTTACTTCTTGGCTTTCTCTTCTTCTTCTTGTTCTTGTTCTTGTTCTTCTTCTTCCATAAACCATGCTCAATAAAACCAAAAATCTTCCTCTTTCTCTCCCTCAAGCCACCTCATGTCCTCACCTCTGTCCTGTGTTGGGTTTTCTAGAAGCACAGGTTCTCGTGGTTATCTTTCTGCTGGCCTCTTCATTTCTCTTCCTTCACGACTGCTTCTTTCTCTTTTTACTTCTTTTACCATATTGTGCAATTTTTCTGTGTCTTGATTTTTACAATGAGAGGGAGCTAAGATTGCGGTCCTGGCCATCTGGCACCCAGGGTCCGTCCCCAGGACCTGTCAAAGTCTAGAAGCCTCGTTCGTGCCCAGGAGCCTCCGCCTGGGGCCAGGAGCAGGTCCCCCTGGGGAGCCCCGTGTGGATGAGCAGGAGGAGGAGACCGGCCCTCTCGGATCATCATCTCCTAGGTGCTGATTAACTGACGAGATGTATGATTCCAGTTCTGCACGCCCCATCTCAAGGCCCTGCAGTGCCACTGCTAGTTGTAAATGCCAAGGCACTTGGCTTTGGGACCTGACGACTCGGTCCAGAACAACGGTGTCAAGTGTGTTGGGCGCCGTGACTCGAGACAGCCTGCCAGTGGCTGGTCCTGGATTGGAAACCAGCCTTCCCTCACTCTGCTGGGGAAGTGCTGAAGGAGGAACTAGGCACCTCACTCTCTCGGGCAAGAGCTAAGCGTACTGAGCAGCAGGCTGTTCTGGAGAGGTAACAGCGGCAGACATGATGGAGGAGTTGACCCAGGCCTTTCTTCAGCAGCCCCTGCTGCACTTGCTTTTTTTTCAACCGTTCACCAGCATTCAAAACCAAATCCGACAGCAGTGACCAGATCAGTGGGCATACATACGCTGGTCTAAACCCCAGACCCGGGCAGGCAGCCCTGTGAGGGGCTAGCCCTGCTGCCTGACCTCATCCTTCAAGCTGCAGGAACACCAAGCCCCCGCTGTCGCCTGCGGCCCCAGGGAGGGTCACCTGGGCCACTCTCTCTGGC
>NW_017731638.1:1775319-1784831 GCF_001890085.2 Hipposideros armiger | reverse complement strand
TTTATGTGACTCTGTAACAGGCAAGCATAAATGTGGAAAGGAGCTTTCTTGACATGGGGTCTGTGGGTAGAAAGCTCCCCAAGGAAGGACACCATGCTTGATGCCTACTGTGCTATGAAGTCATTTGGCTAGGAGAAGATGGGATGAAGTTTGTGTGTAAAAGTCACCAAATATCAGTGTTGGTACTGAATGGATAGCCAAGCACTAGTAATAATGGTGGGCAGCTGGGATTGCTGGTGTCAGTTAGATGCCTATTGCCTGCTGCTGTCTGCTGTTTAACATAACCATCTTCACAGAGAGCTCAGGAGATGAGTGCAGTTACACGTGGGTTGGCAGCCAAGGACACCCACGGGGTATGAGGATTAAACAGGAAACGTTTACTTGAGGAGGGAGGGAGTGGTCCTGGGGGAGGGTAGGCTTTGGTGCAGACCGAGGTTGTCATCCTGCTCTGCCACGGGGAAGCTAGGTGACCTTGAGCAGTTAACCTTTCTGAGCCTGTCTGCTCATCTCATCTGAGTTCTGCAGTTTTGGGGGTTGGTTGGTTGGCTTGTTTTTGCAGGGAGTGGTAGTGATAAGATTTAGGGATAGCGAATGCTAAGTTCATGGTACAAATAAAGCACTCAATAAATTATTTTTTTATGAACATACTCCTACCCATGTGTCAGCAGGATATTCCAGTCACTCACTCAAGTGACACTTGGTTCTCTAGAAACAATGTTGAGAGACATCTTCTCTACCTGTTGATCCCAAACACCCTCAAAGCCTGTAGATAAGAGTTTGATACACCCTACTTAGATGGTATTTTCAAACCTGCCTGGTGGTATAGACTGAGTACAGACCTAGAGCCTGAGTAGTGGTAACTCACAGCCAATCTTTACCCAAAGGCAGATTTTACTAGCCCTGAATTCCTAAGCCACCCTAAACCATCTTACACATCCCTCAGTGTGACCCAAGAGCCGCAGCTACTAGTGTGCCTCTGCTGCAAACGCTAATAGGTGAAGCTCATTCTTTGTCTCAGCTCCCTGGTGGCCCAGCCACAGGATGGTTATTTCTTCTTCCCACAATATCGCCTGCTGCAGGCTAGTGCTCAGCTCTCTCACATCACCTGAGGCGGACTCCAGATGCCTGCCAGGTGTGACTAGCATAAGGCAGCATACAGAAGTCACATCTAATGGTCAGGCTTCCATTCAGGATCTGAGTAGGGAAACTGCGTTTTCTTAACATGCGGTTTGTGGGTAGGAAGCTCCACACTGACGTTTGCGGCTGCTACACCTGCCTGCCTTGTATAAACGAGCAGAGGTAAGCGGTGAGCATGGACACCGTAGGGATTACCCGCTGGCTCTGGTCTGCTGGGAAGTAGCTTTTATACCTTGTGATGGTGCTGGCAGATCTCAGCTTCTCCATCGGGGGTAAACTTGGAAGGGAAGGCGTGGACAGCAAGCTAACAGCATATATATGAATGGTGCCGACCATATTCAGAGAGAGCTCTGAGACACTTTTAACAGTTACAGTGGGGCTGGCATTTTAATCCTGGTCCCCATTACAATGGAAAAGGTAGAGGAGAATAAAAGGAGCAAAGATGTCGGAACAGGCTAGAGGGGCTGTGAGTACTTGGATCTCAAAGGGTGGCTAAGAGGATATTAAATGAGAGTTTTTCCTAACGTATTTTGGCTAAGAACAAAATCGGCAGTATCTCCATATCGGTGCAGGTTGGTGCAGCTCCGTGAAAGACCGGCTGAAGAGGGGCCCATAGCTTTTACAGACTTCTTTCTTCCATGGGAGGCAAGGGTGATGGAGAAATTACTGGAGAGTGTGGATTTCTTGAAAGGGCCATCAGACTGTTGTAGGTCCACAAGCTAAATGACAGCGGTACTTGAACAGACTCAGGGCTTGACACGTATCCCCTAGAGTTTGACGAGCACAATATTTGAGGTGCCTGATTCTCACCTAACTCAAGGAAAGGGACTGGCTGAGCTGCCTAACTGCACAGTCGAGAGCTTGGTCTGGATGGAAACAATGGGCAACAGCAGAGGCCCTGAAAGGACAAGTCAGCCTGAAGGGGCCCCCACCTGGGAGGACCTTCTGAGAGGCTGCAGGGCCTGGTGGGCGTGTACTGTGAGAGCAGTCACACTGGAGTCCCAGTATACTGGAGACTGGGCCATCTGTGTCTGAGAATGGTGCACGGGGAGGTTTCCTGTGGGAAAGTGTCCTGAGAACTCACAGAAGAGGTACCCTGGGAGAGAAGGAGCCAGCCTGGAGGCCCTGACCCCAGATTATGACTTTGCCAGCCCCACAAAGTCCTGGCCCTTTTCCTATGGTTTCTACCTCCTCACCTGTCCAGACACCGCAAAGGCCAGAAACAGCAACACGGCTGAAATGGAAGCAAGGGAAACAAACCAGGAGGAGGAAGAAACCCACCTGCCCGGACATGCCCCCTACACACACACACACACACACACTCTACAGGCTTCCAGGCTTGAGACAGCACTGCACTGGGGCAGGCAGGATAGAGCTTCGTGGTTTTATGTTAGGCTGAAATGGACTTTTAAATACTTGAAAATTAGACTTTTTTTATTAGTTACGACTGGGGGGAAAAAAAGAAAACATATCTCTTCTTGAGACATCAACCTAGAGCAGAAAAGGGGGAGTCGGCATGATACATTTACATCCCTTTTATTAAGCTGGTTAGAGGTGGCCTGGCTCATCCGGAGAGCTGGTTCAGAGAGGGCCAGGCATCTGGATTGCACATAATTTCTCCATCACCCTTGCCTCCCATGGAAGAAAGAAGTCTGTAAAAGCTATGGGCCCCTCTTCAGCCGGTCTTTCACGGAGCTGCACCAACCTGCACCGATATGGAGATACTGCCGATTTTGTTCTTAGCCAAAATACGTTAGGAAGGCGTTATGCCTTCCTCATATATACCACTCTTTAGGGTGCAGGAGGAAACAGCATTTATAAGGATGAAGTTGGTGGCTGACTTTCACTGAGCAGCTCTGCTTCTAGAAAGTCTGTCCGAGCTAATTAGAAAACCAGTAGCTGCTACTTGTCTTTTCCTCCTATCTCAAGGTAGGCTCTCTGAAAGCAGACATTTTCTGAATTTACTCTTTCCTTTTTTTTTAAATTTTATTTTATTACAACCCACACCAAGAAATACATTTTACATCATGACCTAGTAACTACACGCTCCGTTGAAATGAAAGTTTCATGAAAGAGCACATACCCTGCTATGTGTGCCACACTGATTATGTGTTATTCCATTTTATTGTTTTTTAAATGCGGTCTGCTAATGGGCCTAGAACCACAGTCTGCAAAATGTGTGGTGTGTTTCCCCAGAATACTGAGGCAAACAGGCAGGTGAGGGCGGGGGCAGGGCACTGGCTTAGTAGCAATACTAGTACCATGTGCTTATTTCCAACACCCCAAATGGTGCTCCTCCGAGCAAATCTTACCTTTCTTCCTGGTCTTAATCACTGTACACCTGATGAGTCAGGGTTCTCCAGAGAAATAGAACCAACAGGATGTATACAGAGAGAAGGAGAGTCATTATAAGGAACTGGCTCATGTGATGATGGAGGCTGACAAGTCCTGAGATCTGTAGTTAGCAAGCTGGAGACCCAGGAGAGCTGATGGTGTAGTTCCAGCCTGAAGGCCAGCAGGCTCAAGACCCAGGAAGAGCCCATGCTTCTGCTTGAATCAGAAGGCGGGAAAAAGCTGGTGTCGCAGTTTGAAGGCAGGCAGGGGGAATTCACTCTTACTTGGGGAAGGGTCAGTCTTTTTGTTCTATTCAGGCCTTCGACGAGTTGGGTGAGGCCCATCCACATTGGAGAAGACGATCTCCTTTACTCAGTCTACCAATTCAACTATTAACCTCATCCAGAAACACCCAGATGTACTATTTGACCATGTCTAGGCACCCCAAGGCCCAGTCAACTTGACACATAAAATTAACACCCCTACCTTCCTGAATAAGGCACCAATCTTAGCTCCTACAAGATCCAATTTAATTTAGATTTCAGTAGTAGTGAAATATAAGAACACACACAAAAATTTTTTTTTCAACAGCGGTGTAAATGCCTCTACAAAGAGTACCAGGTATATTTCAAAGTGTAGGTCCAACCTCAAAAACTTGCATTGCATCTCTCATCAGCCAGGTCAGTCTGAGAAAGCACGAACAAACTCATAGTAGTTAATCTTGTCTTCTCCGTGAGAGCACATCCTGATTAACTGCAGAAGAGAGCAAAGAGAGCACATGAGACAGACGTGCAGGCTGCCTGCAGTGTAACTGCAGAGTGTGCTTAGGAATAATGATCGCCAGCCTTGTAAACCAGGTCAGAGTTTTTGTATCCTCAGTTGATTCTGAAATGATCCTCTGGACCCAGTAGGTAGGTCAGATATTATCCCCTCTTACACTTAAAAAAATCAAAGCTCAGGAGGAGTAAATGGCCTGCCCAAGATTTCAGGACTAACATTTGTATTTATAAGGGCATTGTCATTTTAAAAATGTAAAAAAAAAAAGAAAGCACTTTTAATTGTTTTTATATTCAAATATAAGGCGTGGTCCACGTAGTCTGTGCAGAGTAAGACTCTTAAAATAGCAGGTTGCTGTTACCCCAGCCTAATAGACGAATCCAGTTATGTTGCTGCTCAGACCATGGCCCCTAAACTCAGAGGCTGGCTTGCTGTGGTTTCCTTCCTAAGACACGTGTAAAGCCATCCCACCCACCTCTCCCTGTCCCACTTCCCACTGGCTGCAATTCCTCCCTCCCATGTCAGGTCCCAGATAGTATAAGTGACGTAAAAATAAAAATGTGGGCGTCCTCTCAATCTAAGATTTGGGAAGCTACATGGATTTTTGGCCCACGTGAACAAAGGCCCTTCTAGCTGCCTCCCTGACTCCTTGTTAATGTTCCTGTCCACAATATATCCTCATCAGCCAACCTAGTCATCTTAGCCCTAAATGAAAGCCTTTCCTAAATTAATCTTAACTTGGAACATCCCTTTTTGCTGGAAAATCTTTGAGGTCTACAGCATCTCAGTGTTCTTAATCAGCGAGAATGTCTCAAAAATAGTAAGTCATACTCACTGGCAACTGTGGGAGAAATTTTGTTCTGACTTCTATGGAAACCCTAGCTGATGGGGTTTATAATGAAAAAAAAAAAAGCATGAAATGCCCTCTTCAACTCACTCATGAAAATTCTACGAGGAGACAGTCCATGTCCATCCTCCATTTGCAGCTGGCCATGTGACTCCTACTGACAGATACCCCGGTCCTGGGAAGTGGTCACACCCACTTCCATGCCCGTCCTACTGATGGGCTTCACGTACTTAGTGGCTGTGAAGGGTGTCAAAGGCGGCCCACCAACCTGCTCAGCCCAGCTACCTTTGAGTCTTCCCTTGGCGGCGGCCCCTCCAGCATCACCTCCTTCAGCCCTGACACGTCTTTCCAGCCACGGTGTGCTGTCTAGTCCCATACCCCATAAAGAGATGCCTTGCAACAGCAATTAGAAAAGAATGCCAATGGCAGGATCAAGGGGGAAACCACAGTCAGGACCGAATAGGGGCTCTGATGTGAACATCTTAGACCTTCCCCAGTTAGAACAAAATGCACATGCAATTGCCTTAAGGAGAGAGGGAACGGTTGCTCAGCCTCCGCAATCAGCCATACTGACCTCCTTAATCAAGGAATCATCCACTGGTACATTAAGAGAGTCACAGATTTTAAAGAATGTCTCTTTGTCCACATATCCCGAAGCATCCTTGTGCCAGGTTTGGAAAGCCTCGCGAATGCTGCCTTTGCACGGGTGATCTTTCAGTTGCCCCTGGACTGTGTCTATCACCGCTTCCAGTTCCTGCGCGGCGGGATCCGCTTCAGCGTGCTTGCTGCTGAGAGAGGAAGGAAGTGACTATAACCACGGTATTTATCCCTGACCACTCTTATCTCAGTGACCGGAGTTCTCGCTTGGTGAAATTGGGGAAGCTTCGAATGACAAACAGCTCTGACGCTGAGCCCACTGGTGGCTGAACACTTGCCTGCAGAGCCGGCTGATGGCTGGCCTCCACATCAGGACGGCCTGAGAACTGGCAGTTTGGGAACCGCAGCTCAGCCTCCCTACGGTTCTCTGTTAAATCCCTGCACCACAGAGGGCCAAATCTACCACCACCACCAGCCCCAATCCCGTGTTTGTGGGCATCATGTGACTGTCTCTCAATGCTCTTTCAGATCTCCATCAATTATGTTAGAGCATCTCAAAATAAATGTCTGAGTTTAAAATATATTTATCTATAACTATGCAGTCAGGAACCTCTTGTACTTTTAATATTCTCTCTCCAATTCACTCTGAATTTTGTGAAAGGTTATCTATGGAAGTTAAAAGGCTGCTCTATATGGTGGATTGAGTTTAGGCTTAGCCTTTACTGAAATAAAGAGATTACTAACCCAGAGAATTAGGAAGACAGCGGTCTAATTCCTTCAAATCACAGCTGGGATAAGCAGAACCCTGATTTTTATTTTCTCTGAACATGAAGGCACAGTTATAAAATTAAACAATTTTAGAGCTGGAAAAAAACTCTCATGTTTCATCTTCCCAAATCTGTTTTGGAATAAAATGGGGCTCACATAAACTCAGTCAGCACGCCTCCCCTTTTTAATGATGAGAAAACAGGCTTGAAGAACTTAGTGACTTATCCCAAACCTCATGTCAGAGGCAAGACCAGAACTGACTTGAGTTCTAACTTGNCCCCTGGAGACCACGAGTAAGGCTAGCATCTCACTAGCCGGGCTTCAGGAATGATTTGAGGGGAGGGGGAATAAGAGGGAAATTGTAACGTGCTCGGTCACCCCCCTGGCATCCCTGGCACATTTCTTTCCGAGCAGAGCCAAGTCTGGCAAGTTGGCTCAAACCACGTTGCCAGGAGCTGAAATATCTCAGATGTCCCACTTCATCCTGTGAGCTTGTTGGGCTGGCTTGTCCTGATTCGGCCACTTTGGCTATTTTCTTCCGTCTTAAACTTTCTCCTGTTCCCCGTGTGGCAAGTCATCTGTGAAGGCCGTGTCAGACGCCTCCCAGTGTGAGAGGCCAGCTCAGCCCCGTCCACCCAGAGCAGGAGAACACGTGCTAATCTACCTCAGCAGCCGCCGCCTCTCTCCACACCTCTGCCTGGCACCAGTGTGAGGGGAGCCAGGCAGAGGGCAGTGGTGGGAGAGGGAGGCGTGTCAGTGGGGCGGGAGGATCCCATGCTGCAGATTCCCCTCCTCGGAGGTTCAGTGATGGGCGAGTTATTTTTACCATCCGGGCTCTGAGAGCTGCACTATTAATAAGTTACATGTGTCCTCCTGAAGGTAGGGGAAGGTTCTGGGGGAGACGGGAGCAGGCCGAGCCAGGAGGAGAGCTGCTTCTCCCATTCTAGTCAGTGCAGTTGGGTTTTCCTAGGCCTGGGTGAGAGAAGGCCATGACTAAGTCCCCTGCCTAAGGGCCTCAGTGTCACAGTGAGCATACTTCGCAGCCCTCTGTCCTCTCATGGAGTGTGTCGAGGGCACGTGAATCAGGTCTGTTTGTCAAGAGGAACTTGGGGCACGACTAGAAAATGGGGTCATTGTCAGATCACTTGATACCTAAATAGAATCTTCCTCCAGCCCACGGCTGGCCCAGTGAGGAAGCCTTGACTAACTTTTCACTCCTTACTCGAGTTCTCACAGGAATATTAACTCCTCCTTCCAAAAAGCTGAAAAAAAGACCCCCTCAGCTGCCTCACTCTCCCTGCGCTCTCCCCCTCCGGCCCCCCCCCACACACACACACTCACTCTTTTTATGGGGGTCTCAGAAAAGCATTGGGATGTTGGGACCTACAGGCTCTATGCCGCCCCTCGGGCTCAGCAACCCCGGTGAGTGTTTGTCCAACGCAGATCCTTATTGTGTAACAAGTGCCTTACTTGCCGTGTGGTCTTCCAGACTTCACTTGTACTGTGTGGCCGGCCCACAGCGGCCAGGGCTCTAGGGCTGGTTGTCAAGTGCAGCCACGGACACTGGACCCCGGTACAGTTACATGGAGAAGGGACACGGATTGTGACAGTTTTCCCCTCATTCGTCTCAGTCTCCACCACCACCCACCCACCCTTGTGTTGTAGTCTGTGGTGTGTTCTCTGTTTTGTTTTTGGTTTCTCCCTTGTGTCCGTTTCCTGGCCCACCTGGGTGGCTGCAGAAACCAGTGAGGGCGCATCGCAGGCACCTGAGCCTCGTATCTGTTACGGGAAGCTCAGAGGCCTCCAGGAGCTCCAAGTCCCCCTGTGGCTCCGGCCCCAACATGGTGAGACCTGCTCTTCCAGTCCCCCCCCCAACCCCTGATTATAAAGAAAGGTAACCCTTACTAGAACCTCTTCTGATCTATTTTGCTTCCCGTTCAACCCAAAGTTTATATTCTACAGGTGTTTACTTCCTGGTCGCAAGTGTTAGCCCATAGATACCTTTTTGACAGTGGGTCTCGTTGGGCTGTTGCAGAACTTCTCGGATCTCCTGCTTCAGTGTTACCTTGTGTTAGCAGCAGCTCCCTCTCCCACCCCGTGCCCTGCCTGCCTGCCTTTTCCTTTTTCTTCCGGGTTGTGCAATAACCCTCCCAGCCAGTGGTCTTTCCACAGGCCTTACCGTCCCTTACAGCGCCCTGGGAAGGGAAGGGACCCACGGGAGGGGCGGCTGTCACCCCCTACAGAAGAAGTGGTAGCCACTTCCTCTTTGTTGCTGTCATTCTCGTGCTCCTGGGTGGGTTTCTGTGGCACTCTAGTAGAACAGTGTAGCGTCATCTTAGACGTCCACCTATAGTTCTAAAAAATCTGTTTGAGAAGGAAAAAGAAATCCTCATGATGGGGCATTAATAAGTCAGTTTCTGGGAGTAAGATAGGTGACACCTGAGGCATCACCATCCCGCTGCCCAAAAGCATTCTAGAGTTTTTTGTTCACGTGGAGAGGAAGGAGAATTTTCTGAGTAGCAGCCACGCGTGGACAGCCCCCTGTTCACCTGATAGGATCTGGCTGTGGTTATAAGTACCACCATGTCCTTGGGTACAGATTCAAGTGTTTATGTGATGAGACTATAAACCTCATTTTTCAGTTCCTCTTGTTTAATAAACATCGGAAGGATGAGCTGAGGCTGCTGGTGCCCTGAGCAACTCATAATGCAAATGTGGACAAAAAGTGTCTTTTTGTTTTTCTACTTAAGCCTGTTCATGTTATGGACCAAATTTCAACAAGGAACTCAAGGAAAATTTGTACCTGCCGTATTTATGCTCATGTAAAAGGTTTTGTTTTTTTTGGGGGGTGGGGGGACTTTTTACTTTTCAGTGAACTTTTTTCAAAATCCTGTTTCCACTGTTTCTGTCTGGTTTGAAAACAAATTACAGTTTTGTATGGATTTTTTTAATGTACATTTTGAAACAAATGATCAGCAAATATTTTTGAAATAACTGAATAAAAGGCATAGAATTATCCGTCTAATTGTCTCTGGTATAATCCCTTATGTTC
>NW_017731638.1:1767276-1768990 GCF_001890085.2 Hipposideros armiger | reverse complement strand
AAAATAGGAGTTGGTTAAACAATAAACACTACAATCAGACAATGTAATAATAATGAAGCATTGACAATGTGGCAGAAAGAGTAGATCCATTGTTAGTGAGAAAATCAAGGTGCAAAGTGTGTTCAGAATGCTACCTTTTGTGTAAACATTGTGGGGAAATATATTTAAATTTGCTTATATTGTACAAAGAAACTGGGAATATATTTAAAAAAAACAATGAAAGAGATAGTTATTATATCTATGGGAATATGGGGTAGCAACTGTGTAGAGGGAAGGTGGGGTGGAAGCAAAACTGTTCTTTGGTTTCTTCATATGTATATATTCTCCCATATGAATGTAATACCTGCTCAGAAAACTAAACTATCAATATACAGTAAAATCTTAGATTGCGGGTAATGTGGTTTGCAAGTGTTCCGCAAGACAAGCAAACATTTCTAATACATTTTAACGTGGTAAATGAGCAGTGTCTTGCAATATGAGTAGTTGGTTTCCGGAACAAATTATGCTCGCAAACCAAGGTGTTACTGTACTATAAAATATTTTATATCAAAAATGTTCATGATATAGTATCAAGTGAAAAAAGCTGGTAAATGGTATTATAGAATTATTCCATTTTATATGCATATTAAAACATTAGAAGCAGTCACCTCTGGGTTATAAAATTTTTAAAAATATTTTTGCTTATTTCTATTTGTATCTCCCAAATTTTTATTCCTTGACTGTTTTTATTCTGGGCATGTGTGACTGTTGCAGTAAGACAAAAACAATAAAATTGTAATCAAAATCTTCAGTAACTAAATGCTGTCTAGCATTATTTATTATAGAAGCAGAATACAGTTATCTGATGGGTGTAACTCCAATCATATATACTAAATTATGAATGACTGCCAGGGAGCTATTTTAGCAGCAGAAAGCAGTCAAACCTCAATCTTCCATATCATTCTAGGAGTTACAGCCATGGAGCATATAAATTTAAAATGTGACCATCCAACGATTTGGGGAAAGAGAAGATAACTCCCCATTCCCTGAAGAAACCAGACACCGTATTGCTTCACCCGACAGGGGAAATGCCCATGGCATCTGCTGCCTTTGGGTAAGATGGAGTAAATTCAGACAGCAACAGGTGGTACTGTTTAAGGCAGAGCTAGTTAAAGTTACAGCGCCTACTTTATTGCAGGGGCCCAAGCCAGGGTCTGCTCTGCAGGAGAGCTCCAAGACCTAAGGTAGGGTTTGTTCCATGGGTTGCTTCACAAGGGAGCACAGGGGCCAGCTGGTTATCCCTAACAGGGACTGCCAACTGAGGGCGGCAGCTAGGCTCCCAGCACGCTAAGTGCAGACTCTGTGCCAGATCCTCCAATGCCCTAACTTTACTTTCTTAAAGCAAACATGATTTTATAGGGTGATTAATCTCCCATTGGTAAGAGAGACGTCATGGTTTTCAGTCTGTTCTTAGAATATTTTGCTATGAGCACTCTGGCAAAGACCTCCACTTAGCAAGAACTAAAAGGAATTCATGTATTTTCTTAAAAAGCAAATAGTCTGCAAACTTGTTTTTTCTTTCTTATGGTTTTTGTTTGTTTTGTTGTTGTTGTTGTTTTGGTGCTGGGCACTCTTTGATACCCATAATGTATTAGACCTTTAAAGTGTGGCTATTTTAATTACAAAGGTTCAACACTGACCCTTTGGCCTGACCTTAGCTCCTGATTCATGATCC
>NW_017731638.1:1756020-1766251 GCF_001890085.2 Hipposideros armiger | reverse complement strand
ACTCCAGAAATGGAGTTAAGACAGGGACTTTAAAATCACTAACAGGAGGGAGAAAATGACCATTACCATGTAAGAGAGGTACAGAAGATGAGAGCGTCAGGAAGGGACAAAGTAGGAGGTGGCATATGACCCAGACCTTGAAGGATGTGAGGGTTCGAACCTTCAGAATAAAATAAAAGAACTACAGACAATGGAAACAGCCTGTGAAAAGGCATGAAGGAAGGAATGCTTGAAGTTAATATAATAAACCTGTTTGTCTGGAGTACACAGTGTACAGAAAGGAAAGCTAGAACTGTAAGTTCGAGGGTTATTTGGAGCCACACTACAGAGGTTCTTGGATATCAGTCTAAGAACTTTATAGAGTTTTGTTTTAAAATCATAGCAACCTCTTAAAAGTAGTATGATGAAGAAATTGAGTAAGATCAAAAGGGAAATTTAAAAATGTTTGAAATAAACAAAAATGGAAATATAACATACCAAAACTGATAGGATTCAGCAAAAGCAGTTCCAAGACAAAAGTTTATAATGATAAATGCCTACATTAAGAAAAAAGACAGATCTCATATTAACAACCTAACTTTATACCTCAAGGAACTAGAAACAGAAAAAACTAAGTCCAAAGTTAGCAGAAGGAAGGAAATAATAAAATCAGAGCAGATAAATAAAATGTAAACTAGAAAAGTGATACAAAAGGTCAACAAAACTAAGAACTGGTTTTTTTCGAAAAGATAAACAAAACTGACAAACTTATTTTGCTAAATAAAGAAAAATGAGGGAAGACTCAAAATCAAAATTGAAAGAGGTGACATTACAATTGATACCACAGAAATACAAAGGATCATAAGAGACTACTATGAACAATTAATTACACATCAACAAATTGGATAACCTGAAAGAAATGGATAAGTTTCTAGAAACAAACAAACAAACAAACAAATTCCTAGTAACATACAATCTACCAAGGCTGAATCATCAAGAAATAGAAAATCTGAACAAACCATAACAAGTAAGGAGATACTGAATCAGTAATCAATAACCTCCCAACAAAGAAAAGCCCAAGACCAGATGGCTTCACGGGTGAATTCTACCAAACATTTAAAGACTAATTAATGTGAATCCTTCTCAAACTCTTCCAAAAAACTGAAGTGGAGGGAACACTTGCAAAATCACATTACAAGGTCAGCATTACCCTGATAATAAAGCCAGATAAACACTAAAAGAAAATAAAATTCAGGCCAATATCACTGGTGAACATACATACAAAAATCCTCGACGAAATCCAGCAAACTGAATTCAGTAACACATTAAAAGGATCATACACCATGATCAAGTAGGATTTATCCTTTGTATCAAGGATGATTCAAACATACACAAATCAATAGATGTAATACATCAATCACTTAACAGAATGAAGGGTAAAAATCATATAATTATCTCAATAGATACAGAAAAAGCATTTGACAAACCCTTTCATGATAAGAGCTCTCAACAAATTAGGTATAGAAGGAACATACCCAATATTATAAAGGCCACATATGACAAATGCACAGCTAACATCATAGCAAGACAAGGATTCCCATTCTCACCACTCTGTTCAACTCAGATATAGCCAGAGCAATAAGGCAAGAAAAAGAAGTAAAAGCTATCCAGGACAGATCCAAGATGGCAGAGTGGATAGATGCTATCCCTGCACCTCCTTCTGTGAACAAATTAAATTTACAATTAAATTATAGAACAATCAACCTGGAGAACCATCTGAAATCTGGCTGAACAGAAGTTTTATAACTATGAATATAAAGAAGAAGCCACGTCGAGACTAGTAGGAGGAGTGGCGATGCAAAACAGGCCAGCCCCATACCTGCATGTGGTGGTTGATAATCAAGAGGGATATCTCAGCCATACAGGTTCCCCTCAGAGGAGTGAGGGACCCCAACCCCAGACCAGGCTCCCCAGCACAGAGTACTGATGCTGGGAAGAGAAGCCCCTACAACATCTGGCTATGAAAAACAGTGGGGATCCTGACCATCCGGGTGAGACTGAAGGCTAGGGGAAACCCAGACATTTTCTTAAAGGGCCTGCACACAAAGTCACTCACAGGCACTCACCCTGGGCTACAGCAGAGGAGCATCAAAGACATACAGGTGGAGACTGAGTTGTGTGGCTTCAAAGCAAGGACTGGAGGCTAGTCATCATTTTCCCTGTGTGGGGTCCTTCTACCATGTGGCCAGCAGGCAGGTGCCATCTTTCCTGTGTTGAGCCCTCCCCCACACAGCCCTATCTCAATCTGAATTGGCCTGGTGAGCTTTGCTGCTCCCCCATGCTGACTCACTGGGACCCCACCCTACTGAATTCCCCCAACACTGAAGAAACCTTCTAGGCCAGGAGACAGCCTCACCTGCATTGCACTCTTTCTTGGACAACTCTCAGGTGTTTGTAAGCTCCAGGCAGGTGGAAACTGAGACTTTTGTTGAGTAGCTCCAGGCTCAGCACTGGCACCAATCCAGAATCTACATTAACCTGGTGACCACAACTCATCCCACTCTAGTGACTCCCTGAGACCCTGCCTCACCCAACTTGTGTACTGCAAGAGGCTCTATCTGTAGCTGAGCTCTAAGAGAGCAGGCCTTGGGGTGTCCTGGCATTTTGCACAACTACCCCAGGCCCGGTTCGCAGCCATCCTTGGTTCACAGTGTTGCCTCTCCCATGTGCCTCCAAGTTTAGCACAGGCTGCAAACAACCATGGATTAATCACTTTGTAGTCCCACAAGTTAGTCCCCAGACAATCACAGGCAGTGAGTGACCTGGGCCTGAACCAAAACCTCTCCCAAGAGGCCCCAGAACCAACATCCTTGGAGATTGGTTTCAGACCACAGCACAGCACCACCCAATTAGCCCCACAAGTGGCATACACAAAGGGTGGTCTCAACAGGCATCAGAGCCCATTGAGGCTATTTCCACTCAGTGGGGTAAGCCGCCCACACAGCAGTCCATAAGCTGTGGACATGGCTAAACACTACAGCAGTTTAGGAAAAAGATACAATGAATAGGCTTTCTGAGAAGTAGGAGGAATAACAGAGGCTCTAACTTAACTCAAAAGAGAGGGTTTCAAAAAGGGGGTGGTTGGGGCCAGCCGAGTGGCTCAGTTGGTTAAGAGCTCGCTCAAGAGTGTGAGCTATAAGCAACAGGGTTGTCGGTTCAATTCCCGGCCCCAGCTGAGCTGCCAACAGGTGGCAGGATGGCTCAGCTAAAAAAAAAAAAAAATCACTAAAAGGAGGTGGTAAAGAGCAACTTTTATTATATGTAGATGAAAAAGGCTAAATGGAGACCAGGGCGTGGGCAAACTCCAGCCCACAGGCCAAAACCAGACTGCTGCCTGTTTTTCTAAACAACATTTAATTGTAATACGGTGACAGCCATTCATTTACCTTTGTGGCTGCTTTCACCCTATAAGGGCAGAGCTGAGTAGTTACAACAGAGATAGTACTGGCCCACAAGACCTAAACTATTTACTACCTAACTCTTTACACAAATGTTTGCGAACTCCTGCCCTCTCTCATATAATTGTCTAAGCATTTATTAAGGTCTGGCAGGTGGTGTAAGCACAAATATCTGTTGAATTGATGAATAAATGACAAGAGTCCATTAGATTTGGAAACAATCAATAACCTTTAAGAAAGGAATTTATGAAGAGTTTTATGAAGCAGTCAGAAAGGATGTGGTAACAAACACTAAACAGAAGAATTAAATTTGGAGAAGTGTGAGCTACTTATCTCTGACAAGAAGTTAAAGAGAAGATAATTGACAGTACAGAAGCATTCTAAGGTGAAGAGTGGGAAAATTGAAGAAGCTCACAGTGGATCATTTGATCTCATTTTTGAGACCAACTGCAAAGTGAATATGGAAGAGCTGGGGACTTAAAAAAATCGACAAAGAAATGAGAATATTTGTGCCATAGATATGTATGCTATTGTGGGGGAAGTGGCGTGGCGGATTGGGGGAGGGGAGTTGTCACCTCAAGGGGTAAAAAATATAACTATTGCACTGTGTTGTACAGCTGAAACTAATTCTAAAAGAATGTGTATTTCACAATAAAAAATAATAACTAAAAAAAAAGAAATGAGAATATTTGGAAACATCTATATGGGAAAAGTGGCTGGAAGTGCAAAGAGGATTAAAAGGAGCAGTGGAGGAGGTCCTCCTGAGCTGAAGAGCACAAATGGGCATGCTAACAGAACAAGAATAATATATATGAACACATGTGTGTGTTTATGTTATTCGCACATGTAGATTTCCTGTAGAGGGGTGGATTAATGAGCGTTTGTTATCTAGAATTCTGAGCTGAATATATTGCAATGAGGACCCAAAACCCAAAAGAACTTCAGATGAAGTTAATAATTACCTATGCACTATTTTAGTTTTCTGGCTCAGAAAAAGAAAATGGCTAACTTCAAATTTCATCATTCTGTAATTGACATTTGATATAAAAATTACTCAGGCCTGACAAGTACTTGGGATCCCCTTTCATTACTCTTAGCAATGACTAGTCAAATAAGGGATTTATGTTTCTTTGCAGAGGATTCTTTACCAGATGGGAGGAGTTAAAAGCCAAAGACAAAATGGCTAGAAGACATGGAAGGCATGACACTTGGATTCCTATCATCTTCAAGTACTTTTTCTCTCACATCTCTCTGACCCATCAAAAGGGAATAGAGAGGTGGTGAGGGTCAAATAAGAATAGCAAAGGATCTCTTAACTTAGAACTTCAGTTTCTCTTTATTTTTATTGGCATCTCATTTTAAGGGCCACAGCACCATCTATTTAATACTAAATCAGAAAAAAAAAAAAAAGGACTCTACTGGTAGTATGTTCAAGCAAGAAACTTTCCAGTATTGCTGGTATTTGCATTGACATGAAAAAATTAAAGAAAAATAATTTTGAGAAGTGCTTGACTTAAATGTACGATCATAAATCTCAACTCAGCTCTTAATGCTGCCTAGTCACCAAACGATGAGGTGTGATAAAAAAAAATACGGTGAATATTTAAATCTAAAACATTTATTATAGTAAAAGACACATTGCCATGAATCCCCCTCAAAATACTCCCCCTCGCTTCAAACACACTTATTCCATCATTCTTGCCACTTTCTGAAGCAGTTCTGGAAGTCCTCTTTTGTGTCTTTAGTTGTGCTGTCGTGGCTGCCTCGATGTCCTGAATTGATTCAAAACATTTTCCTTTCATGGTCATTTTGACTTCCGGGAAGAGCCGGAAGTCATATGGTGCCAGATCCGGTGAATAAGATGGATGCGGACACACTGTAATGTTTTTATTTGACAGAAACTGTCAAATAATTTGTGACACAGAGCCTTTCCGTTGTGATCACAAAATACAGTGAATTCTCCTGCCGATGCCATCCCATGGAAAGGCAGGGGTCTTCAATATGGGAAGTGGCGCGTTGAACCTTAGTAACAGTGTGTGACAAGTTTCAACTTGTTCAGTGCAGTCAGGTGTGAGCTATGGTTGAGAGAAGGTGTGTTTTAAAGTATTCCATAAATCATCCTCC
Organism: Hipposideros armiger; assembly: GCF_001890085.2. Lineage (NCBI taxonomy): Eukaryota > Metazoa > Chordata > Mammalia > Chiroptera > Hipposideridae > Hipposideros > Hipposideros armiger. The sequence continues at coordinate 1,760,690 of NW_017731638.1, read as the reverse complement.
ATCATGACAATGCTCTGTGTCACACATCGCTTCTGGTAAGGCGATTTCTGTCAAAAATATTACAGTGTATCGTCAGCCACCTTATTCACCGGATCTGGCTGTGCGACTTCTGGCTCTTTCCCAAAGTCAAAATGACCATGAAAGGTAAATGTTTTTTAACTGATTCAGGACATGGAGGCAGCCACAACAGCGCAACTAAAGGCACTCATGAAAGAGGACTTCCAGAACTGCTTCAGAAAGTGGCAAGAACAATGGGATAAGTGTGTTTGGAGCAAAGGGGGAGTATTTTGAGGGGGATGAATGGCAATGTGTCTTTTACTGTAATAATTTTTTTTAAATTTAGACATTCACCATATTGTTTGATCACACCTCGTAATTCACTTGTGTTGTTTATGGGCTATCTCCCACTGCTTAGAAGATTAACTCCATGAGGGCAATGACTTCTTTTCTATTTTAATGACAAAAGCCCAGCGGCCTATCGATAGTATCTGACCCATATGAGGCATTCCATGGTTATTTGCTAAATAAAGTTGATAAAGGTCTAAGTTACTAATTGTTATATTGGACCCAGAAAACCTTCTATGTATGTTAAGAACTCCTACTTGGTGAGGGAAATCTGAAAATCTAAAATGCAATTACCCATCCATTTTATCAAGAACTATTTCCTGAATATCTCCTATGAGTCAAAGCCAAAATGAACCCTAGACAATCAAACATACGTTTCCAATTCTGCTGCAGGAGCTTCTTGCTTTCGAATACGGTTCTGAATTGACAAGAGTGCTTCGGGTGAATACTGGGAAGCATTGCTCTCCATATATTTCAAAACATAGTCGTCCGTATCAAGGATGATAAACCGGTGGCCAAACACTGGGGAGAGGACAGAAATACACTTAGCTGGGTTATGTTTTTATCATGCAATCAGGAGTAAAATAAAATAGTACTGATCCTCCAATAACAAATTCACAGATATGCGACCTAGATGAATGAACTTTCAATAGTTCTCTAAACTATTGGGTTGTCGGAAACGTCATGACGTATTTTTTCTATGTTTTTTGTTGCAAAAATGCATCATGACGTTTCCGACAACCCAATAATATGCAGTCACTTGCTCAGTGTTTAGGAAGCTCAGGTCTACAGCTATAGCCAACAAAGGCAACCGATTTACAATTGATAAGGAAAGGGATTAAGACACTGTGCCACATATTGAAGAATATTAACTTAATCTTGGCTGAAATGCACCCTCACTGCCTCTTACAAGAGTTAACTGAATTAAATTCCAATGAAGAAGAACCCATTCACTTGGCTCCTCAAAAAGTCTAACCTATGTGTGACCTACCCTCAATCACAGCACCAATGAAGAAGTCACTAGGGCTATAGTAGATGGGGTTTTCCATTGAAGAATGTGGTTTGACAACTTTAGTTCTGCCGAGGTACTTGCCCCCAATGATACCAGAATTGCGAACGGGAGGCTCAAAGATACTGATCATGTCGGTGGCTAGAAAATAAGAGAAGACAAATCTGCGATCTTTATCTTCTGGGAAGGGGGATTCCTAGAAGGGTGAAGAAAAAAGGATATTATGAAGGTACGTGCCCCCAAATTAAATAACTATAGGAAGACTAGGTGTATAACCTAAACCTACTATATACACTAGAATATAAATGAACAGTAAGGGCGGGCTCTTGGCCTGGAAAGGATGTGCCTCATCTAAAGGAGGCTACACCAATTCAACTTTTGATTGTCGCCTTGTGGGAATGTAGGCCCAGTGTGGCTAGATCTTCCAATTTTTCATGAGAAGATAGAAATCTGGATTCCTATATAAAACCGTGATTTTAAAATGTTCACATCAACTCTTTTAAGGTACCTTTCAGGCCAAACAAAGCACACATATGAGCTACATTCTGCCCACAGTCTGCCAAGTTGAGACCTCTTGGCTGACATTATGTTCAACTTCGTGGACACTAAGATGATTATGCAAAGTGTAGATCTTTAAACAAATCCATTTATATACATCATTTAAAAAAGAAAATTTAAGGACAGAGGAATGAGTAATATAATGTCATAAAGTTCAAAGTGATTCTGAGAAACTGTCTTGTAGATAACACTTTTCCTAAATCAAATCGCAGAAAGTGATCACATAACCCTTAAGCTCCAAATTTCAGATTGAACAAGCTTAAATACAGACATGCTTATTCTTGACTAAAATCATTTTATAGTGCACCTTCAGCTCACATCTTCTCATTCAGACCATAGAATTATTTGTGTAATAATTTCTCGTTTATCAAAAAAAGCCATTGGGTTTTCCTCTTAGTAAAATAATTTCCTTATACCATTTCCTAATCTAATAGCCTCCAACTTTTTGGATTGGACACTCCTATAAGCACACAATGTGATATATAGATGATGTATTATAGAATTGTGCACTTGAAACCTTTTTAATTTTACTAATCATTGTCACCCTAATAAATTTAGTTTAAAAATAAATAAAATTTTCAACAAACATCCACAATATAGTTATAAAAACCAAACCATATCACCTCTCTGCTCTCAAACCTCCAGAGGATTCTCAACACAGTAAGAAAAAATTGCAAAGTTCTGAGCAGAGCTATAGAGGGGTGCACCAGGGGGTTTGGGGAGATAATGCCAACGGTTCACCCTGGCTGAAAGGAGCATTTTTAAATCTTTAAAAAGTATGCTTTAATGTCTGTTCCCCTTCCCCAAATTCCCAGCTCTGTTCCCATCCCCCAAATTCCCCAATAAAAATCTTAAAAAAAAATGCTTTAACTATTTATTGCACTGTGTTGTATAGCTGAAACTAATTCTAAAGAATGTGTATTTCATAATAAAAAAATGTGCTTTACCTTTTTCATTTTGAACTATGTTTGGACTTACAAAAGCATAAATACTTGAGAATTCTCACGTAGTCTTCACCAAGCTTTCCCTAAATGAACATCCTACCCACAGTGCAATGATCAAACCCAGGAAAATAACAATGGTGCACGCCTATTAAATCAACTACTGTCCTTATTCAAGTTTTACCTGTTTTTCACTTATGTTCTTTTTCTGTTTTGGGATCCTATACCGGATCCCACTTCTCAGTTAGTTGTTATTTTGCTTTAATCTCCTACAATCTGTGACACAGCTCCTCAGTGTGCCCTTGTCTTTCGTGACCTTGACATTTTTCAGTTATTTTGTTGAATGTCCCTCATGCATCTCATTTTTACATCTATGGCAAAAGTACCACAGAAAATATACCATGTCCCTCTCAGGGCACTTCAAGGAGTTCCATGATGTCAACATATCTTATTGTTGGTGATGTTAATGCTTGGTAGCTTGGTTGGGAGATACTCTGAACTTATGAAAATCCTGTTTCTCTTCAAAGGTTTCCCCACTAATCTTAGCATCCATTGATGGATCTTATCTGCAACAATTATTGCTGTGGTGTGTAATCAATCATTATTTTCTATTGCCCTCTTCTCTTTCACATTTATTAATGGAAATTTTACTGCATGGAGGAGTTGTCTCTTGGGTTTTTTTTTTTTAATCACTGGTGTTGTTTAGAATGACAGGCACATGATGACAATAAGAAGCAGATTAACTTATAGTTGGTTTTATTTTTAAATTCTCTACAGGCTTGTTATCTACACCCCTTGTTTCCTGCACCCTGGGTGACTGCTTCTACCAGCCCACACCTCCAGCCTTATGCCACTGGCTGCAAAGCCCCGAGCAGGCCCCTGAGCCCACCATCCATTCCCTGTACACTGCCTCTGCCTGAAATGCAGTTACCTCATATATTCCCCTGGCTAGCTCCCTCAGTTATTCATTCTGGTCTCTGTCCAGCTGTGCCCTCCTCAGAGAGGCGTTCCCCGATCTTCCAATATAAATGAGCCCCTTCCCCACCACTGTCTCATGTTTTATTTTTTATAACATTACTACCTCTCTTTTTATGATGTTTATTTGCTGAACAGAATGTCGTCAACTAGAATGTAAGCTCCATGAGGGCAGAGACGTGTCTGTCTTGTTTTCCACTGTACCCTCAATGTCTAGACTATGTCAAGCCCAGGGCAGCTCTTTACTATTTGTTGAATGAATTAAGAAACATACGTTCTTCTTTCTGTATTAATATTTTGTGCATTACAACGTGGATATAAAAATCTCAGGGACTAGAAAATAAATGCACTCACAATAAAATATAAACAGAGGCTGTAATATTGGGTTCTTGGGAAAGGCATGACATATTTTTCTATGTTTTTCAATGCAAAAGTGCATCATGATTTTCCTGACGACCCAATATTTTCTTCACAAACCCCATAGATTATCTATCTACTGTCTCGCACGTGCCTTGCAGGGTATGCATGCTGCTTTGGAGATCACTGCTCGGGTCACGTTTCTCATGCCATTCTGTACCTTTCCCATCTTTCTCAGTCAGCACGCCCCTCTGAGGGATTTTACCAACATATTTTTACTTAGGCACCAGCCGCTTACCTGGGTTTAGTATACTTCATTTTCTCAGAACATGTCCAGTGTCTGTGTGAACTCGAGGGAACTTAATTATGTCTCTGATCATTCCTCCAGCTTTTCTTCTGAGGTCCTCACCTTATTCCTAAGCCCATTCCCCTTATTGTCAGACACCCTTTCTTTCATCCTTCAGAGCTTTTGTGATGAACTGAAT
>NW_017731638.1:1753581-1755591 GCF_001890085.2 Hipposideros armiger | reverse complement strand
ACCACCCATGTTAAAAAACCAAAACATTGATGGAACCTAGAAAGCACGTTCCCAATCAATAGCCTCTCCCTCCCCTACCAAAAAGGCCATTATCTTGAGTTTTATGGTTTTCTTTAATTTTTACTACAAAGCAAGCAAGCATCCCTAAACATTTTGCTTTGCCTGTATTTTTATCTTCATATAAATAAAATTACATTATATATATATTTTTTGTGTCTGAATTCTTACATTCAAAATTATGTTTATGTGATTTATCCTTGTACTGTAGCTGTAGTTCATTAGTGTTCATTGCTGAACAGCATTCAAATCATTGTATAAATATGCCATAATTTACTTATCCAGTTTCCTATAGAAGGTTTATTTTTGGCTATCATGAATTACGTTGTTATGAACATTCTTATCTCTTGGTGTACATGCAGTATACCATTTTGGCACAATCTAGTATACTTGATTATGCCAAGTTGCTTTCGTAAGTGAATGTGTCACTGAGAAGAAGAGATTTCCTATTCCATGTTCTCACCAACATATTAATTATCCCGGTGGGTGAGAAGAGGCAATTCATTGTGGTTATAATTTGTGCTTCCCTGATCACTGAAGAGAGAGCACCGCTTCATATGTTTATTGGTCTGTTGGATTTCCTCCTTTGAAAAATGCCTGTTTAAGTTTCTTACTTATTTTTAAAAATGATTTTAGAGTGTTTAGATATTCTGGATATGAGTTCTTAGTTGACTTCTGTAGTAACATATTCTCCCACTTTGACCTTGCCTTTTTTTTTTTTTAAACTCTTTTAATGGTGTTCTTTGAGGAACAGAAACTCTCCATTTTAATATAGTCAAATTTATCAATTTTTGAAACAATTACTTTTTGTGTCCTGCTAACAAAATCGTTCCCTACTACAAGGTTAAAATCATATTCTTATTAAGGAGTTTTATTGCTTTACCTTTCACATTTAAATCTTCAATTGTACCCAGAATTGATTTTGATATTTGGTGTGAAGTGTGGTCAAATATTCTTTTTCCCCCTATATGGATATCTAATTGTTTTAATATAATTATTGAAAAGATCTTCCTTTCTCAAACCTTCACAGTGCCATATTTGTCAGATGTTTTATGTGTGTGTGTGTGGGTCTGTTTCAGGGCTGCCTAATCTATTCCATTGGCCTAATTTTCTACCTTTGCACAAATACTATATCATTTTAATTACTTTATATGACATTTTAATATATTGTGATATTTTGTTGAGTAAATCCACCAATTTTTTTCTCCAGGAATGTCTTGGTATACTTGGTGCTTTACATTTGCACATAAATTATAGAATTAGTGTGTCAATTTTAAAAAATATAAACCCTTTGGGATTTTGACTGTAATTGCTTTGAAACCATAAATCAATTTGGGATAAATATTTTTATAATACTGAATTTTCTAACCAGTTAACATAGTATGTCCTTTCATTTATTTAGGTCTTCTTTAATTTTCTCTCAATAATGTTTTAGGCATAACATACCTTTTATTTTAATTTATTCCTAGGAATTTAATATTTTTGATGTTATGGTAAATGGCATTTTCTAACTTTATTTTTTGTTTGTTGCCATTTATACATTGATTCTACTAACACAAAATGCAGATTCTTGATTTACTCCATATATAATCATTCATCTTAATGACAGTTTAATTTCCTTTTCAATCCTTATACTCTTTATTTCCCTTATACATTTACTGCTCTAGCTAAGACCTCCAGTACAATGTTGAACAGAAGATGATAAAGAGCAGTCTTGCCTTGTTCCTAATCTCAGAGAGTATAATCTCAGCATTTCATCAATAAGTATGATGTTTGCAATAGGTTTTTGGTAGATATCCTTTATCAGACTAAGAAAATTCCCTTCTGTCCCCTATTTACTAAGAGTTTTGTTTTGAAACCATAATAGATGAATTTTTTTTTTAAGATTTTTTATTTTTTATTTTTTTATTGGGGAATTGGGGGATGGGAACAGCGCTGGGGAATTGGGGGAAG
>NW_017731638.1:1739189-1752026 GCF_001890085.2 Hipposideros armiger | reverse complement strand
ATAGCCTAAGCATTATACTGGTTCTTGATCAAAAGAATGCTGGGTTGAGGATTCTCAGAGCTGTAGGAATAAGATTTTTTTTCCAACTTCTACATCGTGGTGACTCCTCATGTCACCTTCTTGAGTATTTTGGTAACTACTCTGTAATAAAAATATCTGTGATACTCTTTACTGCCTCTCTCACATAGAAGACGGCAGTATTAAAATTGCTTATACTGAATATGCTGTCACATTTCCAAATTACTTACATTGCAAAAAAAAAGTACTTTTTAAATTTTTTTTAAAAAAGAATGCTAGGTTGAAAGTCAGAAGATTGAGTTCTAGTCCTGCCTCTACCTAAGCAGCATTGAGACCTGGGACAAGCCAATTAGCCTCTCTGATTCTTATGTTTTAAAATGTAAAATGGGTATAAAATTATATTGCCTAACTCATGGATAGTGTATGTGTAAATAAATTCATTTTATCCATTCAACCAACAGTTATTAAGTACCTACAAAGTCTAGAAAGCCTCAGAAAATTCAGGCTGTGAGTGGGAATATTCAAGATTTGAATTTATGTCTGTCTCCAAACCCATGCTCTCATGCACTAGCATATGACCTTGCAAAGACATCTATTCAATTGGTATAATTCCATTTATTACATTTAATAAATATAAAATACATTGAGCTAGATATTACAGGTAATGCTAAAAATTAGTAAGACATGGTCCCTACCCTCAAGGAAATCACTGGAAAGACACAAAGATACACAAATAATTTGAATATAAATCAGGCTTTCATAACTGCTTACAAAAAAGGCAAAAGGTCTGTCAAAATTTGAGGGATAGAGGGGAGAGATTAATGATCTAAGAAAGATTTTTCCGGGAGATAGGTCTTGAACTAGGTCTTGGTTCAGAGGCACCAAACTTAATACTATCCAACCTGCCTGAAGGCTGAGTACTAGATCCAATGATTGTAAAGTAAACACATAATTACAGAGAAAATGGACAACTGTGCACGGTAATGAGACAGAACAAAATCATAGTATATAAAAATTATCCTCACCAGCGCAGCCAAATAACGAAGCACCTTTTTATCATGCATTAGCATTTTAATAACATCTTTTTTCGGAGCTTTTGGAATGAGAGCAAAGCAATTCTGAGCAGAGTCTTCAACTAGTCCATAACCATTATAGGGAGGTAATTCCTGAAGAAATACAGGAAGCAAGAAGTAAAGCAGATGCTATTAGTGTTAAAAATTACATTAAAAGTAACTAAATTTCTTTTTAAAAAATCTAGAAAATATTTACTCAAAAGCAATTACTATATATACAAATGTAGTCAGAAACATCAATACATCACCTATTCTGTTCCTCTTTATTTATAGACTTTATACCATAATCACTCTTCCTAGAAGTGATTGATGATGCTACAAAGTAACCCTCAGGGCTAGACTTAAACGTGCTCATGTCCACTGACCCTTTACTGCCAAAGTAGTACCTGGTCCTACTCCCAGTCCCAATCCTGACCATTGTGGTCATCCAACATGGTGCAGCCCATGGGTCTGTATGTGTCTTCTTTGTCCAGGGTGTGGCCCTCAGCTTGGCAGATCTGGAAATTGTTTTCTCAGGTTACCCAAAGTGTGTATGTGTTGCATATGTTGGAGTTGGCAGGGGTCGTTCATTCAAGGTGTGGTGCTTGGAACACTGACACTTCACCCATTTCCTGGGGCTGCAGTTAATGTGATCAGCATGGCTGGAATACAATTAGTGGATCCAGTGGGTTGGCAATGATCTAATTTGTTCCAAGTGCAAAACCACTACTCAGTGAATATAGAAGTTGCCATGGACAGAGGGACCTTGGGTGAGACACCAAATGCTAATAAGGTTTGTGTTACTCTGGAGGCTAGGCAGAAATGCACGGTGGTAGAATCTAAACTTGCTTTGCAGTTGCATCAATACAAAATGACAGCAGTCTGGTTGAGGGATGGGGGTGAAGGTTGAGGGATTTTGAAATAGGGAAGTAGCTCTGTGAGCCTCTGAGCACCTTCCTCTCAAATTCCTTTTGTGTTTCAACAGGCTGTTACCTGCTTTTCTTGAGTCATACCTCATTTGCCCTGCTTGGAATGAAGACCTTGCCTGAATATCAGCTCATATGCCTGGCGTCCTGGCATCAGGCTTCTTGTGCTTTAAGCTACTGCCTGGGTCCTGTTTCAAACTAGATAGGCTGCTCCTCTGACTATGGACATCATCACTCTTAGATACTCCTGTTCACATGACCCACCCGGCAGTTTCCGCCCAGGTCTTTCTTAACAAAGAAGGTACACCAGAAGCCTAAGAGTCCCATCATCTCTCACATACTGCTTTTAGGGGCCAGCTCCATAGCAAATTAGCTCTCCTAGTCCTGGTTTCTTCCTCTTCCCTACCAGCATGTCTCCATATGGAGCCAGCCTGAGATACAACTCATCGGGCCACTGGATCTATGTTTACTGATCTAGCAGATCAGCCTAATCTATGAGTGTCATGATTCACAAATTGAATATAGCCACTTCATATCTACTTTTGTGCCTGACCCATTAGCTTGGTTCTAGCTTTATCCCTCTACACCCTGCTACAGCTTCTCATCCTAACTACATTGTTCAGGGTTTAAATGGCTGACATTTAATGACTAAGGAGAGCTAAAAGGTATTTGCTGTTTGGTAAGTGGAGCTCTCCTACTCATTTCCAACAAAGAATTTTGTGGATAGGCAGAGAGAAGTTATTTGTAATAGAATTACTTATTACAGAGACTTTACTGAAAGTAAAGTGACCAAACACTACGATTAACATATCATATGTATGGAGGGAGATTACTTTTATTATAGAGTGGCTGTGATAGGGCAAAACAAACAAACAACCCAAAATCTACAGTGGTTTTTCAGTTCTCTTTGCTCTCTATCCAAGACTTCCCTTCCTTTTTCTTTCTTTGGAAGACAGGTTAAGAGAAAAAAGATTATGGTAATGAGAATAGGGAGAAGTATTCTAGGACTCAAAAGTTTTATCAGCTCTAAAGATGGCTCAAAGCCCATTCACTAAGAAAAGCACACCACTCTGTTACAATCCCTCCCCATCTTACCTCCTGGTTAAGTAAAACTTCTTGTAGGCATATCTGACATTTAATAGAATCACCCTTGCACTTTGAAATGGGACCTTGGGCAAGTCCGTTGGACTGCTATCTCACATTATACGGATCTATAAACTAAAGTGGTTTATAGCTTGCTTGATTAAAATCTAGATCTGTTTCCATAGTATTTTTTCCTGTATACTCCATCAAATGGTGCCAAAAAATCTGGAGGTGAGGCAAGGATTGTATCATAATTCTTAATCAATGAGCAAAGTCATTGGTAAAGAGTTTCATCAGAAAAAACTTGATAGCATGAGGTACAGTCATGTGTAGCTTAATGACGGGGATACATTCTGAGAAATGCCTTGTCAGGAGATTTCATCACTGTGTGAACATCATAGAGTGCACTTCCAGAAATCTAGATGGCATAGCCTACTACACACCTAGGCTATGTGATATAGCCTATTGCTCCTAGGCTACAAACCTGTACAGTATGTTACTATACTGAATACTGAGGGCAATTATAACTTAATGGTATTTACTTATTTAAACATATCTAAACACTGAAAAGGTACAGTAAAAATGCGATATAAAATATGAAAAATGGTAAACCTGTATAGGGTACTTACCAAGAATGAGGCTTGCAGGACTGGAAGTTACTCTGGGTGAGTCAGTGAATGAGTGGTAAGTGAATGTGAAGACCCACAACATCACTGCACATTACTGTAGGGCTATATAAACACTGTACACTTAGGGTACACTACATTTATAATGAAATATTTTTTCTTTTTTCAATAACAAATTAACCTTAAATTACTGTAACCTTTTTTATTTTATAAACTTTTGAATTAAAAAAATTTTTAACTCTTTTATAATAACACTTAGTTTAAACACAAACACATTGTACAACTGTACAAAAATATTTTCTTTATGTCCTTATTCTATAAGCTTTCTCTATTTAAAGATTTTTTTTAATTAAAAATATTTGTTTCTTAAAAACTAAGACACAAACACACACATGAACCTGGGCCTACACAGGGTCAGGATCATCAATGTCACTGTCTTCCACACCTTGCCCCACTGGAAGGTCTTCTGGGGTTAATAAACGCATGGAGCAGTCATCTCCTGAGATAACACTGCCTTCCTTCTGGAATCCCTCCTGAAGGACCCGCCTGAGGCGCTCCTTGAGGAGGTGTCATCCTTTTCAGAAATATGTCCATGGTGGTTTGCTAGGTTTGTTTTCTTCATCATAAATTTGCTTATAAGCAGACAACACACCATGAACATTCCTCCTATTAACGAAAACCTTTCAGTGTTGGGGTCCACGTTTTCAAAATTTTTAAGGAGAATGTTGAGGTCTGCAAAAGCTTCTGCTAAATGCTTCACTGTGAATTTTCTTGGGGGTTCTTCTTTTTCTTCTTCTATAGCTTCCTTTTCTCTTGCCTCTTCAACTATGCATTCTAGTTCCAACAAGTCCTCATTAGTCAATTCCTCAGGAACCATTTCTAGGGGCTTCTTGATGTCACCCTCATCCTCACTCAGGTTACGGTTGCTTGCAATCAATCAGCTTTATTGATTTTTGCAACCTCCTCATCCTTGGTAAAGCCTTTGAAGTCATGGATGAAATCTCTTGAGTGTCTTCTTCCAGGTGCCATTCATACACTCCTTGGTGCGTCATACCAAACTCAAGGAAGATTCTTGACACAGTCATAGATGTTGTAATCCTTCCAGAATTGCATCAGTGTCTTCCTCATTTGCAGCAATAGCCTGGGCAGAGGTCCTCCTCTGGTAGGAAGTCTTAATACCGCTTTGATATTGGGATGAAGATTACCATTGAAAGGAGGATGTCCAGGAGCAGTATCAACAATAAGCAAACTCTTGAAGGGAATGTTATTCTCCATTTTGCTGGCATAGCAATTCAGGAGGGCATCTTGGAAGAGGAGCTGGGTTGCCCATGACTTCGTGTTGCTCCTGGAATGCACTGGCATTGTGTGCATGTTAATATGCTTGAAGGCCCTGGGGTTCTTGCTGTGCCAGATCACACAGGGTTTCAATTTGTAGCCTGTAATATTGCCCCCAAGCAAGACTGTTATCCTGCCTTAAAAGCCTTGAAACCTGGCATTGACTTGGCCTCCTTATGGATAAAAATACTTTCAGGCATCTGTTTCCAGAATGGGGAGGTTTCATCCATATTGAATATTTACTCTGGCAAGTAATTTTCCTCCATAATCGGTTATCTACAGCATCCAAAAATTCTTCAGCTGCCTTCACATCAGCAGTTGCAGACACACCACTCACTTTCACATTATATAATAAATAACAATTCTTGAGTTATTTAAACCACTCAAAGGTAGCAGTAGATTCACATCATAGTCAGGACCAGCCTTTTCTTTCAACATCATAAACAAACTTTTTGCTTTGGCCATAATCATCATTGGCTAAGAAGGATATACTTGTCTGTCTGGTCTTCAATCCATGTCATTAGTAGTTTTTCCATGTCTAATATAGGCACTTCTCAAATTTTTGTTAGTCTTGTTGCCTTTGAGTCCATTTTTCAAGATCATAACTATGGTGGAATGGGACATGCCTGACTAGTGAGCAGCAACCATCACTAATTTTCCACCTTTGTAGTCCTTAATCATTTTTAATTTCATTACCAGGTCAATTACTTGACTTGGTCTTGTACTGGCAACATTAGCAGTGGATTTTGTATGCTTATAGGCCACGATGAACAAAACAACATGTGATTAAATCAAGCACAAGAGAAATGATGCCAATTTTCTGGTCAAGATAGCAGAGTAGATAAACTGTGCTGGCCTCCTCTCATGACCACATCAAAATTACAATTAAACTATAAAACAACCATCATTGGGAGTCACCTGAAGTCTAGCTGAACAGAGTTTCTCCAACTAAGGACACACAAAAGAAGCCAGCTTGAGACTGGTAGGAGGGCCAGAGATGGGGAATGGGCTGGTCCCAAACCTGCATGTGACTGTTAAAAACTGGGAGGGGCATCTCAGCTGCAGAGGTCCCCCCTGAGGAGCGAGGGGTTCTAACCCCACCCCAGACTCCCCAGCCCAGGGTTCTAGTGCAGGGATAGAAGTCCTCATAACTTCTGGCTGTGAAACCCAGCAGAGATTGTGGCCGAGTGAGATAAACGGGCGGCTGGAGTCCCAGACTTCTTAAAGGGTCTGCACATGGACTTATTTGCTGACGGCCTCACTCGCTGTGAGCTCCAGCGCTGGGGCAGCAGCTCAAACGGCTCCAGAGACGTATAGGAAGGAACTGAGTTGTCCGGCTGCAGGGCAAGGGCTGGAGGGGAAGCTGTATCCCAAACAGAACCCACCCAACTCTCAGGCACACCCAAGCCGCTTCCAGCGGCTTTTCCACACAAATGGCCTGTCTCGGCTGTGGACTTTCCTAAAATCTCTCGAAGGTTCACAAAACCTAAAGAAGCAGCATCTGGTTTCAGCATCTCCTGTACCTCTTGCTGAGCAACCCTAAGCCTGGCACTAGCAGCAGGATCCCTTGGCGGCTTGGCCTCTTGAGGACCCTCCAAGCCCAGCAAGGGTGGCGGCCACCTGTGGATTGTTTTGTGGCTTATGCAAGGTGGTCCCAGACAGGGCACAAGCTGAGGCTGAACTTGGCCTGCAGAGGGGCCTCTCCCAGGAGGCCCTGAGCTGGCATGCCTGGTGGCCAGCTTCAGACTGAGACACAGCATCACCCAGACCCCTCCACGGATGAAACACCCAAAAGGCAGACAGGGCAGGCACCATGGCCCTGCTAAAGCAAATGCTGCTCCACAAGGTCAGCCCCTGAACCAAACAAAGCTCTGCCACTATAGCCATGGCCAGTCCTCACAACCAATCAGCTTAAGGGTCCATCCCTCCTATTGATGTGCAAATAGCAACCAAGGCCCAACTACAAGAGGAGGGTACACACAACCCACATAAGGAACACACCTAGAGCACCAGTTCAGATGAGCAAGGAGACTGTGCCACTGGGCCCCACAGGACACCTATTATTTAAGGCCATGCTACTAAAACTGGGAGACATAGCAGCCCTGCCTAATACATAGAAACAAACACAGGGAGGCAGCCAAAATGGGGAGACAAAGAAACATGTCCCAAATGAAAGAACAGAACAAAACTCCAGAAACAGAAATAAACAAAATAGAGATAAGCATCTACTAGAGTTCGAAACACTGGTTATAAGAATGCTCAATGATCTCAGTGAGAACTTCAACAAAGATATAGGAAACATAAAAATGGACAGAAAACATAAAAAAGAACCAGTCAGAAATGAAAAATACATTAGAGGGCGTCAATAGAGGATTAGATGAAGCAGAGGACCGAATCAACAATTTAGAAAATAAGGTAGCAGACAATGCCCAATCAGAACAGCAAAAATCCACGTCATTTAGTTCAAAAAGAAAAAAGAATCCAAAAAAAATGAGGAGAGTTTAAGGGGCCTGTGGGACAACATCAAGCATACCAACAATCGCCATCATAGGTGTATCAAAAGGAGAAGAGAGAGAGCAAAAAATTGAAAATCTATTTGAAGAAATAATTATAAAAACAACCTTCTCTAACCTGGCAAAGGAAATAGACATACAAGCACAGGAAGCACAGAGAGTCCCAAACAAGATGAACCCAAAGAGCCCTACACCAAGACACATCATAATTAAAATGCCAACGGTTAAAGACAAAGAGAGAATGTTAAAACTAGCAAGGGAAAAATAATAGTTAGTTACCTATAAGGGAGACTGTCATCTGATTTCTCAAAAGAAAATTTGCAGGCCAAAAGGGACTGGTATGAAATATTGAAAGTGATGAAAAGCAAGGACCTACAACCAAGATTACTCTACCCAGCAAAGCTATCATTTAGAATTGAAGGACAGATAAAGAGCTTTCCAGACAAGAAAAAGCTAAAGGAGTTCATCATCACCAAACCAGTGTTACAAGGAATGTTAGCAGGACTCCTTTAAGACACACACACAAAAAAAAAAACAGGAAAAGAAAAGATAAAAAATATAAATAATAAAATGGCCATAGCTACATATCTATCAACAATTACTTTCAAGGTAAATGGATTAAATGCTCTAATCAAAGATAGGGTGGCTGAATCGATAAGAAAACAAAATTTTTCCATATGCTTCCTACAAGAGACTCACTTCAGATAGAAAGACGCACACAGACTGAAAACAAAGGGATAGAAAAAGCTATTTCAAGAAAATGAAAACAACAACAAAAAAAGCTAAGGCAGCAATACTTATATCATACAAAATAGACTTTAAAACAAAAGCTATCATAACAAGAGACAAAGAAGGACCCAGAATCCTACTGCTGGGAATTTATCTGAAGAAACCCAAAACGCTACTTTGAGGGGACGTGTGCATCCATATGTTCACTGCAGCATTGTTTACAACGTCCAAGAGATGGAGGCAGCCTGGGTGTCCATTGATAGATGAATGAATAAAGAAGAGGTGGTATATAAATT
This sequence comes from Hipposideros armiger, assembly GCF_001890085.2. Classification (NCBI taxonomy): domain Eukaryota; kingdom Metazoa; phylum Chordata; class Mammalia; order Chiroptera; family Hipposideridae; genus Hipposideros; species Hipposideros armiger. Next base: position 1,743,448 of record NW_017731638.1, on the reverse strand, counting down.
AATATATACAAATGAATTTTGTGGTTCAATGTGATTCTAACAAAAGCTACATTGCAATGAAAGAAAGACATCTTCCAACATCTTCAATCAATCAGTGTTTGCTTTGCTGCCAACAAGTTTTTAAGTAAACGAGTTTGATAAATAGGCAAGAAACAACGAAATGCCCTAGGGGTCTAGAATGTTAAAAAGTTTCTTTTTAAAATCAAAATGAAAAAAATCTTATAAAAGTAATACAAGACTTGGTATAAAAAGAGAAATTAAAACCACACAGAATATACAAACAAAGGTCCCTTGTCATCTTCTACTTCCCCATTCTCACATGTTAAACCAGCCACTGTTAAAAGTATGGGTGGATATTCCTCCAGGTCTTTTCCTCACTATATATAAACAGATACTGCATATAGTAATTTACAAAAATAGCACATCATGTATCCACATTCACTTTAAAATGTTATGGACATTTTTCCATGTTAATGTGCAGAGCCTGACTTCTTTTTTTTTAAACCATTCTTATAGTCGTCTAATTATATGGAAGGATATACTACAATTTATTCTGCCAATGTCCTTATACTTTATTATAAATAATGCTACAATACACAACCTTATACATATCTTTTTATAATCCCCAAACCAGATTTTCTGGTCAAGAAATATGTAATATTTTATTTTGAAAAAATTAAAATGATGACAAACTGCCCTTCAGAAAGGTTTTTCCTATGGGCTCTCCTATTAACGGTACATGAAAATGTCCACTTCTTCACACCAGGGCAAACATCAGCTATTGTGAGTCTTTTTAAATCAAATAGATCCAAAACCTCATTAGTTTCATTTCTATTTCTTTATCAATTAAGTTGAGGGTCTTTTCATATATTCATTAGCCATTTGTATTGTTTATTTTGTGAACTGCTGTATTTCATATGCTTTGTCTATTTTCTAATTGGGTACTTAATTGGGTACTCTTTTATTTCTTTTTTTCTTAAACTTTTACATCAAAAGATCAATTCTCTCACTATGCTCAGGACTAGTGTTTCGTACCTGTTTTACAGGAGGTGGTTCCTTCTTGCTCACATCAATACGTGGTAAATCGGAGATTCCAAACTTTTCTTTGTAATACTGTCGAGTAAATGGGTCACAATCATAAATGAAGAATGTTCTCCCGAGGATAGTGAGTGGCTTCCCAACGATGAAGTCTTTGGCAGTATACCATTCCAACACCTCTTGATCAGAGATTTCCAGCACACACCGAGGGAAGTTCTCTACCATAAGATAGCAGGGGGAGAGGAAGGATAAAAGAGTGAGGATGGGAAGCAAGGCTCACACACAATAGCCGGGCATTCTTGAGAACCTGAAGGAGTGCAGTCTTTAGCGCTGGTCAAAGGTCAGGGCCTCCTCTGCATTCCCAGAAGAACATAAGGCTGTGTGTTCCCATCTGTTGACAGGACACATAAATAATACCCCAGATGGTTTTCGTAAAGTCTCTCTCTCCTATTCAAGGCCAACTATCACCACAGGTCACCAATCTTAGCAGAATTAATGCTTGGAAGAAATCGTCACTGGAGGAAAGAATCATTGTCCTTCCATAAAGACAGAGTATTAGATCTAGGAGGAATCCAAGTCATTTAGTTCAACCTCCCACCCATTCACCCAACAAACTGTTAGTGACCACATACATCATGTACTAGTACACTGAGATTACAACAACTAACAATATATTGGGTTTTTGGAAAAGTCATGACGCATTTTTGCAACGAAAAACATAGAAAAAATACATCATGACTTTTCCGACAACCCAATAGATAAAATTCCTGCCTTGATGGAAAAAGCATTCTGTTTGGGGTCATAGATATTAACAATTACACAAATAATGGTTTCATTTCAGTTGTGATCACTGCTATTAGGACAGTCTGACCTAGTTCTGTGGCAAGAGGCAGGGACAGTCAGTGAGATGATTACAGTAATCTGTACATCCGGGGAATCAGCAGATTTTCTAATGTAGAATCAAGCTCGCATTTTTAGAATAAATCCAATTTTGTCATACTGTTTTATGAGAACTAAGAGTTGACTTGTTTAAGATTGATTCCCTGCAGCCTGGCCTCCATGGAAACCATAAGATAGTCAGTGAATTCTGGTAATGTGCCACATTGTATAGCTTTAACCACAAGGCTTGGCCCCAGCACTTTGATTTCAGGGGGCATGAGAGATAAGCTGGCATTCTCCTGATAATTGCTAAGATAGAAAAATAGGAAAGGAAATTAAGGTTCTGTAGTATCAGACAGAAAGGACTGAACTCTAACCCTTGATTATGCTAAAAGTGGGCTGGTATTTTCCCAATCATGCATCTTAAAAACGCCTCCTTTGGTTAATATCCAAAATTTATAAAGAGCTCACGCAACTCAACACTAAAAAAACTAAAAATCCAATTTAAATATGGGCAGAGGACCTAAACAGACATTTCTCCAGAGGACATAAAGATGGCCACTAGACATATGAAAAGATGCTCAACGTCATTAATTATCAGAGAAATGCACATTAAAACCACAATGAGGACCAGCCGAGTGGCACGTTGGTTAAGAGTTGGCTTGGGACGCCAGCTCTGAGCAGCAGGGCCCCGGTTCAGATCCCACATGAGGGCCAGTGACACTGCCCTCTACAGCTAAGATGATGAGCAGCAGCTCGACCTGGAGCTGGGCTGTCATGAGTCGCCGGCAATGGCGTAGGCTGCAGTGAAGCTGCAGTGGGCTGCCGTAAGCTACCGTGAGTGGCTGGCAGCCGGCATGAGCAGCTGACAGCCAGCATGAGTTGCTGTGAGCCGCTGTGAATGGCCAGCGGCCGGCGTGAGCTGCCAAGAGCCGCCAAGAGCCGCCTTGAGTGGCAGTCCAGTGGCCGGTGACTGATCTGCCTCACCCGGGAAGAGCGCAATGATAATACCAACCTGGGCCAGTGAAGTGGCGTCCTCTACAACTAGACTGAAGAAAAAAAGGACAGCAACTTGTCTGTTGCCCTTCTCTGATTCCCCAGTGCTGTTCTCCTCCCCCAATTCCCCAATAAAATCTTTTTAAAAAAACCAAACACAATGAGATACCACCTCACACCAGTCAGATTTGGCCATCAATAAATCAACAAACAACAAGTGTTGGTGAGAATGTGGAGAAAAGGGAGCCCTCATGCACTGTTGGTGGGATTGCAAATTGATGCAGCTACTATGGAAAACAGTATGGAGGTTCCTCAAAAATTAAAAATAGAACTACTTTATGACCCAGCAATTCCACTTATGGGTATTTATCTGAAGAAAACCAAAAAAGTATATGCACCCCTACATTCATTGCAGCATTATTTACAATAGCTAAGATATGGAAGCAACCTAAGTACCCATCAATAGAGGACTGGATAAAGGTGAGGAGGTACATATACACAATGAAGTATCACTCAGCCATAAAAAAGAATGAAATCTTACCATTTGCGACAACATGGATGGACCCAGAGGGTATTATGCTAAGTGAAATAAGTCAAACAGAGAAAGATAAATACCATATGATCTCACTTATATGTGGAATCTAAAGAACAAAATAAATGAACCAACAAAACAGAAACAGACTCATAGGTTCAGAGAACAAAGTGATGGTTGCTGGATGGGAGGGGAGTTTGGGGGCTGAGTGAGAAAGGTGACAGGATTAAGAAGTACAAATTGGTAGTTATGAAATAGTCAATGGTATATAAAGTACAGCATAGGGAATATAGTCAATATAGTCAATACTGCAATAACTATGTATGGTGCCAGGTGAGTACTAGATTAATAGGAGAGATCACTTTGTAAATTATATAAATGTCTAGCCACTATGCTGTGTACCTGAAACTAATATAAAATAATATTGAATGTCAACTGTAATTGAAAATAAATTCAACAAATAAAATTTTTTAAAAGGCCCCTCCTTTTCCCAGTGTCTAGTGCCTAACCCTACTAGATCCCTTTGAGTGACCCCAGGAAATGACGGGCAATGGAGAACACAGCTCATGATTCCATGAGTTTTCCTACGTAAACAATGTTTTAGGAGATCTGGGGGGGTGTGTGTGTGTGTCCAGCCATTTGTCTTTGTTCAACAATTATCTTTTTCATATACTGCTGGGTTTCACTTACTGATACTTTGTTTAGGTTTTTTGAATATATGTTAACGAGTGAGACTAGTTCGTTTTTCTCATGGTGTCTTTGGTTTTATTAGTCTTTTTTTTTTTTTTAAAGATTTTTATTGGGGAATTGGGGG
>NW_017731638.1:1728191-1739160 GCF_001890085.2 Hipposideros armiger | reverse complement strand
TTGCTTCACTGGCCCAAGTTGGCACCATCATTGCGCTCTTCCCTGGTGAGGCAGATCAGTCGCTGGCTTCTGGACGGCCACTCACTGCGGCTGCTGGCTACACACGGTAGCCCATGGCAACCCACTGCCACAAGGGCTGCAGCCTACGCCATCGCCGGCAACTCATGGGCAGCCCAGGTCCAGGTTGAGCTGTTGTTCAGCATCTTAGCTGTGGGGGGCAGTGTCACTGGTCCTCATATGTGGGATCCGAACCCGGGGTCCTCTGGCGTCCCAAACCAGTTCTTAACCATTGCGCCACTCGGCCGGCCCTATTAGTCTTTTTTAATGAATGAATTAAGCTCTTTTTCTTTTCTATGAAAGAATTTGTATTATGCTTGGAATGATATGTTCTTTAAATATTTGGAAAATCTGAGAAATTATCTAGATCTGGTGTTTTCTTTGTGGGAAAAATTTTAACAGATTCTATTTGTTTAATGTTAAAGACATTTGATTTTTATTTCTTCTTGAACAAGTTAAATTTTTGTAAACATTTGCTCATTTCACCTAAGTTTTCAAATGTATTGACATGAGGTTGTTGGTATTATTCTATTATTTTTTGTTTAATTCTTATTGCATTTTTAAGTATGCCTCCTCTTTTATTTTTAATATTACTTGTATGTATATGTGCCTTCTTTCTTTTCTCCCTTGATAAATTTTGTCAATGGTTTGTCATTTCATTAGTCCTTTCAAAGAAACAACTTTTGACTTGATAAATCTTCTTACTTTTGTTTTCAATTCCATTATTCTGAGGCTCATACTTTATTATTTCCTCTCTTTTAATTTCTTTAGATATTTTTCTATCATTCCTTTTCTAATTTTTAAAGAAGAATGCCTAGCTTATTTTTTCAGTCTGTCTTTTTTCTTAAATAAGCATTTAAAATCTATACATCTTCTTCCAAGTACCACTTTAGATGTATCTAAAAGTTCTGGGGGAATTTTTGCTATCATTCAATTCTAAGTATTTTCTGATAGTAATTTTTTACTCATGGATTATTTAGAAATGTGATTTTCAATTTCCAAATACATGAGTTTTTTGTTATATTTCCAAAACTGAATTCTAATTTAATTGTTTTAAAATCAGAAAATATGGTATAAGAAGCCCAGTTTTAAAATTTGTTAAAACTGATCAGTTTTGATGTACTCTATTTGTGCATGAAAAAAATGGGAATTCTCCAGGTGTTGATGTATTCATTAAACCAATATTGATAATTATATTGTTCATATCATATATGCTTATTGATTTGCTTTTTTGATCTAACAGTATTAAAAGAAATGGTTTAACGGCTCCCACCATTTTGATGGATTTGTTCATTCTCTTTGCATAATAGTGCTATAAATCTTTGCTTTATATGTTTCAAAGCCATATTATTAACTAAATACAAGTTTAGAATTATTACATTTTCCTAGTAAATACAATTCTTGCGATATGTAATGATCCTCTTTCTCTCTAGCAATGGTTTTTGCCCTAATGTCTATTTATATGATAATAATATAGCCTTATCAGTTTATTTTGCTATTTGCTTGTGCATCTTTTTAAACCTTCCTATGTCCCTATATCTTACGTATGTTCTTAAAAAGTAACTTTTCCAAAATTTGTTGTTTTTACAAACAAACAAACTCATAGATACGGACAATAGTATGCTAGTTACCAGAGGGGTAGAGGGGTGAGGGGAAAATGAAGGGGGTAAAGGGAGTAAAACATATGGTGACAGAAGGAGACTAGACTTGAGTGGTGAGCATCCAATACAATATACAGAATGTATTATAGAAATGTATGCCTAAAAATTAGATTTTATTAACTTATGTTACCCCTATAAATCTAATTTAAAAAATTTGGTTTTTAATTCTATCACCCTTCCTCTGACATTATTATATTTTAATTCTACCTTGATATTTTTTAACCCCCACAAATTCAACATTGTTACTTTAGTTTATAAATCAATGTTTATTTAGATTTTCCACATTTTCACATTTTCTATATCACTTCTTATAGTTCAGGTCTTATTTCTGGAATCATTTTCTTTCTACCAGAAGTAGTACACTCAAGAATTTTCCTAGTAAGCATCCAGGTATTAAATTCTATTTTTTTCTTAGTACTTTGAAGATATTAAACTATACTAAACTGTCTTCTGCTAACTGTTATTGTTATTGAGACAGCAGCTGTCATTCTAAATGCCATTCTGTATGCTTTGTTTGCTTTTATGATCTTTTTTAATTCAGCGTTCTTAAGTTTGACTATGATATCTAGTCATGTTTTATATTTTTACAACTTTATTGAGGTACAATTGACTAAAATAAGCTGCCCATATTTAGAGTGTACAATTTTGATGTTGTTGGACGTATGCATTTCAGGAAAAGGCAAGATCAAAGAGTGGAAGCTAGCCTGAAGGATAATTAACAGACTTTCAGAACCTAGTGTCGTAGGCTCAACAGCTGAGTGGTAGAAGGGCAGACACCCTTCTTCTGACATTACTCACTACTATTACCTTCAACAAAGACAGAACTTGTAGGATTTTTAGAATTAGAAGTTTTAGATATTTTAATTCCATCCATCATAAAAATATAATTTTTACTTATTTTATCTACTTAAAAGAAGGCCTTGGCAGAGATAACTTTTAAAAATATATTCCCATAATTTCCTGTTACTGTCCAGCACGAGCTCTCTGGCCAGCCATTGTCTCTGGGACATCCCCAATCATGCCATACTTGTTTCTAACTCCCAACCCTTGCTTGTATTCTTCTCTCTGAAGTGCTCCTTCCCTTTGTTCTCTGCCGTGCTAAATCTGGGTCCGACCCCAACTCTCCCACAGGGACTTCATTTGTCATTCTAGCTCACATCTCTTCCTCTGAGCTCTGCTACATGACATAACGAATTGAATAATCAGGTAATCTGTTACACTTGTAGTATTGCTTAACAGCTTTGTGTATTTATATGACTTGTCTCCCTAGTCACTAGATGTTACTTAAGGACAGAGATTCCAGGTCTGGAAGTTAACATTTTCATTGTATCCTCCACAGCACTTAGAACATGAAATAGTTCCCATAGCATATTTAACTCTTGTTTAATTGAATTTAGTAAAAATTATCCATTGGATAAATGCATTTGAGAGTCAATTAAATGCCACCTCTTTAACACCACAGTTTAGTTAAAGGAACTATAGAGCTGATGGGAGTTTAGCCTTTTCTGACCTGCTACTGCATGACTAACAATAACTTTCACAAAAAGATGTATGTTTCCTACCTCTTAGAAGGACCCTACATAGGCCTCTCCATATTACCAATGAAACCTTTGTTAAAACTTGGGAAGTTGTAGAAGAGGATGATTAAACATGGAAAATTTTAGATGTAGGTCACATTGATAAGGCAAAGGCAAACATGGAATCCGAAATTTCAAGGAATTCAGTTTTAGTGACACTTTTCCCATGCTACCCTGAATACATTCCCATTCTTTCTCTTAATCTACTGTAAATCTAATGTATGTTAGCTCCAGATAGCAGGAATTTATGCAATGTGAAAGGCCAAAATTAGTACATTAGTCCCAATGTCATAGAACTCCAAGAGAACGGGTTGTGCGGGAAGTTAAGTAAAAGAATATAGTAGGTAGCAACCCGACTATGTTGAACTAGGACAGATATCTAGTTGTTGCTATCGGAAAATACAAGCTGTGTTAGCAATTATTCTCATTTTTCAAAAAAAGATTTTTAAGGTTAACTCATAACTTTAAAATGATGACAATTTTTACTCCCTTTTATTCTTTTCCCCTATCTCATTCTCTTCTACTTCACATATAAGAATTCTAACATACAGCTTTTTGATTATGTATGTATTGTGTGTACTGTTTTGTGCATATTTTACTTTATGTAAATGTTATTGCATTAGACATCTCATTTTTCTTCTAAACATAACTATGTTTTTAAGATTCATCCATTTGCTTTCTTGTATATTTTGTTTATTGCTTCTAAGTACCGCATGTTTATCAAGCTATACCTTCACCATCTTTTGTTTATCCACTCTCCCAATGATGGAAATCTCCAATTCCTTGCCCCCAAATAACACTGCATTTTTAAAAACACTGTGCAGGCCAAGAAATACATGTGGGTAGGTTGAATTTAGCCTTCACACTGCCACTTTGTTTATAACCTCTAATCTCAATTTGTTTAAAACCTCTAAGGCAAACCTCTTGCTCAATACCTGGAATTTCTTATCTCCTAGCTCCAAAAAAACAGAAAAAAGGGAAGAAAAGTTTTACAGAGTTCTGTCAGCCATCCAAGCATGAGAGATAACATTACATGCAACCAACATGACATTTTTAAGAGAAAATTTTTAAATTACTAAGTCAATAATGAAAGCAAGCCTACGTATCCCCCCAAAATATTGATGGATGGCAGGTATTGACTGCATTTTCTTGCATTCTCACTCTCCAATCCACTAGGTTATTTTACCCCAGCAAAGAAAAAACAAGTGTTGACACAATGGAGCTCCACCTTTATGAGTCACAGACATGCCTTTTCCAATCTTAAATTATCCCACAGAGAAACTTCCTGTTTAGGAAGAAGCTGAGGTGAGAAGCGAAGTCAAGAAAGCACACCTAGAAATGGAAGTTATATCTTTGAACGAAAGCAAGCTTGTTTTAGAAAGACACTAAAAATCTGGTATTAAGTTGCTTTGGTTCAGAAGCCTTGCTCTTCCACATGTAATGGATTTCCTACTACTGTTTTGGTTTTGTTTCCTTGAGTTGGGTATCAGTCATCTCCACCAGAACATTTCAGAGGCAAGCCTGGATGAGGGGCAAGGGAAGGAAGAAAGGAGGAAAAGCCGTTTTTTGAGAACCTATGAGAACACAGCAAGAGTCTCCAAGTGTAAACAGGAATGACAACACTGATTAAGGAACCCCTTTGAGGTCTAAAAAAGGTCCCAATTATCAGAAGATAAACTGAATCAAACATACTTCCATTCTTCACCAAAACCTTGGGCATGCGTTGGCGATTCATCAGGAGTGGGAAGGGATCTCGCCCATCATTCCGTTCATGGACCTCTCGAATGTCTACTGTATCATCCATAAGATAGTAATGAATGATGTAGTTCCGACATTCACCAAACATGCTGTCTGTATCATCCCAGATTGCGTAGAATCGAAGAACCTTTGAGAAACCCAATGCAGTGACTTCAGTAAGAGTTCTACAAGTACAGAGTTTAACTTAGTTACTTTGGCATTTATATATTATACAATAATGAAAAGATTAGCTAGAAAGACTATGAAGCAATCTCAGATGGTTAAAAAAAAGATTCACCAAAGATACAAAAACATCTGAAATTATATACCAGATGTCAACAGCTGGAAAATATTAAATAATAGGCTTATAAGTTTGTGTTGAGAAAGAAGAATTCACTTTGATCCAAAATATTAGTCACTGAAAGAAAAGCTGAATTAAAAGAGCAATGGATCCTTTATACAGTGGTTTATATGAGTTAATAAAGGTGTTATATATTGAATGGCTTATATATAATTAGTATGGGAATAATTTTCATTTATTAACCAGCCTTTTTTTAGTTCCATCAACACATTAACTTCTAGTAACAGTATCAACAACACAATCTTTAAATGCAAAATAATAACAGAAATATGACTGATATAAAGAATGTCCTTAAAAGACTATGACAGTGCTAGGTAAAATTTTCCGAGCTAAAAGAAATTACATGTCTGAGAGAAAAAATATAACAGCAAATAAGCACTGAAGGTGATCCCTCTGTTTTCTTTTTCCCTTTAGTAAACAAAAGAGACGACTGAAATCTGCTTCCATACACCAGCCTACAAGGGGGAGGATAAGAAGGCGGGGACAGAGCTGGAAAATTCCCAGAACATTCTGTACTCATACATTAACATACAATTTAACAAGGAAGCATCTGCAACGGGATTTCTGTGAAATTATTATTTTAACATTAGAAACCTACATATAGGCAATAACTTTGAAATTTCCCAATAAGTCATTTAAGGTTTCCCAAAGGATTCTACGAGATGAACTCATATTTGGGAAAGAAGCAGTCAGCTGGAAATGTAAAGTCGGAAGCAGATGTAGCTCAGGAATTGCTTTAAGATATTAAAGTTTGGTGGAAGTCACAAGACTTAATTTCACAATCTTCTTTGGGTCTCTAATATAAAACAGGCATTCCTACCCCTTGAACTGCAGATAAAACCAGAAAAATAGCATTATCCAAATGGTTACATTATAGATGTAGTGTTTCAACACACAAATCTACCAAAATCGCTTGCTAATAAACATTGTCACATTTGGAAAGCAGTAAACCTACCAAGGTGCCTAGGTCACTTACTTGTTTGTCAAAGGTGAGAAACTGCTTGAGTTGATCAAAGTCCGATGGGGTGACATACTTACGAAGAGGCTGTTTCCGGAGTTCAGTGTAAGGATCGAGAGCCATCTTCTCAGGAGGATTTAATTCAATTCCTTGACTTTCCAAAAATACCTGAGTAGTTCAAAATCAGTAATGATCATTTTTCTTGAAGCTTCGTCAAGTATTAACTGATGGAGTGAAAATAAGTGTAATAATTTCTATGCCACTGCCTAGGTTAACTATCAGTTTGCAGCTTGAGCACGTCTTAGCAGTGCTGAGCCTCCAATTGAAACAACTCTATAATGCAGATAATAACTGATAATTACCTTAAGTGCTCTATATTACAAAAGTGATAGGCAATATGATAAGCTCTAAAGATGAGTTCCGGTCAATCAAATTTAGTTAGGTGCCCAAGCACAGAGTACGTCCCAGGACTGCTTACATACACACATCTGAAATCTAACCACTGTTTCAAACAAGATGTGACTCCTATCAGGTTTAGGGGTGAGCTGCACGATGGCAAAAGTCAGCTGAAATCAAATTCCTAACTTTCCAGCTCACTTAAAACAAGTATATGTTTAAGTCTCCCCCACAAAAAAAGTAAAGAAAGTGTACCCACAGGTTATTTTGGACCAGAAAAAGATTTCAGCAAAGCAGGAAAGACAAATCAGCCATTCAAATCTCACCAGAAAAAGTTAAGGAAAGCATCTGAACTTGGCATGATCATAAATTTCATTTTGCTGATTATTAATAAATACAATATTTTAAGAATCACTATATCTGTTAACACAACTTGACATTTCTTCTTAACACCATCACAATGAACTGTCACTTTGTTGATAATCAGAAAAAAACAATTTCATGGCATCTGTTTACATTCTGGAAATTAACCTGAAATCTGGGCTGCTTTGGGGAATTGTGTGGTTTGCTTTTGGAGAATTCAATAGAAAATATACAGAACTCAGGGCCAAAATATTTGCCTTCTAGTATTACTGCTAACTAGCTTGTAATCTTAGTATTTAAAGTTTTACTAGGCAGTCTCCAATATCCTTTCAATATTAAAATATTACGATCTTAACATTCATTAAAACTACTGAGCTGGAGATAATGACTATAAATAAAGTTCTTTCCCTTGAGATGATGTATTATTGTAGCAGGATTATTAATTGAGGCATTAAATGGGTATTTTACTCTTTTCTGTTGCTTTCAACAGATAACCAGGCCCTTTGTTAACCTTACCTTAGGGATTTGGGCAGGAATGTAGAAGTTTCCTGAGGTTGACTGTTCTTCCTGTCTTTTAGATAAAGCCTAAACTCTTTGAAAAGATTATTCTAAAGTGTCCCAGAAAGAGGGGAGAGCAGGGAATGTCTTTGACAGCAAGAAGGGAGAAAGGGGGAAATCTTCCCAAAATGGAAAACAGACACAGGTTGGTGGGTCTCAGGAGAGCATGACTACATGTGCTCTGTGCACATGTGCAGTCAGTCAGGGCCATTCAGTCTCAGGCATTCAGAGTCCCAGTGTCTCATCTAGCACCAAAGCATCAGGGAGGCAGGTGCACTTGTCATTGGACAACCTATGGACCCTGCCTGTATGACTCCTTTAGGTCTGGGAGTGCTTCCTAGTTCCCTGAGGTCTCTGCTCATGTGTCGTCTTATCTGTGAGGCCTTCCCTGACCAGCTTTTATATGCAGCAACCCCCTCTAATGCCCATCACCTTTACTCTGCTTTAGCTCCTTCTATAGCTCTTATCAACATCTGACATGTTATATATTTGTTTGCTTATTATTTGTCTCCGCCAACCGGAATACAATAACCTCCATAAGGACAATTCTTTATACTTGGCACCTAGAACAGTGCCTGGCACATAGCAGGCACTCAATAAGTATTTGCTAAATAAATTACTGAATTAAAAACATAAATGAGTAAATTCATAGGCGCTCAGTGCATGGTAAAAATTAATCACATCTGGCATTAGGTAACATGAGATTAAAGGCATAAAATAATTCATAAACTATCCTTGTTTCTAGAAAAAATTTTTAATTAAGAAAAATTTGAAGTCGATCACCTATCAACTCCATTTTGTGCTAAAGAAGGGTCGGTCTCCCTCTCTCTGTCAGCTATAAGAAAAGTTGTCAAAAATCCATACTTATGAAATAGAAACAGTAGAGGATTTTCATCAATATAAAAAATATTTTCCTTTAAAAACTTCAATATTGCCACAGGGATAGAAAAGACAGTTTGGAGAATATAATCAATAATGTTGTAAATATTTTTTAGGGGGCCAGATGGGCTCATGTCTTGTTAGGGAGACCACTTCATGGACGGTGTAAAGGCCTGACCGATGCACTGTATTTCTGAAGCTGCTGTTGAATAATGTTATATGCCAACTATAATTTTATATATATATATATATATATATATATATATATATGATCATGGACGTGGAGTACAGTATGAGGAGTGGAGTCAAAGGAATTGTAATAGATATGTATGATATTGGGGGTAGGGGGCGGTGGATTGGGGGGGGTTGTCACTTTCTGAGGGGTGAACAAGTATAACTATTGCATTGTTTTGTACACCTGAAACTAATAAAAAAATGGTTTTGTTTCAGGAATTCTTTAGATACTAAGTTTTCCTAGAATACAGCAAGTATGATTTACAGAGAAAATATAAATTGCACAAAAAATTTTCGGCTCATATCTGCGAATAGGGGTAGTGAACACTGTTTTTGTAAATTCAAACTTCAGATAAGTTGTCCAATGCCTCTTTTGTATTTCCCTCCCATCAAGGGCGCTGTCTCCCCTACTCTCTTTTTGAACTGGCGTGTGAACTGATTTCTTATTAAATGGTTCAGCTATGATGGGAGTTTAATTTCATTTGAATGGATATGTATGACTATCATTGTGAAAAAATGTCACTACATAATGTTGGCGCGTGTCAGCACATACACAAATACCAAATTAACCTATATAACAGTCCATACAGAACACATTATCTGTATCCTCCTCTTACCCTAATAAATGAAATGTATCCTCCCATAAATTAGAATGACGCCTCAGACACCAAACTTCCAAAAATATGTACTATACCTGTGTGAATCGGTCGCATTCAACAATGCGGAAAGTTTTGCCATAAATTGTAATGTTGATTCCTCGATTTAGATCTTTCCAATGGTAATGGTCTCCCTGGTCATTCTTGGCTAGCCGCTGGCGTTTGATTAACTTGCCTTGAGGGATCCCAGAGTTTTCCACAATGGGCTCTATCACAGACATGCTGTCATCCTCTAGGTAGTAGTAAATGTTCACTTGACGGATCCTATAATGCTCCTCAGTTGACATAGGAACATCTTCTTGGAAATAGGCATCAAATTTCAGTACCTGTAACACATAAGGGAAGGAGAAATGACATTGTATTAGTTTCTTATCCAAAAAATATCAAGTACCCTCCGGTAAACAGAATCACTCGGGGAGATTTGAACATTCATCACTCCTGTCTTCTAAATCAAAGGTTGCCAAACTATGGTCCCTGGTACAAACCTACCTCTGCCATCTGCTTTTATATACAAGCTAAGAATGGGTTTTTTACGTATTTAAATGATTTTTAAAAATCAAGAGAATAAAATTTCACAACACATGGAAATTACATGAAAATAAAATTTCAGTATCCACAAATAATTATGTAAATAATTAATACTTATTTGCTAATGGCTGCTTTCCTATTATAAGAGCAGAGTTGTGAGTAGTTGTGATAGAGACCATATGGGCTGCTGCTGTGGTCTGAATTGTGTCTTCCTACCCCATTCATATGTTGAAGCCCTAACCTTTAGTGACTGTATTTGGAGAAAGGGTCTTTACAAGGTAATTAACCTTAAATGAGTTCCTAAGGGTGGAGCCCTAATCCAATAGAACTGGTGGCTTTGTAAGAAGAGAGCTAGCATGTGTGTGTGTGTGTGTGTGTGTGTGTGTGTGTGTGTGTGTGTCTCTCTCTCACCACCCACTGAGGAAAGGCCATGTGAGGATGCAGCAAGAAGGCAGCTGTTTGTAAGCCAGGAAGAGAGCCCTCACCAGAAACCAAACTATCAGGAACCTTGATCTTGGTCTTCTGGCCTCCAGAATTGTGAGAAAATAAATGTCTATTGTTTAAGCCACTAGTCTGTGGTATTTTATTAGGGTAGCTCAAGCAAACTAAGACAGCTGCAAAGCCCAAAATACTTTGTATTTATCCATCATGATATATGTGCTCCAATATTCATTGCAGCTTTATTTACGGTGGCCAAGACATGGAAACAACCAAAGTGTCCTTCGATAGATGACTGGATAAAGAAGATGTGGTATATATACACAATGGAATACTACCCTGCCATAAGAAAAGATGAAATAGTGCCATTCGTGACAACATGGATTGATCTTGAGATTATCATGCTAAGCAAAATAAATCAGAAAAAGTTGAAACCATATGGTTTCACTGATATGTGGGATATAAAACTGAAAGCAACAAAGGAACAAGACAAATAAAAAAACAAAAATTCACAGACACAAACGATAGTTCAGTGGTTACCAGAGGGTAAGGGGGATGGGATATAT
>NW_017731638.1:1681563-1727291 GCF_001890085.2 Hipposideros armiger | reverse complement strand
TGTCACTGGCCCTCATATGTGGGATCCGAACCGGGGCCCTCTGGCATCCCAAGCGAGTTCTTAACCATCGCGCCACTCGGCCGGCCCTCAAGTCCATTTCTTTAGAAGTGGAGACACTTAAAAACGCATACTAATGACATATTCATTCTTACAAACTTTGTGTAACTCTCAAATCATCAATCCACCATAGAATCTTTGGGTGGCATGTAAATACCTTCATGGTACTTAGAAACATATGATAGAGCAAACTCTAGGTCCTCTGGAGAGCACCAGCATTGGTATGAAGTCAAAATGGCATATCTATTGTACACTTAAGAAAACATTTAAAAAATATTATTAAAAGCTTATGTTGACATGCTCTGGGATTAATTTTTAAATTTCTGCTGTTCTGCTTCTATTTTTAATATTTCTTTTCAAAGAAAGTATTAGAATGATGTTTTAGGTAGGCAAATGTTAACCCAAACCGCTAATGAAGACACAAATATGGCTTGATGAATGGAAGATGAAATAATTTTATACATGAGCTCTGTTGCTAAAAAGGTATAATGTCTACTGTGGAAGAAGATAAAAATGAAAAGAGAATGGGCAACTGCATAGGAGAAACATGAAAATAATGGAGGCCTTAAAACTCATCATAAAAAGATGAAATGGATTAATGTAACAGAATGTTTAAAGGAAAAATATAGTGTGGTAAAAGCAAAGGACAAAAATCATTTTAAAGTAATATTTTAGATCAACTGCAAAGAATCGAAATAGGATATGATTAGTAAGTAGGGACGTGATCTGTAATTCATATATGAAATGGTCTTTATTTGAGCTGCAGATTTAGAAATACACAAAATGTTAGAGCCAGAAATGACCAGCTATTCCAACCTCCCTCAGTTTACAAGGGAGGAAGCTGAGACTTGATGGTAGAGGGGCGTGCCTGAGGCCAGAGAAGAGGTTGGGGGCATAGCTGGGACTGAAACTCAGTCTATGGACTCACAAGCCAAAGTTCTCCCCATACACCTCACTACTTCTTAGATAACAGGTGCTACAGTGGCTCACAAAAGAAATCTGAACATGGTCAGAGAAAGTTTATGAGTAAGTGGAGGTGACAAGAGAGGATCCCAGGCATGGTAACCACAGAAGCCGAGGAAGGAAACCCAGCAGCAGTATGTAGACCATGATGGAGGAGGAAGGGGCTAGGCATGAAGATCAGATTGAAGTCCCCTCTAGAAGTCCAGGTCTGCAGTAATAAATTGCCAGCGATGGAAAAACAAAGGAAGGTTGATTAGATGAATACTGAGGCAGTAGGATGGGAGCCAGAGGAGGCACTGAGGAAAACACAGTGCTGGGAATATAGTAATGATTCTCATAGAAATGAAGACATTAAGGAGAAGATAATTTTGGTAGGGCAGATGGTGAGCTCGATTTTAGACTGGCTGAACTTAAGTGACAGCACAAGTTGATAATGCAGGGGGCAATTTTAGATGTAGGAATGAGTTTTAGATGTAGGAGAGAATTCGATATTAGAGAAAAATCAGGATGACTCAAACATTTTGAGTAACTGAAAGGATAGAATTACTATCAAATAGATAGTAATTTGGGGGAAGGCTGTAGAGGAGTAGATTTGAGGATGGGAAAGCAAAATCGGGACTTACATGTTTAGTTGGAGATGTCTATTAAAGAGACATCAAATAGGCAATTACATATACCATCTAGAATTTAGGACACAGCACAACAGCACATCACTGTATAAAGGACAGTTCAAGTCATGAGTCTGGACCAAAGAAATGAGCATAGACAGAGAAGCAGACCACAGACTGAGCCCTGGGGTTTACTCGTGTCCTTTGTTGTCTGTTTGCTAAGGTTGGAGGGGAGGAAAATGCCTTTGGCAACAGGAACTTGAACTAAGAATGGGAGGCAGGGAAGAGATACACACACACACACACACACACACACACACACACACACACACTTTACAGACTCAAATAACCAGAATCTTTTATATATATATATATATATATATATATATACTGTTAAGTTATTTAAAAACAAACCTTCTAGACTATGCCATATGATCAGTACAGATGAATCCTAATCTCTTTGTGCATCTGCTGTAGTGAACTGCAACATGATCATTTTGTAAAATCTAAAAAACTTTTTAAAGATCAAAAAAATGCCTTTTAAAGCAATGAAAAACTAAATAAGGTACAGTTCAGTTTTTGCTTTATATTCATTTTAGTACATTCAGAATATAGAAAGAAGTAACTGATTACATATACATGGTATATTTGGTACTTAGCAAAGAAACTAATAATTCAATTAATTAGGGCACTAAATTCTCAAGTTCTCTGGGAATTTGTTGTCTGACATAAATGGTAAGTAATAAAAGTTTTGCCTATTAAAATACTCTCTGGAAGTTTTTTCTGTCTCTACCATTCATCTCTGATCATTTAATATGGATCTGTTTGTCCAATAAGCACCTGGGTTTCCTCTGGCATATGATCTACCCATACAGCTAAAGCTACATGTTTTCACTATGTAATTCATGTTACAGAGAGCCAAGCTAATACGTGAGGTCTCAGGTAAAGCATACTCTAACCCCAAAAGTACTTATTTGATTGTTAATCACAAAAGGACTTATCTACTTCCTTATTTAGAATCAAGAGTTCTGTGTTCCTTCCACAAAGAAATGACTGGGAAAGAAGTTAATATTGGGGAGCTCTTTAGCAAGTAGTTAGGATAACATTAGCTTTTAATACATATTAACATAAGATTTTAATATATATAAAAAGGAAGGGGCTGGCCAAGTGGCGCGTTGGTTAAGAGCTGGCTTGGGACGCTAGTTCTGAGCAGCAGGACTGCAGTTCGGATCCCACATGAGGGCCAGTGACACTGTGCCCTCTACAGCTAAGATGGTGAACAACAGCTTGACCTGGAGCTGGGCTGCTGTGAGTCGCCGGCAACGGCATAGGCTGCAGCGGGGCTGCAGTGGGCTGCCGTGAGCTATCATGAGTGGCTGGCAGCCAGCATGAGCGGCCGGCAGCCGGCGTGAGCTGCCGTGGCCGCCGTGAGCGGTTATCCAATGGCCGGCGAGCGACTGCCTCTCCTGGGAAGAGCACAATGATAATACCAATATGAGCCAGTGAAGCGACGTCCTCCACAGCCAGCCTGAAGAACAAAAGTTCAGCAACTTGTCTGTTCCCCTTCCCCGATTCCCCAATGCTGTTCCCCTCCTCTTACCAAATAAAATCTTTTTTAAAAAGGAAGGAAAAAATAGTATTTAGTTATTTTGTTTAAAAATGTATTTTTCATGAAATTTTACATGAATTGGATGGATTCCTAGTTATCATGTATTCTAACCTAATTTTACAGATGAGGAAACTAGAGATTGTAACTCCTCAAGACCCCAGCACTAGAAGACTCAGAATTAGAATCTAGGTCTCCTAGCTGCCAGGAAGTGCTCAGAATGCAACAATAAACATGGAAATATTTGTGATTACTTCAAGATTGAATGGGAAAATGCTGAATAAATGTTTTCATATCACATACAATTATGAAAAGCCGTCATACTTTCTGCTATTTCATTATTTTTACTCTACTACATGTGCGTTTTACATGTTAAGCTTGTCTATTTTCAGCACTGACACGAGAAAAGTTAATTTTACTTGTTAAATAATAATTCATCTCATTTTTAAAACGAATATTGAGTACCAATCACCAGAAAACTATTCCAGGTAGGGGGAACAGCATGTGCAAAGGCCCTGTAATGGGATGGAAAAGTGCTACAATTTCAAGAAAATAAAGAAAGATAAATCAAGTGTGATTGAAACACAGTGGGTAAGGAAAAGAGAGGCCCAAGATGAGGCTGGAGAAACAGCAGGGAGGGCCAGATCCAGTGGGATTGTGAGGAACCTGTACAGTTAGATCTTAGTCTGTACACAATGCGAAAGCCATAGAAGTGTTTTAGGTCAGTATGTGACATAATCTGATATCTATTTTTAAAAGCGAAGCCTGGATACTCTATGGGAAAATGAATTACTAGTAATAGTGGAGATGGAAATAAATGTATGGATTACTTATATACTTTAGAGGTAGAAATGGCAGTGCTTGTTAATAAGATCAGATGTGGGTTGTAAGGGAAAGAAAGAATCCAGGGTGACTGTCAAGCTGGGGGAACTAGAGCAGCTAGGTAGATAGTGGTAACGTTTGCTGTACTGGTTAAGAGAGTCCGAAGGCATTTTCCCAGAGAAATGACATAATGTGCTTTGGGGAACAAACCAAGCACTAAACCTGTTATGAGCATAAAAAACAAGTATGAGAATAATAAACAGTTAACAATATGTTGAGTTAACATACTGCTCGTTTGGTATGATAGTAGTAGAGGAAATAGAAGTGAGAGGTACTTGACTTGGTAACTCACTGAATGTGGGGAGTGAAGGGGAAGAAAAGCCAAAAATGGCTCGGGCTTCAGGCTTTGATGACCTAGAGGAACCATACAGAAAGAGCATATCCATGAGCAAAGATGATGATTAGAGAAATACAGAACTTGAGGTGCTAATTGCTCATCCAGGTGAAGATATCCCTTGGCAGTTTCAAAAATGTCATAATTAGAAATCTTGAGATCTCTCAAGAATACACAATAAAGAATGAGGAGAGAACCTTGAAAATGCTTAGAAAGGCAGAGGAGAAAGGGAGAGCAGAGTAGGAGCAACCAGATAGAGACAAAGAGGAAAACCGGGTGAGTGAAGAGTCACGGGAGCAAAAGAAAAGCAAAATTTCAAGAAGGAAGGGAGGGTCAACATTGGCAGGTTGCAAATAGGTCAAAGAGAATGCTGGCAAAAAAATAAAACAAAACAAAACACACCTCTCTGTTTTTAGCAAAAAAAGGCAACACTGGTTACCCAAGAAAAAGTAGTTTGGGGCTTGAGGGAAGAGAGAAGTCAGATTGTAAGTGATCTGACAATAAAGAGGAATAAAGAGCTATTGCTTAAAGGAGTCACAACATAGAAAGGTTTTTTTAGGAGAGGATAGCATGACCCTAGGTAAAGCAGTATTCACTGGAATGTTTGAAATGGAAGTAGTATGAAAGGTAAAGATGAAAACGATGAGAGAAGAATAACATTAGGAACACAGACTAGGAAGTTAGCCTGGGAAGTAAAACAGTGAATGATGATGAAGAGAACTGCATGGGAGCAAAGATGCAAAGATGAGGGAGCTCACAACAAATGTCCTGGTGTTTATCAGCCGGGTAAAAAAATCAAGATATATTCTAAAGATGAGGAAAAATACAAAGGATTCTAAAATATGGACATGTATGTTGGCTATTAACTGGACCTCTGGGTATTCCTTAAAACTTTTAAATGGATTTAATTCAGAAAAATTATAATTCCTTTATTGTGAAAAAAAATCTTACTTTCAAAACCATGCGTTTTACTACCATTATCTTATGTAAGGATTATTTATCTAGAAATTTTGATGATCCAAGTAAAATGACTAGAACAATAAAAATACAAGTATTCTTACTCATGACCACTATCTTTTAAAAAATGAATTATGAGTAATATTTGAAAAGGGTAAGTTAAGTAATGACAATTCGTACAAAATAACACAGAATAACAAAAAATAGGAAGCCTATTTCCTATTCAGGCATAGTTTCTTCCTCTCTGAATTTCATTAATACTTTCTCATGGCATATATGACTATCACTTTCTAGTTTATAATAGCTACTTGCTATTATTTTCAATAAAAATTGAACCTACAGGATTTATATCTTGATAAATTGTTAAATACCTATCCCACTCCTCTCTTGTATTTTCACCCCCTCTCTTATTTACTGATTTTGTAGTGCTTGTCATAGCTGTGAATAAACCAGAGAAACAAGAAAAAGATCAAGAAATACCCAATTGTATAACTGATACTGTTTAGTGGATGTTTAGGTTCAGCCTATGAATGGATATGTGAGCACGTTCCTATCAAATTAGTTAACTGAGATGAGGAAGAGGGGATTATAGGGATTCTGGCTGATGTATTAATTTTTTTTCTAATTAAGCAATTATTAACACAAATGGCATAACTGTACCACCAGACTACTTTGTATCTTCAAGGCTCTTGCTTCAATAGGTATTCAATAAAGCTTGACTAGCTGGATAAAAATGGTATAGACATTTAATAAAAATAATAAAATGAAAAGACAAAAAAAATAGACAAAAAATAGGCTAGGAGTAAATTAGTAAAGGTAACTTATAAATATTGGTCAATAGTTCTCAGATCCAGTTATACATAAAAATCATCTGGAAATCAGAATCAATAAGGATTGGGGAAGCATCTCAGTTTCTTAAAAGTCCCCCCAGTGATTCTGCTATACGTCCAGGGTAGGACTACCTCACCTTAGTGAAAACAGGAAGTTCACTGACAAGGAAAAGCAAGGATGACGTCAACAGATGGAAATAAGGTTAACTCACATTACAAAAGCATAAGGCTAAATAAGACACAAATATGTAACACCACACTTTGGTTATGTTATGCAAAGCCCAAAATGCTCCCTGAAAAACAAAAACTTACATAGACAGCCTGGAGGACACTGACAATATATGGAGTTGTCATTATGAAAATTTAAATTTCATAGAGATTAAGAATTTGTCATCATTACAGAATATAAAACTTAAAAAAAAATAAGAAAACACACAGCAGGTAAACATCAAGCAACAGGAACGCAAGAATTCACAATTCATCCAACTTTTCTTTAACTGTATTTGGAAAATATTTCAGTGAAGTCTACAGGGAATTATTTTCTGTAATCGGCTTCCTGACTAAAGAAAGGCTCTTTCAATCCTGAGTTCAGCTGTCTATGACTAAGGGTTGAGGCATTTGAACAATTTTCTCCTCCGAGCACTCTGGAAAACCTGTGGTTTATTGTTGACCTTTCTGGAAACAGTTGGCTCTCAGAAATTTGAATTCAAGGGGTACTGTAAAATCCCAGATGATACCTTTTTGTCAAAAGCGACATGCGCAGGAATAAAACTTGCAGGTGGGGCCGGCTTAGGCGGGCCATAAGTTATAACTGGTGCCTTGCTAGCTAACTCATCAAGGTCAGCCTGGGACAACTGGTTGACCTGGAGCCGGGTCCCGCCTATCCCAACTGTTGGACGTCGAGCAATTGCATAGCCATTCCTGTAGTCCAGTGTCTGGCTTCTATGAAATGCTGTTTTCTGAAAAGAAAAAAAAGAAATGTATCATTAATAAAATTTGTTAGGTAAAAGAGCTAACTTTCAAAACTATAACTTAAACCTTTGCTTATAAACATCACAGACCTTATTATCAAAAAGTTTACCTATATTAGAAGGTTCTTGTATTTTAAGCTAAAATATCTGGCCAGGAACGAAGAGAGAAGCATCATCCTGTGCTTAAAACTTGAAGCCCTGCTCTGGTACACATAATTAATTATTAATACCAGCTCATTTTTCAAGAGATACTGAAATATAAATTTTAGTTTATTAAAATCTTAATTTTTCACTAATGTTCCCATGTTTCTTGTCTTATCTGGTAGTCATAAACCATGGAACCTAGAGGATCTGGTTCTGTGAAATCGATGTTTACCTGAATTGAAAGACCCTTCTTGTTACAATGACACTCACATTGCACGTTACAATATAACACATTACAAATATATTCACACATTTTTTGGAAACATGTTATATGTTTAAATCCTGATCTCAGTAATTCTACCTCAATCCTTTATTTTAAGGCTATAATCCAAAATTATAGAAAAGAACAGTATGCCTAAAGCTGACCATTATAATGTTAATTACAATAGTAAAAACATTGGAAACAATCGAAAAGGCAAACATGTGAGTAAATGACAGAAAACTCACTTAGTAGACTATTATGCAGCCATTAAAACATTGGTTTTAAAGACCATGTGGCAATCTGGGGAAAATGTTTGATTTAATAAGCCCCCAAAAGGAGCATATAAAATTGCATGTGTTCTACAGTCCCAAGCATACAAATATGTGCCTGAAAAGAGACTGGATTTGGAGAATGTTCTCTGTTCGAATTATACATTTCTGATTTATGCTCATTGTTTTTTTTACAATGAAGGTATTTTTATTAGTAATTTGGAAAAAAAACCCAGAAGATTAAATAAAAAGTAAAAGTGTAAGGGAAATATTTTTGAAGGTAGAGACCAAAATGACAACATAGGAGACCCCAGTCTCCCCATGCCTTTGCAAAGGTCAATGATTAGACAGCTATCCATGAACACAAACAGCTCTGGAAGAGCACTAGAGTCCACTTAGGAGGTTGTAGAAATACAATAGAACAAAAAAGTCTAACAATTGCACAAGAAGAGAAAGAAGACAACTTCATCTTACCTGTGTCATCCCATCCAAGAGGGAACTTCCCAGCCAGAAAGAGTTGCCTTCGCCAGGAAAGGGAGAGAGGGTGAGCAGCCAGTTTCTCTGGTCTTTTGGGACACTACACGGAGGTCCCACTTCAGTTATACCCCACCCAGACCAGCAAAGTGGAAGTGTATAAAGCCATCTAGGAACAAGGAAGGAAAGCAGGGGCTTCTGGCAGCAGCAGCTCAGTGGAAGTGATGTGGTTCAGAGAGATGTGCTCAGTGGATAAACCCAGCAGATTTTGCCACTTACCCAAAGCCAATAGCAAGGAGAGCTGCAGCAGCTACAGTGTATTCCCTGCAGATTTCACCAGCTTTCACCCCACAGGTATTCATGTTTGCTGACACTGGCCACCTGAGTCCCCACTCTCTCTTTCCCCTGTTCCTGCTGGAGGTCAGGAAATACACCAGCAGCCAGCTCAGGCTTCTGCAGCTGCCCAAGTGCAAGATGCCAGCATAGACACAACATGCTGGCTGGCCCCCACTGCTGTGCATGAGCTTGGAACAAACCCCTTCAGCTGTGCACCCGCATGTAACTGGCCTGACCCCCGTCACAGGCCTCCACTGCATTATGCATGCCTGTGTGAGAGTGTGCACCCTTGAGAGAGGGTACAGCCATGAGACAGCATGCTGACAACCAGGGCATCTGTAGCTGCCAGGGAGCCCATAGTTGGCCCAGGCACTTGCTGTCTGATCTGCCCCACCCTCACCCCCACTATGTGTGTGTCTGCAAACAGCCCCTGCCACTACATAGCCACCTGCGGCTAGTCCCCTGCAGCTGAGTATGTGCACACCACTGGCTCTGGCCACCACTGCTGCTTGTCCTGGTCCCTAGCCACTGGACCTAAAGGTGCTACTGAAGACCCTAAAAGCCCTTGCAGCCACTGCAGACCCCCTAAAATATTAAGAAAATACTAAAAGACTTGAAGAGAGAAATATACAAAAAAACCCCAAACCAATAACACTAGTGGATTTCAATCTCTACTTTCAGCAATGGATGTTATCAGTCAGATTGAAAATCAACAAGGAAGCACTGTATTTGAACTATACGTTAGGTCAAATGAACCTAATAGATAAATACAGAACAATCCATCCAACAGCAGCCAAAGAAGAATATATTCTTCTTAAGTACCCATAGAACAGTCTGCAGACTAGATCATATGATAGGTCACAAAACAAGTCTCAGCAGATTCAAATTATACCAAGTATCTTTCCTGACCACAATGATGTGAAATAACAGAAAGATGATTAAAATAAGCCAAATGCAAAAAGGCCTGTTTGACAACAGGAGAAATATACACAGTGATAGGTATTAAATGATGATAATTATTTTAATTATTTTAGCTCTGATACAGTGTTGTGATTATATTTTTAAAATATGGTAGATAGGGTTTTTCTTGTTGGCTGCTGTGTCCTTGATGGTTTGTGCTAAGGATGCTCTATTTCCTGATAGTTTTAAAGTCAAGAATGTTGTGAAATCTTGGTGACTCATATGCCAGTACTGAGGTCGATGGAGAGTATTACATGATTCCAGAAGACTTTGTCCAGCTCTATCGTGGACTGTATAATCATCTGAATAGCAATGGACTATATAATGATCTGAATAGCAATCCGAAGACAGTGCAGCTCTTGGCAGGAGTAGCTGATCGAACCAACTCTCGATCTCCTATCAAGAGTTTTTGGCATTTGAATCTGTTTTGTGTGCTCCAGATTCCATGTTCCTAGTGGCTTTCCAACTGTTTGACAAGAGTAGAAATGGAGACGTGACATTTGGAGGCGTTCTCTGGCCACACCGCTGGTGTAGCAGCTCCTTCCGGGCTCACTCATAAAACAGGCATGGCGGCAGTCTTGGAGAAGAGCGCCAGCCCCAGTCAGACTTCTAAATTTGTCTATCCAGTCTATGCTTGTTGAAGTACCAGTCATTTGTGAATTGACTTTTATAAAAATGTCAAAGAAATTTTTGGACAGACTATTATTCATCACCATATCCCTTTTACCTGGGACTGTGAATTTACCTGACTGCAATTTGGGCATAATTGAAAGAAGCAGCTTAACTACACAGAATTCACAGTTTCTCCAGGAGCTACAATTGGAAAATGCAAAACAAGTGCCTTTGCACTGAAAGACAAAGTAAAACTGGCATGATTTCTGGTCTGGCTTTCAGTAACATCAGGGTTACCATTTGGTCTCACACGCTTTCTCCCTTTGTGGAGGAGAACTGAGTTTCGGCAGCCCGAGGAAGTATCTTGCATTAGGTTAGCTTCTGCTACTTCAATGCATTTAACTCCTTACTGAATAACATGGAGCTTGTTTGTCAGGTAGATAGCACTCTAGTTGGCACAAGGAAAAATGTTGAAGTCACAGAGGAGGAATTTTCCCAGAGTTCCATACGCTATGGACAAGTCACTCCACTAGGAACTGATATCCTATGCCAGCTTGCAGACTTATATAATGCTACAAGGCACTTGACTTTGGCAGATATTGAGAGAATAGCCCCGTTGGTTGCGGGGGCCTCACCTTACAACCTGGCAGAACTTCAAAGACAGCAATCTCATGGTTTAGGCAGGCCTATCTGGCTCCAGATGGCCGAGTCTGCTTACACATTCACTCTGGGCTCAGTTGCCAGAGCTGTGGGAGCCACTGCCGGATATCCCATAGATCTGGTGAAGACCCACATGCAAAACCAGGGTGGCTCTGTTGTGGGGGAGCTGATCTACAAAAACAGCTTTAACTGTTTTAAGAAAATCTTGTAATGAGGGCTTCTTTGGACTCTACCAGGGTCTGATACCACAACTTATAGGGGATGCTCCAGAAAATGCTATTATTCAACTCACTGTTAATGGTTTTGTTCGGGACAAATTTACCAGAAGAGATGGCTCCATTCTACTTTTTGCAGAAGTCCTTGCTGGAGGTTGTGCTGGTTGCTCTCAGGTCGCCTTTACCAACTCATTGGAGATACTCAAGATTTGCCTGCAGGTAGCTGGATAGATCCCTACAGGACCCGGGATCAGTGTGCCCTGAGTGTGCTCCGGGACCTGGGACTTTTTGGTCTGTGTAAGGGTGCCAAAGTGTGTTTCCTCCGAGACATTCCCTTTCCTGCAATCTATTTTCCTGTTTATGCTCATTGCAAACTACTTCTGGTTGATGAAAACAGTCACGTGGGAGGTTTCAATCTCTTTGCAGCTGGAGCCATGGCAGGTGTGCCTGCCGCTTCTCTAGTGACCCCTGGCGATGTCATCAAGACAAGACTGCAAGTGGCTGCCCACACTGGCCAGACGACATGCAGTGTTGTCATTCGACTGTTTCAGGAAGATACTCCAGGGAGAAGGGCCTTCAGCATTTTGGAAAGGGACTGCAGCTCAAGTGTTTTGATCCTCTCCCCAGTTTGGGGTCACCTTGGTCACCTATGAACTTCTCTAGCAGTGGTTTTACATCGATTTTGGAGGCATCAAATCCCCTGGCTCAGAACCAACACCTAAATCACTCATAGCAGACCTTCCTCCTGCGAATCCCAATCACATCGGTGGATACCAACTTGCCACAGCCACTTTTGCTGGCATTGAAAACAAGTTTAGCCTTTATCTCTCTAAATTTAAATCTCCTAATGTTCCTGTGGTTCATCAAAGGCAGCAGCAGCAGCAGCTCAGTAATGAGACGACCTTGACTGTGGCCAAATAGCACCCTGAAGAGAGATGCCCAGGAGAGCAGCCCTGTAATGTGTCCAGTCAGCTAAATGGTACTGACTGAGCTGGGGAGTCAAACTGTTCTTTCTATATGACATACCTATACGAGGTAAACAATTAAGTTCGCAAACTTATCCTGGAAAAAGTGCTACACACCTCATTGCTGAATATCACTAATGGTCACCTTTGAAGTACTCCCCTTGGGAAGCCATGCGCTGTCGCCCGTGCCTAGTCCACCCTTCAAAGCAATTTTGGAACTCTTTTTCTGGAATGGCCATCATAGCTGTTGTCGTATTATCCTTGATGCAGTGAATGTTATCAAAATGTCTTTCAATATTTCCTTTATTTTCGGGTAAAGAAAAAAGTCATTGGTGGCCAGATCAGGTGAGTATGAAGGGTGTTCCAATACAGTTATTTGTTTACTGGCTAAAAACTCCCTCCCAGACAGTGCACCTGTGAGCTGGTGCAATTGTCGTGATGTAAGAGCCATAAATTGTGGGCGACAAGTTCAGGACATTTAACTATTTCACACAGCCTTTTCAGCATTTCCAAATAGTAAACTTGGTTAACTATTTGTCCAGTTGGTACAAATTCATAATGAATAATCCCTCTGATATCAAAAAAGGTTAGCAACATTGTTGCAACAAGTTTGCGAACTTAATTTGCAGACCTTGTATTTGTTTATAAAGCAATGGCTTGCTGCCGGGGGGTGGACGGACGGTGGGTCGGGACTGATAATGCATTTTCGAGCTTTAGTCTTATCTGTTGAGATGATTTCTAAGCCTTGGCATGAATTAGTGTTCTAGCCTGCTTTGCACAGCTTGCACTTATAGTGACTGTACATATTGTATGTACATCTTTGTACAGAGACAATCTGGGCACCTCATCCCAGCAAATCACATTTATAAAAGGTAATGCAGTTCTGAGTAGCTTGAAAGGTACAGAATATTTTGAAAGGTTTTATTAAGAATCACAGGAAAATAAATTTATTATAAATAACAACATAAATAAATAAATAAATAAATAAATAAATAAATACATACATAAAACATGGTGGATAAGAACTTGGACAAAATGTTGATAATTTTGAAGCTAGCCATAAACATTGGGTTCATTATACTATTCTCTCTACTTTTGTGTGTGTTTGAAATTTTCCATAATAAAAAGTTTTTAAAAAGAACATCAAGAAAGTTGAAAACTCATAAATATGTGGAACTTAAACAAAACATTCCTGAACAACCAATGGTTCAAAGAAGAAATCAAAAGGGAAATTAAAAAAATACCTTAAAACCAACAAAAATGGAAGCACAACATACGAAAACCTATGGGATGCTGCAAAAGCAGTTCTAAGGGAATTTTTATAGCGATAAATGCATGCATTAAGAAAGATCTACATGGGGCCGGCTGAGTGGCGCGATGGTTAAGAACTGGCTTGGGACGCCAGAGGGCCCCGGTTCGGATCCCACATATGAGGGCCAGTGACACTGCCCTCCACAGCTAAGATGCTGAACAACAGCTCAACCTGGAGCTGGGCTGCCGTGGGTCACTGGCCATCGTGAGTCACTGGCGACGGCTAGGCTGCAGTCCCTGTGGCAATGGGTTGCCATGGGCTACCGTGTGTAGCCAGCAGCCAGCGTGTGTAGCCAGCAGCCAGCATAAGCGGCCAGCAGCCAGCATGAGTGGCCAGCAGCCGCAGTGAGCGGCCGTCCAGAAGCCGGCGACTGATCTGCCTCGCCCAGGAAGAGCACAATGATGGTGCCAATTGGGCCAGTGAAGCAACGTCCTCCACAACTAGACTGAAGAACAAAATGACAGCAACTTGTCTGTTCCCCTTCCCCCAATTCCCCAGCACTGTTCCCATCCCCCCAATTCCCCAATAAAAATCTTAAAAAAAAAAAAAGAAAGATCTACATGTATGGTGTCAAATGGGTACTAGACTTACCAGGGTGATTACTTTATAAGGTATATAAATGTCCAATCACTATGTTGTACACGTGAAACTATTATAATACTGTATGCTAACTGTAATTGAAAAATAAATTTTTAAAAAATTTTAAAAAGAAACAAGACCTCAAATAAACTACCTCACTTTACACCTCAGGAAACTAGAAAAGGAAGAACTAAGCACAAAATTAGCAGAAGGAAGGAAATAAAGGTAAGAGCAGAAATAAATGAAATAGAGATTAGAAAAATGATAGAAAAGAGCAACAAAACTAAGAGATCGTTTTTGAAAAGAAAAACAAAATTGGCAAATTTTTAGGTAAGCTAAGGAAAAAAGAGAAATGATTCAAATAAATAAAAATGGAAATGAGACATTACAACTGATACCACAGCAATACAAAGGATCATGAGGAACTACTATTAATAGGCACATGTTAACAAGCTGGATTAACTAAGAAATGGATAAATTCCTAGAAACATACCAAGACTGAATCATCAAGAAATAGAAAATCTGAGCAGACCATTAATGAATCAGTAATAAAAAATCAACCAACAAGAAAAGCCCAGGCCAGATGTTTTCACTGGTGAATTCTACAAAACATTTAGATAATTAATGCAAATCCTTTTCAAACTCTTCTAAAAAACCAAAGAAGAGAGAACACTCCCAAACTCATTTTACAAGGCCAGCATTACCGTGATACCAAAACCAGACAAGGACACTACAAGAAAAGAATATTACAGACCAACATCCCTAATAAAAATGATGCAAAAATTATCAAAAAAATATTAGCAAACCAAATTCAACAGCTTACTAAAAGGATCATACACCATGATCAAGTGGGACTTATCCCTGAAATGCAAGAATAGTTCAACATAGGCAAATTAATAAATGTGATACACCACATTAATAGAATGAAAGATAAAAATCATATGATCATCGCAATAGAAAAAAGCAATACAACATCCATTCATGAAAAAAACTCTCAACAAATTGAGTATGGAAGGAACATACCTCAACATAGTAAAGGCCATATATGACAAGCCCAAAGCTAACATCATACTCAATGGTGAAAGGTTGACAGCTTTTCAGGAACAAGACAAGGATGCCCACTTGCACCATTCCTATTCAACATAGTTCTGGAGGTCCTAGCCAGAGCAATCAGGCTAGAAAAAAGAAACAAAAGGGCATCCAAATGAGAAAGGAAGAAATAAAATTCTCTTTGTTTGCAAATGATATGATCTCCACCAAAAAAAAAAAAAAAGTTAGAACTAATCAACAAATTCAGTAAAGCTGCAGGATACAAAATCAAGATACAGAAATCAGTTGCTTTTCTATACACGAACAATGAAATATCTGAAAAAGAAATAAAGAAAACAAGCCCATTCACAATAGTATCAAAAACAATAAAATACTTAAGATTAAATTTAATCAAGGTGAAAGATCTGCATACCAAAAAACCATAAGACTTTGATGAAATTGAAGAAGACACAAACATAGGAAAGATATCCTCTGTTCATGGCTGGGAGATTTAATATTATTAAAATGTCCATAATACCTGAAGCAACCTATAGATTCAATGCTGTCTCTACCAAAATTCCAATGGCATTTTTCACAGAAATAGTAAAAAAAATCCTAAAATTTGTATGGATCACAAAAGGCCCTGAACAACTAGAGCAATTCTGAGAAAGAACAAAGCTGGAGGCATCACATTTCCTAATTTCAAACTACAGCTGATCCTTGAACAACACAAGTTTGAAATGCACATATCCACTTATATGCAAATATTTTTCAACTGACCACATGCAGCTCAAACTGGTATTGTTTAAGGGACAATTCTGCTGTTGGGAATCCACATACGCGTGGCATCAACTGTACTTATATGTGGATTTTCAACTGCACAGGAGGTGTGCACCTATAACCCCTGAGTTGTTTAAGGGTCAACTGTATATTACAAAGCTACAGTAATTAACACAGTGGTGGTAATCATTTTGCAAAATACTAAGTGAATCAAATCAACCAGTTGTACAACTTAAACTCACACAATGTGATATATCAATTAAATCTCAATAATGCTAGAACAGAAAATGGAAAGAAAATAGAAGTTACCGTATTTGCCGGCGTATAAGACGATTTTTTGGCCCTGAAAAATATGCCTCCAAGTGGGGGGTCGTCTTATACGCCAGGTACACTTCAGATAGACTGCCCATAGTGCTTGCCCCGTGCCATAGTGGCCTCCCGATGCCCGCCCACTTCATTCCACATACCGTTCAGGCATCAGCAGCACTGCTGGGTGTATGCTCGGCTGTTATGCGATTTTGCTGTTATGCGATTTTACCACACTCGCAAAATCGTACACAGCCAACCATACACCCAGTATGATAGCGCAAAATCGTGAATCGCGATTTATGTATATGTTTGATTACATACAGCCTTGTGACAGTTTTCCTGCATGTCATAAGCATTTGAATATAAATATAAATGTTGAAATCAAATCTGATATTGTTTTACCTTTTATTTGGTGTGTGGAAGGTGTGCAGAAGAGGGGGTAGTCTTATACGGCGAGTATATAACAAACTCTGTATTTTGAGTGGAAATGTTAGGGGGTCGTCTTATACGCCCAGTCGTCTTATACGCCGGCAAATACAGTATATTGATTTGATGGAATTTTTTCCTTACACACAAATACACATAAATACACATATATAAAATTTAGGATAAATCATAAAATATATTTTTTTCTGAATAAATGACTTACCTATCTCCCAATTTCTTTGCAGCCCAACCCACCACCTTTTAAGATCTGTACTAATATAAAAGGTACAATACAGTAAACTTCTTTTGCTAAAAGTTATGGACTATGGACTTTTTCTGAGGGTTACACATTCAGGGTCACAAGTCAGTTGACAAGAGCTGCTGCAGATGCATAACACACATGACACAGAACAAAATGGGCTGAGTTGACGTCTTCACCGGGTAATCTGTATAACTTCAAGGTCCTCCTCTTCCACTTCTGAAGACAGAAGCAACATCAGCTGCTTCATTTGCTTTCCCCACTTTAGACAGACATCACTACCAACACTTAACATATGACCTTTATTAGTGGATTCTCATGGGCAACCCAGGCCAGGCAACCTAAGGCCTTTCCATCCTTCTTAGTCATTATGGTTCACCACCTTCTGAATGCTGTGAGAGTTATACACACCAGTACTTACTTGTAGTATGGCAATATATGTTCTTAGAGTCTGGCATGTCCAGTCCACACCTCTGTAATCCCCCAAATCAACTCAACCCTGCCTTGTGGGTAACCCACATTCACCAACACCAAATGTTTAGGCTGCTCCTGCACATGGCAGGAATGTGCCCACAACATTTTCTAAATTACATAAAACTGAAAAGTCCACTAAAGTGAAAAATCTATGATGCTGTGTCTTAATGCAGGAATGATTAAAGAAGAAATTCAGAATCCAAATTCCCTCACCAAACTTGCAATTTCAATTCATTCTCTCAAAGAAAATAAACTGACTACATATTTTATCTCACCTTTATGACCATGGAGAGGAACTTACCACTTAAATTATAAACTATACTTGGGAGTAAGATGGGGGAAACAGTGATCTAGAGGGGGTAGACACTAGTGAGGGATGGAGCGGAGGACAAGGTACGGTGGACAGAGGATGAGGCTGGGCGGGGGGAGGACAGAATTGCGGCAGGGAAGGGAGAACAGGGTCCGAGCAGAGGATGGGTTTGAAGGGAGAGGGGACCAACTGGGGTGGAGGCGAATGGAGGTACACAAAGCGGCGCGCCCTCCGAGGCCGCCCGGGGGTGGGGGTAGGGGTGAGTTGGGCGGATAAGTCCTCACCGTGGAGTCCGTAAAGGACATGCCCGGGAGAAAGGGCAGGCCGTGCACGGGGTTGGACACCATCGCAGCTGCAATCGCCGCCGCCGCCGCCACCTAGAACAGATTTTGTCCGAACCGGTTGCCCGGGCGACGAACTGCGTTCGCTGGCCTCCTGAAGCTCCATGGTAACTCCAAACATCCCGAGCATCCGCGAGTGGAGGGCGGGGTCTGAGGAGCCGGCGTGACAGGTCTGCGCGTGCGCCGCCCGCGGGACTCGGCATTCTCGCGGTAAAGTGGCCGCGACGAAAGGGGCGCATTTGGTGGGCGTGGCGTGGCTGGCCCCGCCCCTCCCCGCTCCAGCCCCCGGGATGTGAGAGCTGGTGGGCGGGGTGGGAGGAGCAGATTGAGAAGAGCTCTCTTTGAGAGAGGTTCAGGGGTTGGAGTGGCACTTAGATGAGTTAAAATAAAAACAGTTCCTTCCTTCCCTCCACACCAGTCCTCACCGCGCCCCGCCTGCGTTGTGAACTCTAGCACACTTTTCTCCCAACTCTGGGAAAAGGGCTGTCGTCCCAGTTAACACTGAAGTGTAAATGGTTGGTACTGGATGAAAGTGTTACCTACCCAGATGGTGCTTCTTGGAGGCAGGGGTTGCAGATCATTCATGGTTGAATCTCTGTTGCTTAAGGATGCTCAATGAACTCATGTAACCGTCTTGTCCCTAACCCTTGCGCTGCTGCACTGTCTTTTTTCCACCCTCACCTGCTGTCAATCCCTGCAGTTCTTCACCGTGAGTTCTTGCAGGCCAGGGCCTTGCGACAACTCAAGACTGACTGGAAGCTACGAAGTGCTCATCTCAATTCTCCTGATCTCTATAGTTTAATACCTACCTGCAGCTGCAATAAAAAGATCAGAATCACAAGGGGAAAGGCCCTCCTTCAAAAAAGAAAACTAAGTCAGAAGTGAAGTGAAATACCGTCAGGTTCATAGGTGTTCTCACCTTTGGTGCTTTTTACAAAACTTGTTTAAATTATTATTCCTTAAAAGAAAATGTGGTCCTGTTCCTGAAACATTTGCAGGAAAGAAAAAAAAATCAGCACTGAGAAACTTAAAAATAAAAAAGCAAACAAAACCCTGGTGCCTAGACATTGGTTTCATTAGGTCTGAAGTGGCGCCTAGGAATCTGATTGTTATAACAGCTGTTTCTGATAATGTAAACATTAATATACACGGAGCCACTTTAAAATGGAGCTGGAGCTGCCATGCCTGAGGAACTGCCTTGCACGTCTCGTGTCTCAAATCCTTGGAATGTTAAAACAGGGTAAAATAACCTTTGGATGAAGCCTGAGCAACCTCGTGCCTTGCAAAAGAACTGTTTGCAAAGATAACAAGAAAGTAGTTATTATGACTGCTAAGCTAATGACTACTGGACTGAAAAGTAAAAACATGGTTTAGGATTAACATCACTATGTTGTTATCTGCGCCAATAGAAACGCCTTCCTTCTATTGATGTAATTGCTCCCTTTCTCATAAA
Organism: Hipposideros armiger; assembly: GCF_001890085.2. Taxonomy (NCBI): domain Eukaryota; kingdom Metazoa; phylum Chordata; class Mammalia; order Chiroptera; family Hipposideridae; genus Hipposideros; species Hipposideros armiger. The sequence continues at coordinate 1,707,914 of NW_017731638.1, read as the reverse complement.
TACTCATTGCCTTTGTCTCCTAGTCAGAACATTATTTGGGGTTCTGCTTGAATTAATGATTCCCGAATAGCTATTGTTATTGATCTCAGTAAATGCTTCTTGCCTGTCACTTTGAAAGGCCTTTTTATTTTTAGGTTAACAATAATGAGCCAGTTTAGGAACATGATAAGAGCAGCAAGCCTGACAGAAAGCATATCTCTGTGTCATGAGTAGTTCCCTGCCAATACAGACAGCAGCTTTGGTTTTATTGCTGCTTGTCAGAGCAAATACTCCTGTTGGGTTTCACTAATGGACTTGAAGCTCAGGGGGCCCAAGACATGAATCCACTGGTGACACATGAAACAGAGTGGTGGCTGGCTGCCACACCCTGCCCAAAGAGTTTCTTTTCTACTAATTATTCCTCTCCCCTGGCTACTTCTGTTTCCCCGTTCTTGTCCCCGCCCACACGCTTTTTTTATACTTTTTTTAATTTTAATTTTCTATTGGCATATTATTTTAATGGAGACATTTAATACAGCTTTAAAATATTAATAAATTGTTTGCATTGTTGAAGTTATTGAAAACTTTTAAGTATCTGTCCATTACATTATATCTTAGCCACTGAACTGGGATGAAAGCCAACCACTGGGAGAATACTTCAAGTTGGCAAGTTCAAACTTCAAAGAGAAGATGGTTCTCCCACTTCTCTCCACCCCATTGATGCTGAGTACCCAGAATCACTGGTAACTATAATCCTTGCTGACTCTTCATGATAACCTTAAACCCTTACCAGTCATATGATCCCTTCCTCAGCTCTCTTAATAAAAGTAAATCCATGGCATTAGAATACACTTTGAAGAGCCTTCCTGGACTAAGCGCGTGGTTGCACTGGGGTCTATATTCCCTGGATTGGGTAGGGAGGAGCCCATGGGGCTGGAAAGGTTGAGTCATGCCTAAGCCTATTATCCATTGTGTCATCTGTTTCTATTTGAGGAGTGTCCTCTGTTCAAAAACCTTTCTTTTCCAGAAGAGCGTACTAGTTAAATGGATAGCAAAGTGTGTTTAACTACTTTCGGCCCCTAGAAAAGCATGGTGAAGAAAACTTCTGTCTGTGGCATCATAAAAATGCCATCACCTCTGATGAGGGGGAAGCCAGGCGGTGTTGCAACAGTGCTAAAAAACACAGGGACAGGGCTGTGAAGAAGGGGGGTGTGGGAGGAAAGAGGCATGGCTTCAGAAAACTGCTTGGACCCTGAGAAGGTTTGGTATGATTAATCATTTCTATCCCATTTCCCCAAACATGACTAGTCAAGATGGATTGCACTTCAGTTGAAACTCACCATTTCCCTCTTTGTGGACTATACAGACGAGAACAGAAACCATCCATGGCAGCTAAAGCAGAAAGGACCATGGTTTGAAGACTGCATTAAAGCCTGGACTCAGAAGACCACAGAGACACTGCATGACCTTAGCAGGTTGTTTCAAAGCTTGGGGAATGGAAAATAATGGAAACGTTAGACTGCCGGAAGGTCAAGCTTGAAAGACAGCATCATGCTGAGTGGTCTCTCAGGGACTCCTGAGGAGTGGTAGAGGCTATAAGCACTTGACCTAAAATAAACATCTCTTTTTTCAGCATTTTGCCTAGAGCTGGCTTTACCCAGGTTTTATTTTCAACCCTGTGACATTATTCTTCAGTACCTAAAATCACAGGACAATTGCCAAGTAGGATAGTGTGTGCATGTGTGCGAGCACGTGTGTGTCCTGGATATTTCTGTAGTGAGTTTGGTGCTCTATGTCCCTCTGCTGTATAAAAGTGGTACAGCATGGTTTGTGGAAAACAAACCCAATTGCACACCAATAGGTTTGAAAGGGTTGGGGGTGTGGCTAGTGTTTCAATATGGAGATAAGACCTTGCAGGGGAGTGTCTTTCAGAGTGCTCTCTGCCATTCATTTCCATCACGCCTTAGTCTCTAGAATCTCTTATCTAAAGAGTGCCCAGTCAACCACTTTAATATTTGCAAAGTATCGAAAAAGGAGAAAGAAGCATCCATAGTGATTTCCAAGCAGATTCTGAAAATTTAGGACCCACAGGAAATCATTTGACACAAAATCACATAATTTGGGTTTAGACTATTTTAGTTTTACAGAGGGCTCCTGCCAAGGGTTTGAAAAAACTTGTGTTTCTGTGGCTTCCCCCCCCCCCCCCAAGTCAAACCCATTCTATGACTTTAGCTGATTCATTTGGAATTCTCTTCCCTCTGGAAAAGCCTATCCAACATTACCTGAGTCCGTTGTGAAAGCTGAGGAGTAGAGGCGAGGACCCCACGTGGGCAGTTGCCAAAATGGGGCCCAGGAGCACTTGCTTCAGCAAGGGAGAGCCAAATGGGAAACACATTTCACCACACTGAAACTGACTGCTCTTGAATTTTTTCTCTGCATTTAACATCCTACCACAGAGGTTCTACTGCATTCACATGTGTGATAAGCTACTCATCACTATTTCCTCTTGAGTTTATGCTTGAGGCAAGCAATTACCATTTCTCTCTTTAATGGAGTATAGGTGGTGATAGGGTGGGGTGTTCTTGTTCCAATCTCAACCTGTACTTGCTGAGCTGGGAGACCAAGAGCCACTGGTTAGGGCAAATTGTGTCACTTGCATAGAGATGTAAAAAACTGCCATAACAAAGGGCTGCCATAACAAAGCGGCACAACTGGGTGGCTTAAAAAAAGAGAAATTTATGCTCCACAGTTCTGGAAGCTAGAAGTAAAAAAATCCAGGTATTGCTAGGACCACGCTCTCTCCCCTAGCTTCAGTCTATGGCATTCGTAGGCTTGCAGCTGCATAATGCCAATCTCTACCTCCATCATCATACGGTGCTCCCCCAGGTGTGTTTCTTTGCCTTCACGTGGTCATATGTCTTCCATTCCCTGTGTCTCTCTCCTCTTCTTATAAGGACACCAGTCACATTGGATTAAGGGTCCACCCAACTCCAGTATGACCTCCTAACTACTTACATCTGCAACTACCATTTCCAAACAAGGTCACTAACTGAGGTACTGGGGATTAAGACATCAACATATCTTCTGGGGGGACGTGATTCAAGCTACGACAGATGGGAATTAAGAAGTAAAAAATGAATGAGTGGTGAGTGGGATTTCTTCTATCAGCTGAGAACACCTGGGAACCATAGTGGAGAAGGAAGGCGCTGCCAGCCTGTCTGGGTGGGGTGGGATACCACGGGAAGTTCTCGCTGATGCCAATGATAGTCTGTGACATGCAGACAGGGAGTCAAAGAAGCAATGTGGAGGAAAGTAATAAATTCCCCCACCAAAACTCATGCAGAACCCTAGGAAAATAAAATCCTTCTTAACCTGTCAAGAGTGGGGAGAAATCCCTCCCAAGGGCAGAGAGCCCTCATTCTGGTGAGAGACTTCTGGGAGTCCACAGAGACAGTGCGTGCCTTTAGACAGAGCCCATAGCATCCTGCTCCACGTGAAGTGATAGAAATAAGAATGACAATGGTTGTCACTAGCACTTACTAGACACAGTAAAATTAGTCAGATTCTGAGATAATTTGTTCTTGTTTGAAAACAAAACACTGAGTTGAGATGTTTTGCACGTTGCCATAGCTGTCATTAAGAAAAGGAAATTGTTATAGCCCAGAACAGTGCTCAAAAACACTTTTAGGAGGAATAGGCTATATTTAATAAGTCCTGAAGAGGAGGAAGGATTCACTAGAGAAGTGTAGAGAAATAATTTGAGGATAATCAGTGGTTTTTAAAACTGGTTTGAGTCCTTGAGGTTCTTTCAGGTGGTTACAGATGGCCTCTGAGAGTAACATTTGTAACTTGACGAGGTCCGCGTTGGATTCTAGAACAAAATATATTTAAGAATCTCACGTTTGGTCCTTTTTCAATGATAACAGTCTAAGGAGTTTTGCTTGGCCAACATATCTAGAAATAAAACGAGAACTGCATCTTTAGGTTTATTTCATTTATCAGGGAAAAATAAAAATTCACATTCCATGTCCCTCTGGATTCTACACTTACAGTTCACACAATTAGCAATGGGGAAGGTAGACCGAAAGACCTTCTATTCATTTAATTTTGGTGCTTTAGAATACGAACTCTGGATTCAAAGGCCTGAGTTTTTGTGATAGTCCATGACTTACCAACCAGGTAGTCTTGGGCAAATTTACAGTTTCCTCCTTGGTAAAATTGGGGCAATAACAGTACCTGCCTCATAGAGTTGTATGAGGGTTAACCAGAAAGAATCTGAGAAAACAGCTCTGCAAAGGACTTGGCAAGGAGTGAGAACTACATAATATAAACTGTTAATATTATTTTTATTCCCATTTCCAGGCTCTGCCCTGGATGTTTCATTGCATTTCTGCCCAGAGGATTACCCAGAGTACAAACCAGTGTCAAGGAAACATTCCCGCCTATCTAGGAGGAAGTGGAGGTCAGCATTCCAGGCATTTAGGAAATGCTCTCTGAGAAGAATCTGGAAAAAACCTGGAGAGCATGAGTGTGTGTCCATAGGAACACAGAGCCCAAGGCCAGGCCCACAGAGAGAATAACTTGGTTTTATATAGACGGCAGGGAGCAGCATTTGCTCTGTTCTCTAAAGGAAAGGTAATAAATATGCAGTGAATAATTAGTCCATATTGATAAACAGCTATCCTGAATTTTCTTGGGCCAAATTATTCTCCAGCATACCTCCTCCTAAGGTCACAGTAAATGCCAAAGTGCTCACAATCTGAGGCTCTCACAATCTGTCCTCATCTCTTCTGTCCTCCCTTTGTTCTTGCTGGCCCCAAGCCCTTTGCACTTCTTCCCTCTGCCTGGGGGAGAAACAGAGCTAGCTCTGTCACTTTTCCCTGTAGTCTTCTTCCCTGATTCTGTTTAAAAGTGCAAACTCACTCCACCCCTTTGGCCTGTCCTTCTTCCTTGCTCTGTATTTCTCCTTGGCACCATCACCTTCTATAATAATATCCGAATGCTGTACCATTTATTTGGTTCATTGTCTGTCTTGCCACCCCCTCTACCAGCCCCCCAATGTAAATGCCTAAGGGCAGGGATTTGTGTGTGTTTTGTCTGTTTTGTCCATTGTTGTATCCCTGGTACTTAGAACAGGAACTGGCTCCTAGTTGTGTTCAGGGCTTCTGGAGTGACTTTCAGTGAATCCACATACCCGTCCAACAGGCTGGGCCTTGCCTCCACTGAAGGTCTTTCTAGGAGAGTACTCAGAAAGCTGAGATGCATTTCAAAGAATTCCTTTAACACGAGATAATGTATCATTGGCTCTGTTTTGTGAGCCGCTATCTCAGCCACTGCATCATCAAATTGCCTACATAATGTAATTTCAGAAGGGAGTGTAATGTAACCATCTTGGTATTTCTATAAACAGCCAAAGACGGATGCTTTTGTATTTTATAGAATGAAAGTATTAGGTTACTTAAAATTTCTAGTTCCCAGTATCTGGTTTTTCAGGAAGTTTTATACGACACTGCTAATTTGCCTATCATTGACAATATTTTGACATAGCCTTATTTTTCCCCTGAAGATATTTAGTGATGGGTCTGTGGATTACCTGTTTTCTCTATTTTCCTGCATTGACTTTAATAGCATATATTACTTGAATATGAGAAATAACCAATGACTTTTGGGGGACTTTCTACTTAGTCTGCATAACCCCCTTATAAGGCAGAGAAACTTGTTTTAATCCCATGTTCAAAGCCATATTAGCTGCTAAAGTCCCTGGGAAAGCCAATTGTTTGAAGAACAGACAATCCCAGTAAAAGATGAGAGGTGGGACTTGCATAATCTTGCAAGGTTGCTAATACTAGATGAGTTTCTCATCCAAGCATCCAGAGGTATTTTCAAGAAGCCATGACTTGGAGAGTGAGATTTGACTCTCTAATCTAGGCCACCAAGGGCCTGTGGCCAAATGAAACTTTTGGGCTTCTGAGAAGATTGTGAGGTGCAAAGAATGCTTTATTTGGCATCCAAGGAGGTGGTGTGAAGTCACTGTCACCTGAAAAGAAATGATACAACCCTGGCTGTCAGGAGGTATTTAGGGTCAAAAGTTAAAATAAGATTAGGTTAAAGCACACACAATATGTGTAAGGGCTTTACATACTGTAAAGGACTCTGCAAATATTTGGTGTTGATGTTTCTGATTAGCTGAGCCCTGAATTTATCTGGAAGAAAAATAAGTTTGAGCTTAAACATTACAACTAATCGTGTGCCTTTGAACCAGCCATTCTATACTCTTTTAGTGTTTCCTAGTTTAATCAAGATCTTTTTGGCCTTACCTCACGATTATTTAGAAACTCACATGGATGTGAAAATGTTTTGGAAAGCATACAATCTGGGGTGATATTCTGTAGCCTTTGAGTTGGTCAAGGCCTCCTGGAGCCTACAAAATAGTGCATATCTCTTCTATGAGGGTCACCTTAGGCAAAAAAAAGCCCTTAACTTAGTTAAATATGCTCCCAAAGTTAATATTTCAATGAAATCTCTTTTTAATGATTTTCCTTCCATATTATTTCCAAAACAAATTTAAGGGATAAGGTGTTTTTTGTTTGTTTGTTTTTAAGGAGGCAGCCAGGGTTCAGCATGCTGTTTCCAGTTTACCAAATTAAGTACATCTCCTTACCTGTAGATGGGGCTTTATATACCTGGGGAGTCTATACTGCCTGTGGAAGTATAGGACTTTTCTGTGTCTGGATGTAGAGGACAGTGAGAAGGGCTGGAGAAGCAGCAGGAGGAACAAGGGTTGAGGTGGCTATAAGGTGACAGCATTGCTGTTGACAGAGATGCTTTCAGCCTCTGCAGGGAAGGAGGATAAAGGTCAAGCCTTTTGAAAAGGGTCTGCCCCAAAGCAGACCCCAGCCTCCAATGGATTTGGCAGGCCATGTGGCCCTCAGGCTGTGATTGGGACCAAGACCTGGAGAGGGGGACCCTGTGGTGGCCCCAAGTGGGAAGATGCTTGTTCTCATTCAACAGACTGCAAACTCTCCCTATGCCTGTTTTCTTCTATTATTTTTATTTTTTTTCTCACTATGGTATCTCCAGAGCTAACATGGTGCCTACCACCAGTAGGTACCCATAAACACTTGATGAATCAATAACTGAAGAGTGATCAAACTATTAACAGCAACGACAGAAGCATTTGCAAACTGTGGAGTGCCCCTGCTGGTAATAAAAAGGGTTTGGCAAGAGGAACATCAGAATTCTACCAGTGGACCCTCAAGCCAGAGAAATGCTGTTTTCCTATTGTTATTGTGATAGTCATGTAGCTGAAGCTAGAGTAGCCTGGAGAATCACCTTTTCCACAGCTATTTAAATCTAATAGTTAGGCTACAAAATCCTTTGGTTGACAGGTGCCACATTTCACAACACATACATTATAGTATCTTTGATGGTATAATTATAATTCATAATTTTTAGATTTCAAAAAATGTAGTCCATCAATTCAAAATTTTGAAATCTTCAACACTATTTTCTACAAAACTAGGAGTGTGTATTCAATTAGATTGAAATCTTCAGAGAAATCAACTCCATAGCATTTGGGGGGGAGGGGACAATTTCATCTACTCATAGGTGAGGATCTGGGGTACGTGTATGTGGATTTGGGGAGTTTGGGTATGACTTTTTTTATGCCTTTATACTTTCCTACTTCTATGTGGATATAAAGTGTCCTGACCTCATCCTCCTGGCAATGATTGCCTAGATAAAACCTATCTTTAAGATGGGTCTTGTCAAAATAGCCCTTGTCAAGGGCTGGGTCAAAGAAACAAGGTAGCTGTTGACAGTACAACAATCCATATACAAAACCAGTTTAATGGTAATTCGTGTAAGTAGATTTATATAAACAGAAAATAGTTCATTTTTTTCCTCGCCAAGCAATCAAGCAACACACTAGGACCAACAAAATTAGTAGACTGAGGCTTGGGGACAATGGCTGGGCCTTTCTGAATAAGACATGAGCGCCATCTGGAGGGCTCACTTGAAACTACCATGCAGCAACTGAAGAACCTAATGGTTTTAAGCATTAAATGTACAATTTGCCAACAGGTGACCAACGGAGGCAGGAATGAATCACCTTCATCTCGTAGCCTGAGCCCCTACTATTTCAAGCTTCCAATAGAGGGTTGAGAATATTGTTGTTGAATGAGGTACTTTCAGCCAAGGTGGGAAATGAAACCCTAACGTCTGAAGAGTATTAACATTAGTTTGTTAGTAAATATAGGTGAAGTGCTAGGCAAGAAGGAAACAGGCAAATGTGTCCCCCACTCTGCTGTGTTTTGCGGTACCCTCTCCCTACCCTGAGTAGGGTCTCATACAGATCCACCAGAATTTTTATTAACAAGATGTAAATGACTGCTAGTTTATTTTTTTGGAGGTATTTACATTTTAATAGGTTGAAAGTATTGAGAGAGAGAGAGAGAGAGAGAGAGAGAGAGAGAGAGAAAGAACCAGCAGAATTTCCAGGAGGTGTCAACTGTTAGAGGGGGTATGATGGAGAAACAGAATCATCTTCTTTATCAAATACTTTATTCCTTTTAAACAAACTAGGTATGTTTCTTACTGATATACTCACTCATTTTAGTGAAAATGTTCAAAACTCTGAGCGGTTAAAAACATCTGCATTTCCTGTGTTTATATATTGCTAATGAGATACTGGTAATTTTAATGAGATACTAGTCCCTTATCTCAGTGCTTCTCAAATATCTCTGGTGAAACATTAAAAAAAAAAAAAAGATTTCCAATAACTTGAGGGACCAATACTTGTGTAAATTAAAATAAAAATGTGATGGCAATACCTAAATGTTTAGTCTATCTTGTAATTATATTGTTCAAGACCTTTTACAGTGTGCAGGCTGGCATTGGTCTGTGGCCCACATTTGAAGACCACTGCTGTACTTCCTATTTTCTCTTTTAAAAAAATGCCTGCATTTGGCCTAAAGATCTCTGCCCACCATGACCACCACAGTTACATTCAAGGGCTTGACTTACGTCTTTCTTTCAACTTGAATCCACACTAACAAATATTTAAACACTTTCTATTCCCTCTTTTAAACTGACCCTCTATTTAGAATTTTGCACAACTTCCCCATTGCCTTGTTTAGTTCAACCCGATTCAGTTTTGCTAACTTTATTTGTGATGAATTTGTCCTAGACACCAGAAGCTTGTGTAAGACACTTGGGTAGCACAGAAGTTCAGGTATTTGAGGACTAAGAGAAATCCATCAAGGAAAACTATGTAGCTGGTAAGACACACTTTCTTGATATAAAAATTATAGGAAAGCTTCAGTTCAATCTCTTTCTTTTCTTTTCTTTCTTTCTTTCTTTTTTTGCCAAAATAGATTCAAAGGTACTTTTGATTGATAAGCAATTCAATCCACTGGTTGAAAAGCAACAAATTATTTTCTTTCTTATCCCTATAACTCCAAAATAAAAATTCCAAGTGGCCATATATTAAGTAGTGTTCATACATTTCCATTTATAAGGCACAAACTCCACAAAACTCTCAAAGAAAGAAAGAAAACACAGATTTGAAGGCAACAAAATAACCTAGTAATAGAAGACATTCATCAAACTGAAGTGAAAACAAACCACTTTCCTTTTTAGTAAACAGGGACCTTATAGTGATAGGAAATGTGGCCTCGAGAAGGCTTCCATGGCTCTATTACCACTGCAGCCCCTTTCACGGGATGAGTGTGGAAGTCAGTCCTCAGGGAGACTGCATGGTTAGAATACATCAACGGCAAGTGCCACCTATCCCATAGAAGCTGTTGCGCAGCAATATCCCAAACAGTACATTCTAGCTACAGGGCACCCAGTTTACCATTCTTCCTCAAAGGAGCCTTCAGACACCAACCTGCAGTGAAGCACATATGCTCACCTGTCCTGGGGTTTGATTATTTTAAAGGTTCAGCTGTCAGTTGAGGCATAACTGCCTGCCTAAGGACCCTGAACTAGGGTCATGATGTGGGTTCTTCTTGTGGCAGTATCTATTTAAAAGGCTGGACCTTGGGTTCCTCTTGAAATAATCGGATCCCTAGAGGGACCTTTAGAATTAATTCACTCTACTAGGGGTCAAAATCTGAAGATCCCCTGGAGCGAGCCCCAAATCTTCTGACCTGTAAGGCAGCCCTAACAGATCTCAAGTAATCCCACAGTTCACAGGTATAAAACAAAAGGGTCCCATGACACCAAACAGTATCCATGCTTGCTGGCTGGGCCTCCTCGTGGCTCTTGGCACTGTACTTTCCAGTACCGTTTCCATTAGTGTTATGTGAGAATAAGCTTCCCGAATGTCCACATGGATCCAAACATTTACTGCAAGTGTGACTATTTCAGAGTCCTGTATATTACCAAGGTATGGATGGGACTGAACAGCACTTCCGAGAAAACAGCCAGGGAGATGTCATCCTGAGAAAAAGGGTCAGGGTTAGAGTGGGTGAGAGTGGAGGGGCCACAAATCAGATGAATTGAATAGCTCATTATGTCTTAGGGTTTCACTGAATCTTAAAAATTACTAATTCTCCACCCTGGACAATCTGAAATCCAAATGAAATCGGGCCCTTGGGTTGATTTATTCGATTACCAAAGACCAGTATAATAGGAATGGCCATTCCAATACGATGTGGACCAGCCCACTCCTTGTTTTCCAGTCCAGTTTTATTATCCCTTCAGCTCCAGGACTTGCCCCTGGAGGCCACAGTCAGGATTCGACTAAATTTTCAGGCATGAAGATGGTCCTTAATTCAGTGTCCCATGAATCTTAGCCAAGGTCCCTTTCTTTCCTGTGTCTTGACAGACTATGACCCAGAGGGAAAAGGAATACTCCTTTTACTAACAACTGTAACAACGTAACTCTTGAATCCTTTGGTTCCCAATGCCATAGCCATAGCACATCCTTGGAAATGCATTTTAATTGAGAAGTCAACTCTTAAAAACAATAAGGCGACTCTGAATTTTTTTTTTTTTCATCGCATTTCCCTCCAGTCACAATGGGGTGCCTCCACACCTCGCCCCCGCCTTGCCAGCCTCAGGAATCTTTCTTCATCAGTCTGGCCTTGACTTTGTGCCGCAAGAGGGCTGCCGTGGCAGTGCTGCAGGCGGTCAACAAGAAGAAAGACAGACAGGCCATGTAGACAGAGAGGGCGCTGTGGCGCTCGCGGAAGATTTCCTGCCGCCCCTGGTAGTCCAGGAGGATGGCCTCCAGCTGGGAGAGCGTGCAGATGGACAGGAACACGTGGAAGAGCTGATGCCCGTGGCCCACAATGTCACAGGAACCCGGGAAGTACTTCTCAGGAACCGGGCAAGAGAAGAAGTAGGCGCTGACCAGGAAGAAGAGGATCTGGAGGGTGTGGTACCAGGCCGCCTGCTCCTGGCAGCCAGCCAGGTGGCACAGGGCCACTCGGTGCGCCACCGGGCTGATGTCTAGAATGAAGGCCAGCCCCGAGGGCACCACTTGACAGATCTTCTTCATGACTGGGTAAGGCCTCTGGTAGCGATACTTGGCGTAGCAACAGCCGGCGCAAGATAACCAGCCACAGAAGGCAGCTGCTGGCAAGAAGAAAAGCCAGAAACGCTCGTACCAGGCCTGGTCAGAGGTGTAGAAGAAGTGAACCAAGGCACTGCCGTACTGGTAAACACTCACGCCAATGTAGTCCACGAAGTAGAAAGTGTAATGGGAGAGCTCTGACTTGGACTGCAGCAGGTGGGCCAGAACGCTGAACGTGAGGTAAGTGATGGAGGACAGGACATAGAGGAGCAGGGGCAGGGTGTTGGTGGAGGCCCACGGCAAGGCCTCGGCCTCGGCAAAGGCCCAGAATCGCAAGAGGACGGCCAGAGCCGCCAACAAGTGGGTCCAGACGTTGACCACCTCGTTGTGTTTCTGAAAGAGGCTGAAGAAGTAGTAGCGCCACCGGTGCCCTGTGGGGCGGTAGCCGGTGTGGATATAAGGCTCCCGGAACAGCTGGGGCACATCTGTCTCGGGGACGGTGCACGGCATCTTGGGCAGCCCATTCTCCAGGATCTTGGGCAGGCGGCGCAGCTGCTGCCCACTAACAGACAGGGTGCTCAGGTGCTCCAAGATGGCAGTCGTCATGGTTTCCAAGCACGGCACGATGCGGGGATGCAACCTAAAGGAAATGAAGTGAAATCAGCAAAGACTGCAGTGGGAGAGGGACTGAGCTAGGAGACTGAAGGAACCCTGGGTTTTCTTAATGAAAGGCAGCTTTCCAGTGCACTAGGAGAGGCGGGGAGCTGCAGACAGCTTTTTAGATCTTCATTTTTTTTTTTTCATCTGTAGAATGATACAGTTGGACCAAGATCCCTTACCACCCTGACATTGATTTTATCTCTACCCACCACAGTGTGAGGCAAAGCCACAGCATATAAAATGGGAATGGTAGTAGTTACCCTGTTTTAATATCTAGAAGGTAAGGAAGGGTACCTTTAAAGGCTTTGGAGTTTTCTAGATGTTATTAAAATGTAATCATCAGGCAGACTCTAATAGTATGAAATATTATTATTGAAATATAAAAAGTATAAATATTGATATTACTAATGATAGCCTACCTTTCTTGAGTACCTAATCCTAAATTATTCACTGATTTCCCTGATAACTTGAAAATCTTAGATAAGTAATTGTAACTTCAGCCTCAAAGTAAAGACAGGCAAATGAGTCATCAATTAAGTTGGTAAAGACAAATGCATATTCAGGGAAATATTTTAACAGTTAAACAAAATTAACACGTCGCCTAAATTTAACATAAAATCTAATTGCATATAGATTATGTCTTTTTGTTTGTCTTTAAGTTACACTCTGGAAAGTAAGTAGTTTTGGATTTGTCTCTCCTGGGTAATTAAATCTGTGCTCAATGAATTTCAGGCCTCAAAAATGCATAACTTACACTTGGAATTTGTAGATGACAGGTGAGCCAGATAAGCACAGGGAGTATTTCATAAAACAGCTGCAAAGTTTCATCTGAAGTTACTGAGTCAAAAAATGGACTTTCAGCATATCTACAGTTACTTTCTGTACTTCACATTTCCCATATTCTTTTCCTCAGAAAAGTTCAAAACCTGATTTATTTAAATGGCCCCCTTCCTCAGAGCTCTTCTGCTGGGAGAGAGATAGCAAGCGCTTTTCAGGATACCATTCATTTTACAAAAAAAAAAAAAAATCTTCCTACTTATACTTCTTAATCAACACTGAAAGAGAAAAAAAACATCTAATCAAGTCTAAAATGTAGGTCATGAAAATGAATAAAATGTGAAAACAGTCAGGGAGACCCGGAGTCAAGCCCTGGTTTTGAGCTACTTACTAGATAACATTGGGCAAGTTATAGAACACACTAAGTTTCAGTTTCTTCATCTGTAAAATTGGAGCAATAATTTTTTGTATCGTCTGGGTGGTTGTGATGACTCGATGAGAGAATCTAAAGTATAAAGTACTTAGCACCCTGCCTGGCCTAAGATGGGTGTCTCAGTAAATGTTAAGTATTGCTATTACTTTATTGCTATAAGCTGGGTTCTGGGCTCAGGAATACGAAGACCAAAAAGATATGCCGCCTGCTCTCAAGGTCAGAGTCTACTGAGGGGACGACAAGTAGGGGAGTCATGACCAAAACGTGGGATGAGTTACTCCACTGGAGGTGAACACTGGTTCACAGGGTCTCTGCAAACATAACCAAAATAGAAGGTAGGGGAGGGCGGGGTGTGCACGCTTCTCCAAGTGACCCTTGAACTGAGTCTTGAAGGAATTGTCAGAATTCCCAAAAGAAGATGCGTGGGGAAGACATCTCTTGGAACCGAGCAAGGTCAAAGCACTCATAAGGCTCTGTAAAGCATCTGAAGAGGTCGCATTCGTGTGGTTTGAGGTAGGACATTGGCACCAGAGACCTGAGCTCCAGCCCTGAGCCCCGCCACCATCGATAAGCCATGAATTCCAGAGAAGTAGAGTTAATAACAAAGAGAAGCTGCTTTGAAAGGTTGATGTAAAGGCTATTATGACGTAATGCCTGTCAAGGGTTTAACAAAGTGCTTGGTTCCAAGTCCACAAAAAAAACCTTTGCCATTATTATGACCATCACTGATGGGAGAGGTGGGGGTTGTGCATGAAGATCTAATGCCCCCTTCATACCTTGTACCTTCTTTCACGGCAGCCACTGTTAACTCTGCATTGAGTCAATTGTTTCACCGGGACTGACCAGTGGCTCCCTACCAGGAACGGGCCATGAACTAGTGTTCAATATAAAAACTAAAGGCACCAACAGACATGTAGTAAGAATTACGGTTGCAGTCAGAAAGACAGAAAGCGTGGGAGAAGAGAAAGAAAATGGTCATCAGAATATCTCAATTCATTTAAAAACAAAACAAGGAAAAGCTAAGCAGTGCTTCTGCTGTCAGCCAGCAGAGGGATCCAAGAGCCGGAGTTAAGTTCTAGGTGGAGGCTCCAACTGACCTCAGGGACAGTTGATGACAGAGCACAGAGGGGTAAGGGAGGGGGACATGGGAAGGTGAGAACAAGTGGGCCCACTATAGGGCTGGGCCTGGGACATGGGACGACATTTTAAGTTGTCCTGTTGCTGTTGGCTGAGAAGCATATAATCTGGGGGAGCTGGGCTTGTTGGAGCTCTGGGGAATTAAAGGTTTCTACCATCTAGGTACAGGTGTCTACCACCATCTTTTGTGAAACAGAGAGGGAAATCAGATGAAAATATCAGTCTGATTTTGTGGTTGGGAGAAACAGAGGTGAGTCACTGGGGATATGAGCCGAAGAAGAAAGAATTTCTGAAGATGCTCCCTGGCAAGCTTTGCCATTTAAGATCAAGGGTGTTTGTATCATCTCTGGGTACCCAAAGCAATTGGAGACAATTCTGCAGGCAGAGTTAAATAACACATGACTGCACAATTTCTGTTTATCTTTGCATCCTCAAAAATAGGGGGCCTAGCACAATGGCAGGTTCTTATAACTGATGACATGACTGAATTTCTAAAGACTAAAACCTTGGGTTTTGGTCGTCTAATAGTTGGAACCAAGTCCAGTTCAGATCTGGGAGACAGCTGGCATCTGTTTGTTCTGAGGGAGAGAGGACAGAGCACAATGCTGCTTTATTGTTAGTTTCCAGAAAACTCCGTCTGCAGAGCTCTGACCCTGTAAGTTCCTCCAGTCCTTTTACCACCAACCTAACCTCATGGCTTTATGTTGTCAAGTCCTTTTCAGAAAATTATTTTTACTTCACTCTTACTTATGGAAACTAAACTAGGAAGAGGTTTATAGAACTAAGAACCTGAGAGATATAAGTCCAAAAGTTTATTACATTTAATTTCAAAGGAAAGGTGTACAGGAAAAAAAAATTGGTAGAATCCTCTTTTTCCTCGCATATGAGGCCTCCTTTTTCCTTAAAGTGCAGCCACACCAGTCTCAGGGTCTCCTTAATAACTCCATCCTTCAAGTGTGTAACCCAACACCGACAAAGCGATCTGGCAGTTCCAGGGATGTGATCACCATGACCTCCAACTCAGGATATGATATCTTATCTCCCTCAGCACTGAGGGTGCTACAAAGATCTAGGTCTTCTACCTGTGTGTGAAAAGGACCTCCATTTCCCTTTGGAAGCTCAGGATCATGAACAATTTTAAACTAATGGTCAGAAAGAGAAGGAATTATTTCCCTGTCCTTTACTTAGCAACTACCTCTCTTCCACTGCCATAAAATTCTCCCTTCATCTGATAGCAGCCACCACAGCCACAATGATGGTAATATTATAATCCTTTTATCATCATTAACTTCAGAAGCTGCTGTCCAGTGGGGTCCAACTAACCCCCTAGACTTCCACCAAACCACAGTGAGTCGTGCTTCCAGAGAGGCCTCAAAGGGCCAGCTGTCAAGTTTGAGAGCCTGTTTCGGAGGAAAACACATATTGACATCATGATGTTGGTGCAGAAACACACCTCTCAGCCTTGGCAGTGCTGGCTCTGAGTAAGGGTCCCACCCTCATTCCTGGCCTCTGTCCCCATGCACCACTCCTCCCCAAGCTGACGTGGCCATCGGGCAACAAAGTTGCTACCTTTGAGTAATCTCCCTTGCATAGGGAATGCACCACCTCCTCTGCTGAGACAGCTGAAATGTACATGTTCCTGAAGAATCCTCATGAACTGGGTAAGCTCCAGCCTTAGTAATGTTGATCAACCAGAGAACTTTTTCAGAGCAAGGATTACCTGTTAACAATTTTCCAGGATGCAAAGGCCACAGAGGAAGAATAATAAAGTAAGCACCTCACCTCAAACAGCTTACAAGAAAAGTCAGACTTCATGAGTCAACAGCCCATCCCACCAGACTGCACATAATCAAGGGCTAAGTAGGGTGAAAGAAATGCAGCTCTCTACAGAGCAGAGCATGCACAGAGCACACTGGGGAAAACGGGACTTGTACTAGGCCTTGAAGCTGGACAGGACTTAGACAAGTGAAGGGGTGAGTTGTAGGTTTCCTCGAGGGTCCATGAGCAGAGGGAGTAACGGGGAAGTGAGTAGGGTAGCTGCCATGGCAATTAGTGAAAGGAGGTTAGATTTGATGTTGCAGAAGGAAGACGGGAGTTCATTTTTCATCCCTGAAGCCTTTTTTTGGCTTGTTCATTTTAGCTTGTCACCTGAGCTCTGGAAGACTCATACTGCTGACTGACCAAGGCCTCCTGTCTTGGTTTAAGTGACACTACCTTCTTGGGTCTTACCTGTTTTCCTCTCCCTCCACCCCTGTCACGGTGGTGTCCCCAAGGTTCCAGCATCTGCATCCTTTTCCATATCCATGGTACCCTTCACACAGGTACTTCTCCCACACCTTTGGCTGCTAGCACCTGTATCAGATGATATGTCTGATGCATATGTCTCCGGATAGATCTTTCCTGAGGTTTGGAGTCAAACCAACAGCTCTAGATTGTCCAACTGAATATCCCATGGCCACTTCAAACTCAGCACCTTCACACTCCTCCCTCATCCCAGACTTGACGTTTCCCCTCTGTCTAATCAGTCATCTAGGCCTGTTGACTTGAATCTCAAAGTTTCTAGAATCCATTGGTCCTTTCCATTACGGCTGCTGTCCCTTAATTCAGGCCTTCAAAATGAACTTCTGTATTTGATGAAAACAGCAATCTCATAACTGACCTTTTTTTCTCAACTGATGACTCCTGTGCCTCACATCCCCCAAACCCTTACTTCTCCAAACCACTTCAGGGTGACAGTTTAAAAGTAGAAGTCTGATCACCACTCCCTTCCTCAAAATTCCTCAATAGCTCACCATTGTTTGCAACAATGCAAACAGGCCCTTCTGTTGACCTTCCTATCCCAGCTTCCTTTCCAGGGGAAAGTCCACACCCCCACTTTGATGGCCTAGATCACAATACTGGGAGTTTCCAAAAGTGCCATCACATTTGCTGTCTCCAGGGCAGGCTTCTGCCCACGAGGACAACCTCTGTACCCTCCGGCCCAGCAACCCCAGCTCATCATCATTCCGCCCAGGATCCAGCTCCGCCAGGAAGGCTTTCCGAACCCTCAGCAACCATCAACCTGGGCTCTGCCTCCCCAGCACACTTCTCTCCTGGGGTTCTGATCATCAGTTTACTCTGCTCGCTTCCCCAGCTCCTTTAGGGACAGGGGCTGCGTGGTACACAACTTCCCACGTCTAAAACGGTATGTAGCATGTAAAATAATGATACACCTAATAATTATTTACTGACTGAACAGTTCCTTAGGCCCAGACATATGGCACCAATTTCCTTCTGTTTGGTAAGGTGGAGGGATAAAAGGGATAATGATTTGGGACCCAGGGGGTCTGGCTGTTCCTGTTTGCTCCACTCAATCAGCTGTGTAGCAGTGGCCAAGATATTCAACTACTCAGTGTCATTTTCCTCATAAGAAAGATGGGTGGGAGGAGGTGACTTCCTGTCTCTCCACCGCTCCAGAAAACTAGATCAAGAAATAAAATGGGCAGTAGATGGATAGTGCTTTGAAAACAAACACATTAAAGTACTAGTAATATTTGAACTAAAGAACCCACAAAAGGATTATAACACACACACACACACACACACACACACACACATATATATATATATATATATATGTTATATATATTTCTGCCTTATAATTGATTTCAATGCAATCTTTGAAAATTGAATAGGAATTTAACATTTTTGGTTACATTTCTGGGAATCCTAATAATACCCTCTCCCCCAACTACTTTATAAAGAGTTTAAATTAGACTCGGATTATAATGTGATTATTAAATGTTCTATTTTAATATGAAGTATTATTTAACTCTATTTTAATAATATGAGCATGATATTTGTACCATGAATTCAGTTAATGTTTATAAGAAAGTGTTATAAAACGTTACATCATGCTTTGGACTATTTAGTGGCCCGATCATCAAATGTATCTCAGGTGACCCTTGCAAACTATTTAGAAAATAAAAGACAATTGCTCTAAGGAAAAAAAAAAGAGGAAAGAGAAAAGCAGGGTAAAACTTATGTGCATGGCAGTAATTTGATATTCTAGTCAAATATTGTGCATTTAGATTTTCTTGTTAAAAAGAAATCACAACTAAAGAACACATTCTTAAGGTTTGCTTTTGTTTACCTACTTTTGACTGATGGAAACTACCCAGAATGCATTTCTTTTTCAGTAACGTTAAGTAAAACAATGAAATAATCTGTTTCTGGTGACTGTTGCGGCTCCCTAAAAACATAGTACAAACACATTCAGGTGCCCATAACTAACCATTTAACTTTCAGATAGGAGCTGTACAGATGAGCAGAGTGCAGTGCCCAGGAGTGTCTCCAGCCTCCTAGGAACAGATCTAATGGCGTACAAGTATGCCCACTGCCCTCACTACTCCTCAAAACCTATTCCACCTGCCCTGCTGGGTTCCCCCTCAGTGGGGGCTCCAGGGTGGTGTGGCGCCTGTCCTACTCTGGGTCCTCATTACCTCCCACAGGAACCTCTGTAGGATATATAGGCCTTTCCTCTGGTCCCTTTCTACATGCCTCCATGACTCTCCCCAATGGTCTCCTACCTCTGCCACTTTTATTTTGTGTGCCAGTTATTCTGCTGTCCTCTCAGGCCTGTGTGCTCCTGAACATGCCACTGATGGCCACCAGCCAACTCCTATTCATCCTTCATGTCCCAGCTCAGATTCTCCCTGTGAAGCCTTCCCCTATGGTGCTTCTTCGCCCATATTGCCACTGCACTTGTAGTCCTCCATTATAGCAATCTTCCTACTGTACAGATACGATGTCCTGGTTTATATTACATGTCTCTCTGCCCACTAAACTGTAAAGATCTTTTAGGGCTGAGAATCTTTTATCACCTACCACTGTGCCTCGCACATAGGAGATGTTCCAATAACTTGTAGTTGAATAAATGAAGGAATGGAATGAAAATGTCATAATAATAATAATAATAATAATGAAAATGTCATAATAATAATAATAATAATAATAATAATAATAATAATGAGGAGGAGGAGGAGAAGAAGAAGAAGAAGAAGAAACACTTATATGGTGTTTATCACATGCCTGGCAGTGTTGTAGGCACTACACAAATATTAACTCATTTGAAATTCCCAACAAGTATCTGATGGTGGTATTATTTCTTATTATTTTACATTTTACAGATTAGGAAACAGAAGCACAGAGAGATTAATTAATGTGCCCAAGGCTACACAGTAAATCGCAAATGCAGGAAGTAACCTGTAGCAGTTGGCCCTAGAGACAGGGCTTTTAGCCATTACGCTTTCAAAAAAAAAAAATGCAGTCTAAGACTAAACCCAAATATTTTTCAACAATATGCAACTACAGATATGCCATTGCAACACTGCTTTGCTCCATTAACAAAGATAATTTGCAGTTGTCTCTACAACAGCAACCAGTACTGCAAGCTTCTCAGTTCTTTGCCACTGAGTTATTTGTAAATCAGATCCTGGTCCTCTCCCACAGAAGGAAACGGCGACTGCAACAAAATCTGACCGGATTCTATCAGACAACCCACGTGGGTCTGTAACCTAGATAAAAGTGATTATAAATCCGACGGGCGACTTTCATCTTAAAAAGACATGCGATTGGACCAGCCGAGTGGCGCGTTGGTTAAGAGCTGGATTGGGACACCAGAGGGCCCCGGTTCAGATCCCACATATGAGGGCCAGTGACACTGCCCTCTACAGCTAAGATGCTGAACAACAGCTCAATCTGGAGCTGGGCTGCCGTGAGTCACTGGCTACGATGTACGCTGCACCATCTGCTGCAGTGGGTTGCCATGTGCTACCGTGTGTAGCCAGCAGCCAGCGTGAGCGGCCGTCCAGAAGCCGGCAACTGATCTGCCTCACCTGGGAAGAGCGCAATGATGGTGCCAACTTGGGCCAGTGAAACAACGTCCTCCACAACTAGACTGAAGAACAAAAAGGACAGCAACTTGTCTGTTCCCCTTCCCCCAATTCCCCAGCGCTGTTCCCATCCCCTAATTCCCCAATTAAAAAAAAAAAAAAAAGACATGCGATTTGTTGTGGCTGGCTTTGCAGAACTGGGGCAGTGAGATGTTCCAATCATAAACCTAAAGATAAGGTTGTTTATCAGCCTGTTGGAGGAAAGCACACTAACATTGGGAACAGTCACTGAATTCTGCCAAACGCATAGCATGCTGACTAAAAAGCCTCTCCCTGATTAACAAAATAGGGAATTAAAGAAAAAGCTCCACATTTGGGAAGCGGACATAGTTTGGTACTGTGTCATTTTATCTCAAGGCCAAATACAAGCAGCCCAAAGCAATGGTGTTCCCTGGTCTAGTACAAGGACCCTACTTGAAAGGACCACAAATTTGGAATAGCTGATTCCGTGGAAAAGCACTGGATGAGGAATTAAAAGTCCTCACTTCTAGTTCTAGCTCTATCCCTAACTATGGAAATTCAGGCAAATCACTCAAGCCCCCTCTGCCTCAGTGTCCTAGTTCATAAATAGGGGTATAATACTGTAAACTTATGTAATTCATCTGGCCTATGTTTTGCTTTGAAGATTAAAGATTAAACAGTGTACCCAAATCACCAACAAACAGGTCCTGTGACATCACCTCATGTCAGTATGTTGGGGACTTAACACAGATGGCAGGAAGGTAGCCTGCTGGTTGTTGGACACAGAACAAAAGAGAAGGAATTTCCATCAAAAAGGGCAGAAGAAATGCTTCCAGAATTCACAGAAGCCCAGCCTCACACTTCACTGCATAACCATAAATGGCTGAGAAGAAACGGCAGTCAAAACGCCAACATGGTGTCCATTTGTAAGAACTAGAACCATGCTTTGAGCAGCCTTTGGTCTAACCAGAGACAGACATGGAGTTGCAAACAGCCTCAGACACCACCAGGGTTTCCAGTCATCCATCAAGTGATAGGCTGCTGGGCTCACCCAAGTCTTTGTAGCTACATCTGCCAAGTATCATATCACTGGTTATAAAGTCATATTTTAAAGAGTGGCACTACCGGCAGAATCCTATTATTAGCAAAGATAATTTTAACATGGATTCAGATTCACCAATGGTTGACACATATCCTCTCCATATTTAAGAAAATCTAACAAACATAAATAGCATCTTGATATCCAAAAATGGGAGATCTGATTTTATAAATTATGATAAATACATACAATAGAATACTATTCACACGTTCAAATAATTATGTAGATATATTACATGCATTGTTACAGAAAAACGCATGTGAAATATATGTGTGCACCATTGGTTTTTCACTGTAGTCTCCCCTGCATTTAGAACAGTAACTGGCTAGCACATAGTAGATATTTAACAAAAATTTGCTGAATAAATAAATGAATGAAAGACATTGTTACAAGGGAGAAGCCAATTAAAAGTATGCATGCCATTTCTGTAACCATATACATATGGCACAGAAAAAGTATGGAATTGTATATAATCAAAACATTAATACAGATTTTGGTAAGTGGTGGGATTATGGAGAATTTTACTTCTGGGGTAGATACTAGCATTATAATGCTTTCTAACAATGAACATTTTCTACTTTTGTAACAGGAAAAATGGCTATTCCTATTCTACAAATAGAAATGTTTGACATAAATATGTAAAATTTGGTAAAACATGATTAATTAGTACAATGGATATTAAGACACTTCTCCCACAAAAAAACACCTCAGCATCATAAAGGAATACACGTATTTGCATTATTCTATGGATTTTGAGCTCAAATAGTTAGCATACCATACTAATACAATTATTATTAGGAGTTACCTAGTAACTTGCCATAATATAAGCTAATGATCCTGGGGGATTTGAAGGGGAAAAAATATGTAGCATCTACTGTTAAGGCAGAAATCATGTTCTCTTAGATTGGGAAAGCCAGTATACACAATATTGCCTTATCCCACAGCACACAAACCCAAATGGCTTTAATAAGCGAGTCCATCCCTGACCACGTGGGTACCTGGCGAGGCTGAAACCTGCCTATAGAAAAGGTGAAGTACCCCTGTGTGCCACAGATGTGCCAGGAACACATGTCACCTTCTGGGCTCCAAACTGTTTCCTCTCTAACTCCCCATAATACTGAGAGATCAGAAAAGACAGTCTTAATTTGCTGCTGTGCCCTGGGGACAATGAACAGAGCATTATTTCCTCAGAGTGCCTTTTTCTTTTTCTCCAGCTGGAACTCTCCAGCTGGGATTCTTGAATTTTCTTTACTTCCCACATGTCAGCTACTCTCCTCACGTAAGCAGGTACTGTTTCCCAAATGCATCATCACAGACACAGAACGCACCTTCCACATGCACTAAATAGCATCTTTGTTTAATTCTAGTGGGAGAATTTGGAGGAGCTGGGAACAGTTTAGAACACACTGAGCAGTCTACGGTCAATCAACAGGTTAGCTGGGTGTGTGATGATTATTTTTGTTCAGAGACTTCTTGTTTGGGTAAAGGTAAGCACAGCTATCTGAAACACCTATTAATTAAAGCCTAGGGACAGGAGTCTCCCTGGACTTTCTTTAAGAGGTTAACTATAGGCTTCATTAGCATGGTTTGGATTCAGTAGCACTGCCTCTTGGCTTGATCTAGCCTCTCCCGCAAGAAGCTGCGTCAACCATCCCCAAACCTGCTGGGACCTGGGCCGGCTGAGGTGAACCCTGAAGCAAGATTTCCACTGGCAGGAAATCAGCCTTGGAAATGTACTTTCCATAGCAGAAGAATCTGATAACAAATTAAGCTTGGGTTGGAGCACTATGTAAGGAATGTAATTTCCCTAGCTATGAAAAGTTAACCCTTTCGCAGCTAATGCAGTGTACCCTTCTTGGTGGTCCCAAGACCCGGACTTTTTATTTGCTACCAAGAATCAAGTAAGTTACTTCATTCTCAAATTCTCTTTAGATATCCTCAAGACCTTAGTAAATGCAATTCCACATTGGCCATGAAGATGCCTTCTCCACCACCTTGATTTCTTTTCTCTGTGAACACTTACCTATCTATTCCACGTTTGGTAACAGAACGTCCTGACTCGTGTACCACTTCACTACTGGGTGTGTAGAGAGCCTGTGTATCCGGTTGCAAGCTCCTTGAGACAGGAACACGGACTTGCCCATCCTTTATTTTTCCTATCAGCCACTATCAGAGTAAAGGTGCCCCAGAATGCGTCAATAGATAATTGTTCAAACACAATGCGAAAGAAGGCTCTCCTTTGGCCCTCTTTGAATCTAAAGGTAAAACCGGTAAGATCTGAGATAATGAAAATGTGAGGCATGTTTCAAAAGGAAACATTTGAGTTGGATGCTGTTTATCTGTGTGGGGTTCATCTACCTGGCAGGTATCCATAACAGTATTTAAATTAACTAGATTTCCAATCACCAACTCACTTCTGGTCTGTCTCCTCCTACCATTGTTATTTTTGTGCTCAAGAATGCTTAAGCAAAGATGCTGGAAACAGACAGGCCAGGCAGAAAAAAATTTACATAAAATAACATTGGAACAGGACTTAAGGATACCTAGTGTTTCATTCTTGTTGCACAGAAGGCAGCAGTGACTGTCCTGGTTCCCTGAACAAGCCACACACATCACATTGCCAATAATAACTGCACTTCTGGATGCCTGGCCAAGTCTGCTTCTGTCTCACATTCAGGCTCAGATAAAAATCTCCTCTGGGAAGTTGAGCAACAACAGCCCAAGCAGAATTAAATACGTCCTGTTACATCAAGCACATCCAACGCACCGCTTAGTGTTATGTTATAACTGGTTGTACATGCACGTTCCTTCACAATGAATTGTGAAATTCATTGAGTTGCACAAGGAAGTTCCTCAAAATATATATATTTTAAAGTTTTTAGCTTGTGTTACTTGACTGCGAGAATAACTGAAGCACAGAGAATTTCAGTGACCTAGTCAAAGCCCTAACCCAAATCAGCCCGAAGGTATGGGCAGTCCCCGCTGCTTCTGTCTTCTGTGTCCCACGAGCCCAGCCACCTGTATCTCAGAAAAAGAAAGCCCACCAAACGTGAATGGAAAAGGAAGCGCTAGATGAGAAGTGAGTGCCTGTTTGCCTCTGAGCTGCTGACAGACTAGGAATCCTGGATCATGGTTGCATCATAGGTGTATTATCTAAGCCACCTCTCCCAGAGCATCCCATGAGGGCTCTCCTAAAGTGATACCTGAAGACCCCTCTCCACTTCCCACTGTATCCTTTTCTACAATTTGAAGTAGTAATTCATAATGAGTAGCTGATCTGGTTAAAAATCCTTCGATAGTCCAAAGGGGAGTTTTGTTTAAAAAGTCAACCTATTCAATTCAGATCAGTAACTGTGAACCATCACACAGCTTTCATCTCCATTATATTACAGCCACCCACCTGCAGAGCCCGCACGTTCTACCATGGTAGCGAGTATTTATCACTCCGGGTAACTTTAAGTCTGAGATCTCAGATTTGAAGTCCCTCCTTCCTGATCACAGCACTCCCGACTTCCTTCTGTCCTATTTTCCTCACGTTCTGCTAACACACTCTGGGGTCCTCATAGCCTCCAGCCCCTGCCCCCAGCCTTTCTTCTCTCTTGGACCACCTGCCTCATTTGGCCCCACTGCCATCCAGACACAAATTGGATCCAGGGCCAGCCATTCCATTTCTACCCTGAGGAGTTAAGCACTCCTTAACCTTCACCCCTTCCCTGGGTGGACCTGCCTAGCTCCACCTTGATTACACCTAAATTCTCTTTCTTCCTCAACAGGTACTACGTACGGCTATAGAAAATCATAAAACAGTATGACACCACTATGAACTCATGCCTTTTAATCCCTGACCAAGACCTCACTACACCCATCTGGATGTCCCATCAGCACCTTAAGCATTGTGTGAATAAAACCAAACTTCTCCTGCTGTATCTAGTTCGAGTTATTGGTGGGACCAATCTCCCAGCCAACAAGCAGTGAAAGCAAAGTAAACGTCTCCTTTTCTTCTTCCTTCTCTCAAATCCATCAAATCCTTTTTTTAAATTGCAGCATATCCTAAACCTATTCCTTCTTTTCACTTCTCCTGTAGGTCTATACACTGTCTCAGCTGTACTATGGTGATATCCTCCAATCTCTGGCCCCAGTTCCATTTTATTTGATTTGGCTAAAGTGCAGGTCTGATGATGATATGTCCCGAAGCTCCTGGTAGCTCTCTCCTCTTTGCCAACTGAAGCTCACATTCCTGAGGCTGGCAGCCAAGCCTACCATGCCCTGTCCAAAGGGGCATCTTCAAACATCACCCACTGCTTGATTTCATGCAGAACAAAACAGAGTAAATATGTCAGGGTTAAAAGCACATATTAAAGTTCGGTCATGAATCTCTTGATTCCAAAAATAAAATATATACTTCAGCAAGGGTTATATTCAAGTTTGAAAACCACTGATCTATACCATTTGCTATTCCTATACATGTCCTGTGACTTCCTTTTTCATTTTGAAATTATGAAATACTTCTACTGTACAGGAAAGTATAGGGGATAATACAACAAACATTTGTTTGTTAACTTTTAACATGTCATATTTACTTCAGATTTTAAATATATATGTGCATGTATATATATGTGTGTGTATGTATGTATGTATGTGTATGTATGTACGCATGTATCTACGTCTATAAAACAGATACAACTGAAACCTAGCCTCTTGTGTCCGTCTATTCCCTTCCCTTCCACCCCAGCACAAGTCCCTATACACTGAATTTGGTATTTTTCATTCCCACTAATGTTTTCACATGAAAACATATGACACTCTTACAATTATATAACTTCATGTAATGACATAATAAAATCATGAAAT
>NW_017731638.1:1678306-1680265 GCF_001890085.2 Hipposideros armiger | reverse complement strand
TTCTTATTAGACATAGAAAAGGTTACAAAACAAGATGTGGAAAAATCAGTTCAAGAATCCAACGCTGCAAACCTCTTCCACTTTTTTTCATGCATACAAAGTATGGCTTCAGTGATGGCAAGTTGATACCTGCTTATCCCAGACTGGTAAATTAGTAATCAAGCGTGTCCAGGTCACAGGATTTTTTTATAAGCAGCTCACAGTTCCATGCCATACGACCTACCTGATGAAGAATAACTGAAATAAGTCCTCTCGAGCCGCCCTCCCAATTATGGGTTGACAGAAAGGTCAGCCGAAGCCTTGAAAATCCTAGTCTTAAGAAGGAGTTTAGAACACCTATTGGAAATGGCTTAAACCACAATATGCAAACTTAGGAGTAACTAAAAAGTCAAACTCCTGATTGTCATCTCTAAGTTACTGAGTTTGATTTTAGAAAGGGCCAAGTGTAAAAACAACCATTTTTCTTTACTGTAACATAACCTCAAGTCTCAGATGACATCTGATTATAATCTGTGCAAGTGCTACCTGAGTGTCCGGATTGTTTTTCCAATCGAGCTAAAATGCCCACGGCCATAGTTTCTGCACAGCTGCCCACCACCGTAAACTCTACAGATATCCACCACTTGATCATTGCCTCAGCATTGCCACACACCACCTCAGGACCCTGGGAGATTTAGACACAGATTGTAACGGCAGCCAAGAGACAAACAACTCCTTCTCGTCCTTGCCCACATCTCGCCTTCTCAACTGCCCTACTGATCCGATACTGCACTTGCTCCCTCCCCAGCACTCTAGAGCCCCCTGACTCTGCTCTATTCTTTCTGTTCTCTGTAGTACTTTTCACCTTGTGACTTAATATATCATTTTTCTCATACTTTTTTTAAATTTTTACAATTGTGGTTAAATATATCTAACATTAAATTTCCCATCTTGACCCCCTTTAAGTGTACAGTTCAGGAGTGATAAGTACATTTACATTGTTGTGCAACCAATCTCTAGAATTCTCTTCGNATTTTTCATTCCCACTAATGTTTTCACATGAAAACATATGACACTCTTACAATTATATAACTTCATGTAATGACATAATAAAATCATGAAATTAAATCTCCATGAACAATATAGATTTTGTATCTTTTTAACCTTTATGTAAATTTGGTGCCTAACATTCTGCAGCCTTTTCTTTCATTTAATATATGCTTTGTGTTTTCTCAACATTAATTGCAACATGATTCTCTACTTGAGTCATTTTCTCTGCTGAAAATGTCCCAAATACCACAATTTATCTGTCCATCCTCCTGTGCCTGGACATGCAGATTGTTTTCAGATACTGGCTGTGACAAACAAGGCTCTGGTGTAGTCTGTACATGTCTCTTTGAGTATCTGCCTAGAAGGGGATTCCTCTTCAGTTCTTTGCTTAGGCTGGGCCCTCCTCCCCATCGCTACCTCAGAAAACTTTATCCATCCCTCATGGCACCTCTCAGGTGCCAATTCTTCCATGCCTTCCGATTCACCCGGTCAAAACAATAGCCTCCATCCATTCTCCCGCAAACTTCAGTTTGCATCACTTAAATTATGCCATTCCCTATAACTTTGTCCTTGGTTTTGTAGTTGTTTGGGTAGTTTTCCTATATCCCTAGCAGGACGTATGTTTCTTACGGGCAAGTACTGTGTCATGTCACATGGTATTGGATTCCTTCTCCTCCCCACTTAGAGCCTAGAAAAAACATTTGCCCAGAGTGGACCCTCAATGAATTCTGTTGAATCCAGAACTTTCCATCTTTTGCTATCACCATTTAATGACACATATCTAATGACAACAGTATAGACCTAATTGCTGCTACATCCCCATGTACGAGATTATCATTTCACCATGGGGGTAAAGAGCAGCCGTCTCTATCATGGACACTCTGTGTTGGGAGAGACTGGAGGCACAGGGGGACCCTCTGATCTTGACCA